>NC_141052.1:40037398-40594898 GCF_041138505.1 Cibotium barometz
CGCCCTTTCTATCTAAGGGCAAATCCGCCATCTCCTTGTCCACTGCTCAGTCCTAGCTGCCGGCTTGCTTTCCTACGCACAACTCCCACGTTAGTAGAAATTGGGCCAAGGGTTAGCTGCCTGCACACAAGCTATGGTGACTTGTGTTGAAGCATTGAAGCAAAGAGAGAGAGAGAGAGAGAGAGAGAGAGAAGAGAAGAGAAGAGAAAGAAAGATAATGCATAAATAAAGAGATAGATTTGCACAACTCAAATGATGTGACTTGTGTTATATTTCCTCACTAAAGTGCAATGTTTTTATAGGCTTAGAGCCTCTCCTGTTAGGTCAGTATTTGTATAATATCTAGATATTTAGGTGCACCAGTCTAAGAGTGGGTTCACACACACACGTACATATGTTGCTCTTTTAGAGGCTGTTCACACACTTATCTTTTTGTACTTGGATGAGGCCTGTTCTCCAGCGCTCCCCCTCAAGTGTTATCCTAATACACACTTTATTTAGATAAATCTATGCCTATGACATAGTTTCACTTGACGTTGTGCCTCATTCTATCCTTGGAGTAGAGTACAATGCTAGTCAAGCCACATTTTGTGTAATAGATCTTTAAAAGACCCATGAGTCTTCATACTCTACCAAGTTTGCATCTTCTTTGTAGGTTTCTTCTCGTGTGGGCCTCTGCTTTCTTGTGAAAGCGATTGTTCTCATTGTGGTGGGTTTTTCCACAATGTTTGCAAGGATTCTTGGCATAGCAATCCTATTTATTGTTCCTTCCACAAATGGAACACTTTTGACCTTTGTAGTTCTTCTTTGTGAAGGAGGAGTTGTCCCCCTCTACTATGTTCCTTGTCTTCCTTTCTTCTTCCTTGAAGACCCCTTCCAAGGTAAGACTTGGCAAGTTCTTTAGTGTGGTGATGTAGTTCCTATAGAGCTCTTCACGCGTGGACTTTATGAGTATTGTCAGGGCCTCATCATCTTCAACTTGTACCTTTAGACTAGCAAGCTAGTTCATTAAGAACTTCATCCTATTCATATGGGCATCAAAGCTCTCATTTGTTTGCATTAAAAGACCATAGGACTCTATCTGCAAAGAAACTTTGGAGTTCTTTACCTAAACCCATAGGCTTCTGTGAAAGTTGGGAGATCTCCAACATGGTGTATGAAATTATCAAAGAGGCCAAGGGCTATGAGACCAAAGGATCTTTAATTCTTAATCTTCTATGCTTTATGAGTCGGGCATCTTCTCTTCTCCTTCAATGAAAGGCCATAGACCCTCCCTCATGAGACTAAATTTTAGTTCAGTCTGCTAGGTATGAAAACTTTCCCCATTAAACTTGTCGCTATGAATCTAGGGAGGTTTTAGCAAAGGAGAGTTTCCAATGCCAGTGTCTAATCCATTAAGAAAATGCCCTCAAAAAATTAGGGTTTCCAAAAATTAGGACTTTCAAAAATTAGGTGTTTCAAAAATTAGGGTTTCCAAACAAGGATGATGTAACATGTTATAGCAACACTTTAATGCTTGATTTGTACCTTCAATTTTGAAAAATGGAGTAATTAGGGTAATCTTTTTTGATTAAGTAAGATTCTGCTGAAAATAAAAAAAGGCCCAAATTAATTTTACTTTCCTGAAGCTCTTTGATTTGTTGATTTTGAGCTTTGCTATAGGCGATGGAGAATCTCCCCTTCTTCAAATCGGTTGCTCTTCTTGGGTGAATGTGTTGAATACGATGTTTTTGCTGATGGCCGCGAAGCTCAACAGAGTGAATATGGCTACAAGCTTATGGGTGTTGGTGCAGCCTGGTAACTATGGTGGTTCGAAGGAGGTAGCCATGGCTATGATGGAAGGGGAGAGAGAGAGAGAGAGAGAGAGAGAGAGAGAGATGCTAAAGAGAGAGGTGATTGCACGACAAGGATTTGATTGATTGATTATTTCAAATGAAGTACAAGGCCTTTGCATATATAGCCCTTTCAATATGCCAAACCCTTTGACCCTTATTTAATGCACCCTTATCCATATAAGGGTGGGTTCACACACTATGACACACTTCCACACATCTAAGCCTTTTGAGGGGCTGTTCACACACACTGAGGCACCGATATATCCCAACATTCCCTCCTTCGGACCGAAGGAGGTGAGACCCGAAAGCAAAAGAAGTTGCCACCACCTACCCCATCCACCCTACCTCACCATCTGCACCTCTCATGCCAAACCCCCTTGTTCCTAAATGGGATATAGAGACAAAAAGGAAGCCTTTTATAAAACAAAAGGCAAACACACGTAGATACAATCAATTTTAGGGGGACTACCCACCAGGGTAGAGAACCCTTATTTGATACACACATTGACAAAGGCAACTAGAATCCCCACTCATCGTCCCCGCTCATCGTCTACCTCATCGAGGGAGACTTGCACCGTTGTTGCAAATATGTTCTCCTCTTCAACAGGTTCTCTTAATCTTCAGCAGCAAGATTTGCGTGGTGTTTCTCTTGCTCTTTCTCCAGCTTTTTGAAGCAATTGGCCTCCTTATACCCCATTCTCTTGCAGTACCTACACTAAATCTTCTTGTCGGTCCTCCACTTCTGTTCTCCCACAAAAGCTTTGTCATAGTTTACACTGCTGCTTGCTTGACTTTCCTTGTTTCTTCTGTCTTTTTCAAGCAGCAAGGCTACCAAATCTTCAAATGATGTTGAAGCTATGTGCATGACTTCGATGGTTTGTTGAAACCGAGTAACATCTTGCATACTTTTGGTGAGAACTGCCACCTGTCCTCATCATCAAGCTCACACTTAAGGCTAGTGAGCTGTTGAACTAGTGAGTAGAACTTGGCAAGGTGATCACTTAAATCTTCGTTATCTAGCATTTTCAAATCATAGAACTTCAACTTCAAGAAAACCTTAGAATTAATGATTTTGTTACCAAAACGAATCTCCAGTTTGTCCCAAATTTGCTTGGCAATTTGCGTAAAGTCTATGTGATGAACAAGAGTGTCTACCAAACTGAGGCCGATTAGTGCAATAGCTCTACCGTTGTATTGCCACAACTTCTACTTTTCTAGCTCGTTGGTTGCTGGGTTTCCTACCTGGCAAACCAAGATGCAACTTCTCTTGATGAGGGAGGGTGTCTGAAGCATAATCTCTGGAGATGACGAATATCCATACCAATTGTTCGTACAGCCTGCTAACTATGGTGGTTCGAAGGAGGTAGCCATGGCTATGATGGAAGGGGAGAGAGAGAGAGAGAGTGAAAGAGATACTAAAGAGAGGTGATTGCACGACAAGGATTTGATTGATTCATTATTTCAAATGAAGTACAAGGCCTTTTCATATATAGCCCTTTCAATATGCCAAACCCTTTAACCATTATTTAATGTACCCTTATCCATATAAGGGTGGGTTCACACACTATGACACACTTACACACATCTAAGCCTTTTGAGGGGCTGTTCACACACACTAAGGCACCGATATATCCCAACAATGGAAAGCAGCCGCACATAGATGACCGAGGCAATAAGCTGCTATAGAGAGCTGCGCACAGAACTGTTAATCGTCAGATGGAAGGGCAATAGGTGACGGGCCGTGGTCCACGACTAGTGCAGCAAAGGTGGCTCTGGTACCAACTGTTAGAAATTGGGCCGAGGGTTAGCTGCCTACACACAAGCTATGGTGGCTTGTACTGAAACATGGCTATGGCATTGGAGAGAAATGAAATGAAATGAAATGAAATGTTATATTAACGTCTTCAAAAGGCCAAAGTGACCTATGAGACCAAAGTTACAACCATGTGACATCTGATACACTGTCTGGAAAAGAAAAGAGAGAGCCCCACAATACATCAGTAGGGGGGAAGCTAATGCTACTAGTCAAAATGGGGTACATGAGTACATGGATACCTAAATACATGAATATGGGGGAGTACAAAAGTTACAGTGAGTACAACAGTATATGGCTGGAGTGGTAATCATCCTAGGAGCTCTAGCATGGGTCTTTGCCGGATGGCCTGGATATCTGCCTTAGTGAGATGCCTGGTTGGACGAGCCCTCGAGCCCTCGAGCGTCTAGATCTACCCAACTGGATAGCTCTCTCAACTAGAGTCCCACGGGGTGCCCACTGCTGGGCTGTCGACTGTGTCCTCCCGGGTAGTCCCTCTCAAGAAGTCAGTAATCTGTCTCTGTGTGGACTCCCTGCCAGTCGGGAGTCTGCTCCTGATAATGGACTCTCTGAGCCTGCGGATCTCCAGGAGAGAGAGAGAGAGAGAGAGAGAGAGAGAGAGAGAGAGAGAAATGAAATGTTATATTAACGTCTTCAAAGAGGCCAAAGTGACCTATGAGACCAAAGTTCCAACCATGTGACATCTGATACACTGTCTGGAAAAGAAAAGAGATAGCCCCACAATACATCAGTAGGGGGAAGCTAATGCTACTAGTCAAAATGGGGTACATGAGTACATGGATACATGAATACATGAATATGGGGGAGTACAAAAGTGACAGTGAGTACAACAGTATATGGTTGGAGTCGTAATCATCCTAGGAGCTCTAGCATGGGTCTCTGCTGGATGGCCTGGATATCTGCCATAGTGAGATGCCTGGTCGGACGAGCCCGATGCCTCGCAATGATGCTCTGAATCCTCCGGTGTAGGCACCATCTTTGATGTAAGGATCCGCGAACCCTCGGGTGTCTAGATCTGCCCAACTGGATAGCTCTCGCAACTAGAGTCCCACGGGGTGCCCACTGCTGGGCTGTCGGCTGTGTCCCCTCCCGGGTAGTCCCTCTAAATAAGTCAGTAATCTGTCTCTATGTGGACTCCCTGCCGGTCGGGCATCTGCTCCTCATAATGGACTCTCTGAGCCTGCGGATCTCCACAGAGAGAGAGAGACAGAGAGAGAGAGAGAGAGAGAGAGAGAGAGAGAGGGAGAGAGAGAAAGAAAGAAAGAAAGAAAGATATATCAACGCCTGCAAAAGGCCAAAATTGGCCTATGAGACAAACAAGTAGTACAATGATGTTCCTCCAGTCATCAAGAGGAAAATGTGGAGTGAGAATAAAATGTACAAGTATGACAACACGACCATAGGGGACTCAATGGTGGTGTACAAACGAGAGGGTGTGGATGGAGTACTAGGGCTACTAATGCATCTCTATATGCTCAAGGGGCGATACAAGTATGATATGTTATCTGCTCCTAACTCCATCCAATCCCATAGTCTTCAAAAAGGCCAAAGTGAAATGAAATGAAATGTTATATTAACGTCTTCAAAAAGGCCAAAGTGACCTATGAGACCAAAGTTACAACCATGTGACATCTGATACACTGTCTGGAAAAGAAAAGAGATAGCCCCACAATACATCAGTAGAGGGAAGCTAATGCTACTAGTCAAAATGGGGTACATGAGTACATGGATACATGAATACATGAATATAGGGGAGTACAAAAGTGACAGTGAGTACAATAGTATATGGCTAGAGTCGTAATCATCCTAGGAGCTCTAGCATGGGTCTCTGCCGGATGGCCTCGATATCTGCCATAGTGAGATGCCTGGTCGGACGAGCCCGATGCCTCGCAATGATGCTCTGAATCCTCCGGTGTAGGCACCGTCTTTGATGTAAGGATCCACGAACCCTCGGGCGTCTAGATCTGCCCAACTGGATAGCTCTCTCAACTAGAGTCCCACGGGGTGCCCACTGCTAGGCTGTCGGCTATGTGTCCTCCCGGGTAGTCCCTCTAAAGAAGTCAGTAATCTGTCTCTGTGTGAACTCCCTACCAGTCGGGCGTATGCTCCTGCTAATGGACTCTCAAAGCCTGCGGATCTCCAGGAGATAAAAACCCAAGCATCGCTGATCACAATAGTCCATGACTCTAGCCAGTGGTCCAAATCCCTCTCTGAAAAGGCAATGGTAGCGCCCTCGAATCTCATAATATGCTGTGCAGCGACAGATGTAGTGCTCCTCCGTCTCTGGCTCTATCCAACAAATCTGACAAATCCTGTCCCCTGGAGGTATGCCTCTAAATCTGCCTGTCTTTATCTCTAACTGATGTGAAGAGGTGCGGATCTGCCGAGTGGCGCACCTCAATCCATGAGACAGATGGGTATCCATGTAGCTCGGTCTAAGTATAAAGCCATCCTCATCAGTGGTGCAGAGAAGATGGTCTCTATAGAAAGCCATCTTCGTCCCCAACTCCTGTGAGGGCTCTAGCCATGTCCTCCTAGTGTCCAACTGAATGAGGTTCTGTGTGATGACTCTACTAATCTTAGAATGTGTCAAGGTGAGAGAGGGTGCCTCCAGAGAGTACTGGAAGGGTGGAAGTTTGTCTAAACTGAACCCGTGGAGGTCAAACCAGGATGCTATCTGCGCATACCAAGATGAAGTGTCTCCCTCCATGGCTAGCTGATGCGAGGACTCTAAAGCACGTCGTGCATACCGGTGTCGGGGAAGCTCCCAGGTGCTATGAATGAAGGACATTGATCTAGCAAGAGCCTCCACTACAATCGGTGGTGCTCCCATCTCGGCTCTAATAATCTCATGGGGTACTGAGGCCTTAGCCCGAATCATCCTGGAGATCATGGACACAAGTGGTCTCTCCATCGATCTCCATCCATCGTATGTGCGTCCCAATTGATTGTGACGATCTAGGCTAGGCCCCCAGATCTGTACTCCATATAGCATAGCCGATGTGACCACCGTGTCAAAAAGCCACAGCTTAGTGCGTGGCTCCTGAAACTGTACCTATGAGCACATCCTCTCTAGACCTCCTAGTGCTGCATACCTCTAGTCAATCTGGCCTCTGCTGCCCCCTCATGGAAAATGTGGGCCCAGTGAACACCACTCCAAGATATGTGTATGAGTCAACATACTCCACTGTCTCCTGCCCATATGTGAAAATAGGCGCTGATCTCCAAACCCACAGAGCTGTAGTGTTAAACACCATAACCTTGGTCTTACCAAGGTTAACTGAGAGCCCACTGTCCTGTGCATAAGCATGTAAAGTATCCAAGTGCCTCTGCATACCCTCTGGTGAGTCTGCTATAAGCACAATATCATCAGCATATAAGAGCAGAGGTATCCAAGTGCCAGCCAACTGGGCTCCTCTGTCCCCTTGTGTCCCAATATAATCAGAGATCTCATCAATGTATAGTCCAAATAGAGTCGGAGAGAGCGGGCAGCTTTGTTTCACCCCTATAGTGGAGTGTACTGGCTGGGAGAGACCCTCTGAAGTCCGCACCTGCCCAACTACTGTCTCATAAAGTGCCATAATACCCCAAATAAGCTCACATGGAACCCCCAAGTCTTGCAGCCTGCGCATCAGTCTAGCTCTGGGCACTGTGTCAAAGGCCTTGCAGAAATCCACAAAGCCACAGTAGATCCTCCTCCCATGTGCTCTGCCCTCCTCAATGATAGCCCTGAGGGTAAAGATATGATCCAAAGTAGAGAATCTCCTCTTGAAACCGGCATGTCCTTGAGCTCGGACCCCTTGTCTCTCTGCCCATCTACTCAACTCCTGCTCAAGAATAGAGGCATATAGCTTGGCCAGGGAGTGACCAATCATAATGGTGCGGTAGTTAGTCGGCAGGCTCGTATCTCCAGACTTGAGTACCGGCACAATCGTGGAAGTACTCCAAGTCCCAGGAAACCCCTCACACATGGCTCTATTAAACATGAGAGCGAGCAAGTCTACAATCATATCTCTAGCATGTATGAAATGCTCGGCTACAATGCCCTCATGATCCTGTGCCCTCCCTGTATGCAATCTGTTGATGGCCCTCCTCACCATCTCTGCTGGAAGAAGGTAGAAATGGGTGGACAAGGCTCTGGAGGGTTCGGTAGAGGTGGCTGCCATGGTACTGTGTAGAGGGAGGCTGCATACTCGCCCCATGTATCTGGAGAGGTAATGGCCGGAGGCGGGGGGCGTGCTCTCTAAGCAATCTCCAGGCCTCCCCAGAATCCTGACTCAAAAACAACTGATAGATGTCTCTCTCCAGCCGAGCTAAGAATGCTCTCTTCTTCCGCCGAATGAGGGATCGGAAGATGATGCGTGACTGTGTATATGTAGTAACACCTGTGGCCACCTCTCTCTGTAGCCGGGCACTAAGCTCCCTACAGTCATCATCATACCAACTATTCTGGGGCATGCTCCCAGGACGTGGTCGTACTGTGGGCTGCGTGTGTGGTGGGAAGGCCGTCACTGCAGCTGTATGTAAAGCCTCTGTCGGGATTTGTGTGAGCTCTGCTAATGGCCTCTGTGGATCCTCTGCACTCAACAAGCTGTAGATCTCTGCGGTGTATACTCCATCAATCTCTCTACAGAAGGTATATCTCGAGTGATAGGAGGACTGCCCAACCTGGCAGGTACTGTAGTGGAAATCCACCGTAAAGGAGAAAAGTGCACGATCCACCGTAACTCCGATGGGCCTGGGGCCAATCGCAAAATCCAAGATACTCGGGATGAAGGTTGGCGAGGCTAGAACATAATCCACTGTGCTGGCCCCATGTCTGTGTGGAAAGCAAGTAAAGCCACTGGCAAGTGGATACCTCTCTAGGCCATTTAAAATGGCCAGCCCATGTGCAGTCCCCATCTCCAAGAGGTATCTCCCATACTCAGTACACTTCACCTCATCCTGTGATCTCCAGGTCAAACACATCTCCTCCACATCTATCTCTCTCAACATCTCCTCCGAAGTGTCAAAGAAGGAGGTCTGGTACTGAGCCATTCGAGCATTAAAGTCCCCAAGTATGATAACATCTCCCTCCCTGGAGAACTCCCATATGTCCTCATCTAGAATCATATATGGAGATTGCCCCTTGGGCACTGCATAATGAGATGTGCTGGGTGGAAAGTAACATATAGCAATGTATAGGGGTCTACCCTCATCTGCCCTCACTCTGACCCACATGTACCTCGCGCTCTCATCACGGCGCATAACATGGATGAGTGGCTGAAGCTTCTCTCTAAAAAGAACTGCAACTCCTCTAGATCCGCGACCACCATGCTTCGAACGGGCCTCCTGTCTACAAGTCGTCTCCCATCTGTATCCCGCCACTCTCGGTAATGTGCTGCCTGGGGCCTGATGTGTCTCCGAGTAGACCCTATCTCTGAAGCTGTCCACAAAGGCCCCCACATCCAGTCTCAATGCTCCGTTGCAGTTCCATATTGCAAGTCTCAGACTCGTCCCATAGGTCTCGCACCGGCAGGTGGTGCATCTCTCTAGTATCACCACTCTGCCTCCTCTGTAAAATGCTAGCTTCCCTTTTTCTCTGGCTGCCCTAATCTCCAGCATGCACTCCCTCATATGTGCTAGCTATGCCAAGGTGAGGTCATCTCCTAAAAAGATGCCCGTTTTCTTAAGGGCGGAGCGCTTGGCCAAGAAATCCTTCTTGGCCTCCAAGGTGGGAAAGCGTAAAATGAGAGCTCTCTCCTCCATTCTTGTCTTTCTTGCCCACTCTCCAAGCCCCCGTGTGTGTAGGCCTCGAAATGCCCATGCGTGTGTATAAATCTTTGGCTTCCTCTACATTGTCACCGTCCTTAAGCCCCGTGATCCGCACATGAAGTTCCCTTGTCTTTCTTCTTTGTTCCTCCTCAATGGTTAGGTTGATAATCTTCGAGGTAGATGTGCTTTCGGCCTCCTTGTTCTTACCTTTCTTGACCACTTCTATCCATTTCTCCGTTTCATCTACTTGTTTTTGCGTCTTCGTGAGCACCTCCACCCACGAGGAGATCTCCCGGGCCTTCTTTTCTTCTCCCTCTTGAAGTGTTTTCACTTGGGTCTTGATGGTGTTCAGCTCCTCCATCATGACGGGCTGAATTTCACCTTCCTCGAGCTTATGTTGAGCACGTGCTTCTTCTATCTCTATCTTGAGATTTGCGATCTCTGCATCTTGGGCTGCTATCCGCGCTTCAAGTTTCTTGACTTTGTCAAGAAGGCTCCGGTTGACCATATTAATTGCATTGTCCGTCTCTTTCTTGTGTTGTTGGATGGCTGCCTTGATCACGTCTTCAATGTCAATCCTCTCCATCTTGTCTCGGGCTGAAAAAGGCTGGTTTCGGGTTAAAAATTAATTAACCCTTGGCCATAGGAAGAGCTCTGTGCATGTCTGCAGCGCTTCCCAGAGAGAGAGAGGCCAGAGGCGGCTACACGAGAGAGCGAAGGAGGCGAGGCGAAGGAAGCGAAGTGAGAGAGAGAGAGAGAGAGAGTCAGCAAGCGGGAGAGGGAGGTGACACAGGTTCGAAGAGAGAGACGGAGGCAACAGAGGTTCGAAGAGAGAGAGAGAGAGAGAGAGAGAGAGAGAAGAGAGAGATAAAGATAATGCACAAATAAAGAGAGATTTCTACGACTCAAGTGATGTGACTTGTGTTATATTTCTTCACTCAAGTACAAATGCTTTTATAGGCTTAGAGCCTCTCTTGTATGACATCATTGCTTAGGTCAGTGCACATCCTGCCTTGTGAGCCTTCATGCTATTTGTACATGGCTGCCTTCTATGCACGTCTGGTTGCAACCAACACCTAGGTTTTCTTCCAATACAGGGATTCCCGACAGCAATCCCGTCTTCCGGTAACCATATCCATTTAGCCACAGGGAAGAAGACAAGACTGCTCGATAATTACAATAGTATCTCAATAAGGGCTTTGTTCAATAGAGTAAGTGTCCATGGGGTGCACACGTTCTTTTGTCAAAGAAGAAAGATGGCGGCATGTGTTTCGATGTTGATAACAAAGGGTGAAACAAACTCACTATCAAGAACAAGCATCTTTTCCCGAGGATGGGTGACCAAGTTGATCGTCTTCAAATCAGGTTACCATCAAATAAGGATAAAACATGTGCCTAAGACTGTGTTTCAAATGCGGTATGGCCATTATGTGATGAACAATATGTTTTGTCCATATCTAGGGAAGTGGATTGTTGTCTTCTTGGATGATATACTGATTTACACTAGATCATCAGAAGAGCATATATGGTATCTCAAGATCATCTTCCATATTTGAAGACAAAAGAAGCTGTTTGCAAAGGAGTCTAAGTGTGACTTCTTCAAACAAACAAGAACTTCTCTATCAAGATCATATGGTGTGAGGATTGACACGGATAAGGTTCAAAAGGTCTTGGCATGGCCTATTCCACGAATGATTAGGCAAAAGAAATCTTTTTTTGGGTTTCACTGACTTTCTTCAAAGTTAATCAAGGCTTATGCCAAGATTGCAACCCCGTCGACTCAACTTTTATTTTTTTTCCCGGGAAAGAGATCCTTCTATTAGTTACCGAACAAAACAGCAATAATGGCCAAGTACAAACTCAGCTCCATACAAGGGAGCATACAAGGGAGCGAGAATCAAGAAAATTGAAATAAAGGATCCTTCTCCCCCAACTGGCCACCCTGGGAGGAGAAGGCTAAGCAATAATGGCCAAGTACAAACTCAGCTCCATACAAGGGAGCATACAAGGGAGTGAGAATCAAGAAAATTGAAAAAAAGGATCCTTCTCCCCCAACTGGCCACCCTGGGAGGAGAAGGCTACCTCATACAATGTTGGGTGGGGGAGGGGAAAACAACCACATAGGTGGTTTATAATACCAAGTGGGCTCACCACCATTGTCAGTGAGAAAAGAACCATCATGATGCCAAGTCCACAAGAAGGCCTCATAACGCTTCCGCATGTGATTGGAGCCACCCTAAAGCTTCCCCAATGTCCACGGAGGGTATGCGTTGACTCAACTTTTAAAGAGGGTGAGGAGCAAGAAAGGCAAGATAGTCCTACAGTGGTTTGGAATGACAAGTTGGATCCTTGCTTTTGAGCACTAGAGGAGCTAGTCACCTCGGCTCCTATCTTGTTCCACGATGGGAGACCAATAGCATTTGAAAGGAAGAAGCTTTCTGATGCACGATGCGGTATCATACCCAAGAAAAGGAGCTTTTGGTAGTTGTTCATGCACTTTAAATCTAGAGACACTATTTATATGGTGCCAGGTAAGTGGTATGGTTCAGACACTATTTATATGGTGCCAGGTTAGTGGTATGGTCAAATCACCATTCATTGAAGTATGCTTGTGATCAACCTGACCTAAGAGGGGTCAGAAGGCCAGCTTGGTTGGACTCATGCAGGAAATCGATTTTGAGATCCGTTACCGAAAGGGGGCAACCAATCGGGTTGCAAATGCACTTAGTAGGATTGTCATCTCCTTCTCGAAGATATCAACTGACTTCTATCTCTCTCTCAAAGGGCATTGCCAAGAGTATTCGTATTGCGAGAACCTTGGCCTTCGTCAACCGGCATTTTTATTGGCTGCATATGAAATCTTTTATTGAGGATGATGTGTGAAAGTGAGCCTAGTGCCAGCTCAACAAAGCTGAGAGACTTAGAACTGGGGATATGTTGCATCCACTGCAAATTCCTAAGACCAAATGGCATAGTATCTCGTGTTGGAAATAAGTGCTCACTAGGAGTACTTTTAGTCTTGGTCATCTCAGTGTATGCCACGTGGCACCTCTATAATTGTCCCATAAGTCACTCTACTCTATCTTGTACTTCTCACCTATATATTGTGGGTGTCACATCAATGAAAGCATCTATCTTGTGTCTTGTCTACACTCATCTCAAGGTATGTCTAAGCTTTGTGTTTCCTTTTTAGTCTTGCTCTCATTTCAGTTTCAGTTTTAGCTTTGTCTCTCCCCCATTTTTCTTACATGGTATCAGAGCAGGTTTATCCTGGCTCCCTTCAACCCACCATAGCCTCAGCTCACCGACTATCTACTCGCTGCTCTTGCTCTCCACAGTCCATGGCAGCTCAAGTTCTACCCATACTGACTCAGCCGTTGCCATTCCTAGTTCGCCCCTGTTCCCTGTAAGCGACAGCCTGCAGTCGCTTGGTTCAGAACAGGCCGCCGCCTTTGCTGTTGGCCACCGCTTAGTTGGGTGCTGCCCCTGTTTTTGGTAGTCGACCTGCTGCTGTAGCAGCCCAACAACTAACTGCGCTTCTGTCCTCTAGTATTGCACATGCAGCAGCTCAGCAATTTTTTTTTGGAGCCACCTCAGCTTTGGACGTTTATCGTACTACCCTGATGCGTTACTTTGGCTGCCTTCTTCATCGATTCAAGGGGCTATCTCTGCCTGGGATTTATTGCGCTTGAAAAGTCTACAAGGAGGGAGTTACTATAGCCTCTCATGTCAATTATTTTCGCAGTCTTATGGTTCAGCTTGCATCAGTAAAGTCCCCCATCTCCGAAGATATTGCTATTGCTGTGCTTCTCAAAAGCTTACCTGACACCTATGCTACACTTGTCACTACCTTCAAGTATCACAATAATCCTACTCTTGAAGGTATCATCAATGCTCTCCAAGAAGAGGAAAGAACAAAACAACAAAAGGTAACTGACACTGCATTTCTAGCAAAGAAAGGAAGTTCTAAGGTAAGAAAGCCTTGCACCCATTGTGGAAAAACTAATCATATGGAGAAGGACTGCTTCAAGGCTCATCCATGCACCATTTGTGGCCGTGATAATCACCGGGAGAAGGACTGCTACTCTAAAACCTCTACATCAGCCCCCGCATCTACCTCAGCCCATGTTGCTGCAGCATCTTCATCGGCAGATCTTGCTGTTCATTCCTCACATGATGAGGAGTGGGCTTTCTGATTACTTCACCTTTCTTTTCTACCACTTTGACCACCGATGATGTAGGTCAAGGGGTTCTAGTGTCTTACTCATTATGCTTTTTGACCTCTCTCTTGACCCTACCCAAGAGGCAAAGATTGCCCTTGAGGAGGGGATGTCTTCAAGGTCCATCTTTCTGTCTACAGTCAGGTCTACAGTCAGTCTTCTGTCTATCTAGTCTTGTCTGTCTGTCTATTTGTCTATCAATCTGACTGTGTCTTGTTTTAGATCCATCTTGTCCCTATCCTTGTGGACCCATATGAGGATATCACTTGAGGAGGGGTGTCTCAGGATCTTTTGTCTGTCATGTCTTGTCTCTCAGTCTATAGGTCTTTATGTCTATCTTCTAGTCTTGTCTTTCTGTCTTTCTCCTAGTGTCCACTTAAGGAGGGTGTTGGAAATAAGTGCTCACTAGGAGTACTTTTAGTCTTGGTCATCTCAGTGTATGCCACGTGGCACCTCTATAATTGTCCCATAAGTCACTCTACTCTATCTTGTACTTCTCACCTATATATTGTGGGTGTCACATCAATGAAAGCATCTATCTTGTGTCTTGTCTACACTCATCTCAAGGTATGTCTAAGCTTTGTGTTTCCTTTTTAGTCTTGCTCTCATTTCAGTTTCAGTTTTAGCTTTGTCTCTCCCCCATTTTTCTTACATCTCGATGGATTTTGTAGTGGGTGTTTACCTCAGACTAGTAGGGGCCATGATTCAATATGGGTAATTGTGGACCGATTGGCAAAGATGGCGGGGTTTATCCCTACAAAGTTGATGATAAAGAATTGGCTCGGGTCTTTGTGGAGCCGTTGTACAACCTCTATGGATTGCCTCATTTAGGTGGTGGAGACCCACATGTTTACTCAAATGTGCTTTTCTTCAACCAAACCACGGCCTTGCAAGAAGGATTAGCCCATATCTGGATCATCGATTCTCGTGTCTTCATGCACGTATGAAAGTACTTTACACATACTATATCCTCGTGCATGTATGAAATTACTTTACACATTCATGAAAGGCATATGCACTAAGAAAATCCATCAACCAGCTTTGGACCTGCTCATGTCAAGGCACAAGCAACGCAAAACAGAGGTATACATGTGTACTCAAATGTGCTTTTCTCCAACCAAACCAGTGTCTTGCAAGAAGGGTAAGCCCATATCTGGATCATTGATTCTCACGTCTTCATGCATGTATGAAACTACTCTACACAGACTATATTCTCATTCTCATTCATGAATGCCACATACAATCAGCTCGCCCATCGTCCAGCTTTGGACCTGCTCATGTCAAGACACAAGCAAGGCAAAATAGAGGTACCATAAGACCATAGTTGCCAAACGTTTTTAAAACGGGAAGTATTATACGAGTTTTATACTTTTAAAAATGTTTTTTTATTTTTGGAAAAGTTTTTTATTCATTAATTTTTTTAAGCTATAATTATGGCCTGTATATATAGTTTTAAAGCCTAGGAACCACAAATTTTATGTATAAAAGTTAAACTTGTGCATAAAAACTCAAGAGTGAACAATTTGAAGCCTATGGCTATCATAATTCATTAAATCATAATGATAATACATTCACATGGCCCGAGGCTCCCATGGGTCTGGTGACGACAATGCCATTCAACATCAACTTTAATATTGATTTACCAAGGACTATTCAAAGTTAACCATTCATGTGTCAAAAAAAACATGACCCCCAAAAAAAAAAGTTTTAAAAATATTTTTTTAATTTAAAAATTTGTCTTTGAAAAAACGCGTCCCAAAAACTAGGACGTTTTGAAACGTACACGTTTAGTATTTTTTCAAAAAAAACGCGTTTTTTTGCAACTATGCATAAGACGACAAACTATGTTCTCATGCTCACACATGAACGATGCATGCAATGAAAATATTCAATGATTCGTCGACCAGCTTTGTACCCGCTAATGTCAAGACACAAGCAAGGTATACATTATGTGACAAGTGCAGCCGCCCATGCACATGCATGGGCAGAGATATTATATGGTTTGCATAGAAATGCATAATAAACAAAAGCTCTTTGTTCTTTTTGATACTGACCCTTAGAGTTAAATCTATGGTGTAGATTGAATTTATGTTCACACTTTTGCACTTCTATTATATATAGACACGCACAAATTTACTCAAATGTGATTTCCTCTAACCAAACTGCTCCTTGCAAAAAGGGTTAACCCCTCTCCGAACTAAAGGGTGATGATAGGGCATGAAAACCATGTGTAGAGCCACATATCTTGCATGAGATGATCATGCTTCGATCAACAACAAAAAAGGGACCATGGCAAGATGTGGAGTGTCACATACAGACTTGACTGATTGGAAACAGAGCATACAGCTTTTAAAACTGTATAATAAAATCCTGCAAAAGTTTCTTACATCTTTCACAATGAGGGAGGCTATTTGATCCCGATCCAAAAATGAAACCAATGCGTCTGCAAGAATCTACAAGGACAAAAGTCATAGCATTAAAATTATGAATTACAAAAAATACACGAGGAATTAAATCTAAAACAGTGACTGCATCTCAGTAGAACGACAACTCAACAATGAAAAAATGACAACTCAACAACTTTCATTACAGAAAACCTCCATTCTGGCAACGACTAATCCGTAGGTACGGGAAATGGCCAAAACGGAGGGCCTCCAAGTGGAAACAACTGTTTCAGAAGTCCTTCAGCCCAGAACACAATTCTGCCATTTGGAGGGGGGGGAGCGGATGTTTCAGTCGTTTCCCATCTTCTCTGTCGTTTCTGGCCCTTTCCCCAGCAACTAGCATCTTTCATCTGCACCCCCCATCTCAGGTCAAGTTTCCTCAGCCACCTTCTTTCTTCTCCTCTCCATCGAGAAATTTGGCAAAGTTCGCCATACTTGTTGGCATAGAGTGAGATAAAATTAGGTGACTGCACAAAGTAGCTCACATATTCCTCCACATTTTCAACTAACTTTACATTCTATGATTGCTACCTGCTGGAGTGGCTAAATAGATGGCACAACTTGTGGGCAAGCCCTTCGGGGAAGCAGAGGGAAGGTCATAAAGGGATGAAGCAACATAATGTCCCTCTTTAGTTGGTCCAGAGGTGGCACACTCATACCTGTAGCCCGACAGTACAAGATTCACCAGCTAAGGAGGTCATTTAGAGAGGACTAGAATCCTAGCCAAAGTGTGCAGCTAGCCACAATCGCACCATGGTGCTTATATGCAGTTACCTAGCAAGGAACAGAAGGCTTGCTTACAAGGATGTTCTACTGCTTGTGGCTGAAGCCCCCCTTGCCCACAGAATGAGAGCAACAAAAAACATGCATATAAACACTGATCGAGCTTTAGAAAAGTGAAGTCTCTCTGATGGCGGTTGATTGAAAAGAAGTGATCATTAAAAATAGCATGCTGTACCTTTACAATTTGCGGCAAAGACGAAAGCTCCACTGTTGGCAACTCCAAGGTTTCATTGCTCACTCCATCTGAAAAATGGCATCTTTAATTGCTAGCCCAGAAACTAATGATATTCAGTTAATGATGCATGGATAACCCTGCCTTTCAAAAATGGCGATACTAACCATTGCCTTGCGACGTGCCTAGATGTTCCAAGACCTCATTTGCAGATCCAGGACCAACATCCAAAGCTGCAGTCAAAACAGAGCAATAAGTGGTGGCATATTTCCATCATCAACCAAGGAAAAGATAGTGCTTTTTTTTCTTCTTCTTCTCTTTTTTTTTTGGCTTTTTTGGGGGAATGGGAATGGTTGGGCAGGGAATGTTCTTTACCCACGGGTCAGCAGTTGGACGGGTAAGAATACGCATCCATCCTCAACAGCAATGGGTGGGAACTGTTCTAGCCTAAAGACTAATTTCAATGCCACAAAGTATTGTTTACATTATCCTGGCCAACTATCTATACACATCCGAAGTACAAACCAACTATACCATAGAGATTAGTTTCCTATCTAAAGTTCAAGTCCATGCCACCCATGTGGTGGAAAGTTTCAACTCTCACCTCCTACGGCCGAGAAATGAACAGACCTTCGCACATCACAGATCTGATCCCTGCAAACAAGACAATGAGGATTATCCTCAGTAAAATATTGCCCCTTGGTGTGCATATCATTTGAGAGGAAAATCTTTTTTGGTAAGCAAATAGTCAAGAAAGGATGACACTAAAAATGCTTTTAAACAGGCCAAACTAGATAAAAATGACCTCAAGCACACTAGAAAGTGTAGTTCCTGACTCTCAAAACAGCAAACACGTATGTATCGCCCGCTGTGACATTCCTGATGCTCATAAAAGCAGGCACGCATTTACCGCAAGTTGTACACATGATAATTAAAAAACACTGATGAAAAGAAGCATAAGGGACATACCAGATATAAGAACAACACAGCGTCTCCTGAAAACTTAAAGCCAGATCTGTTGCAACCTCTGGATCTCTCCAAGATATGATTGTGTCTGCGAAAATCCACGAAACGCTAAGAAAACCTTGATCTTAAAAAGTGACTACTAACAAGACCCTGGTCCTCTAGAGCACCCCTAGATGAGGTGCTCCCTCAAAATTCAAAGAGACACCTACCACACGTACTAACAGTACCAAAGTGGCAGGACGCAGTGAAAAGGAAGATCCAACAGGTGGCAGACTCCTTCGCGAGTCAACTGGAGGCTGCGATGGAAACTGAAGTGAAAGAAACCATAGATCGACGGCAAGGAGCAGCTTGGGTTGAGATCTATTGGAGATTGCCATTGATCACCTTTTGTACCAGAAAAAGGTTCAGTTGTATTTCATTCATTGTACATAATACAGATTAGCATTAGGATCACTAGTATGTGTATGGTCTTGGCTTGTCTCTGCTGCACATCTATCTCTATTAATGCAATCGCAGTACCAGTAGTCTTACATCTGGTATTGAAGCCTAGCCTGCAAGCATCCCTACTGTGTTGCCTGCCTGAATCCTAATTAGCATTAGATCAGGGGAATGTTAGGGTTTGGGAAGAATAAGTTTGGGTATCTTTACTGATCCACAGTATTTTGTCTGTGTGCATCATGGACACAAAAGCAATGATGGCTGCATTCTCCAGCTGCTAGAGCCAACAGATGGAGCACCTAGAGGCTTGCCTACGGCAAGAGTTGGAACCACCCCCCCCCCCCCCCCCCCCGCCCCCAAATAAAGGATGAAAACCCTTGAACACTCCCAACTCAACATCCATTGCTGCCTGTCACTCACAGCAAGAAGATGACGACCTCAAGCAGGAGGCGGAGTAGCCAGTTTTCTCCAACCAGCACGGTGAGAGGCAGTTGGAGCGCAGTTCCAGATAACAGGAGCACTCTCAACATCAGACAAGCTGGCACAAGAGCAACCATTCATTGAGCTGGCAGTAGCAACCCCTTCAAGGGGAGCGCACCCCCCCCCCCCCCCCCCAAAAAAAGAAAACCACAGCATGCCCATTCTCCATCCTCACTACTACGTCGCACAGCTCAGTTACTAGAATCCAGGACTTTGTTCTCATGCCTCGAGAGGAGCGGAACCAATTGTTGAAGCTGCTTAAACTTCCAAAGTTCAACAGGAAGATGGAATGTGAAGTAGTCACAAACTAGGCAACAGAGGTGTCCGCCACTCTTGCTGTGGCAGGCGTTTCAATGCACTTCAGCTACATCTTGTGTGGGCAGTGTTGATTCGCACCGTGCTGTTGTGTTGGGAAGATTACTTGAAGAGCTATGTGGTGAAGAACTCAAGCGACTGCCGTCACGCACTTTTGAAGATGTTCACCCCCATTGATTGCTGGTGCAGATTGCGGAAGTAATGGGAGAGCTTCTCACAAAGGCAAGAAATGCTCTACACAGCAGTTTCACCTCGGCTCCCAAGTAGCTATTGGTCACCTTAGAGTCTCATCACATCGATTGGAGATTGAGACTGGCACAGCAACACAGATCCCCCGAGAGGAGAGGGTATGCAGATGCACAGCATATACAGCCATCAGAGAGAGAGATCCCATTTTATTCAGAGAGCCACATTCCCTACGCCAACTCTTTGAGACAGCAGACCAGCGCATACTGGGAAGATTCATTCTAGACATACAGCGTCACAGAGAGACATCATTACAAGCTCAAACAGCTCCAGAGGGGGGACAACAAACACAGATTACTACATTTTTTCAGAGATCCACCCCACTCCCAGTCCCTACACAGCAGGAAATTACTCTCCAGAGAGCAGAGACACTCAGAGCCCGCAGGAGACAGAGGACACCTGGCTTTCGGACACCACGCCTATACCAGAGAGAAATGACAGAGATCAGAGCTCAATTTCACAGAGAGGGTGCGGAGCGACTGGCTCGCTTCAAAGCAGACCCAGGCATGTTCTTCAGGGAGCTGTGGACACCCCCTTCATTCCCAGTATGGTACAGGATGGAGCTAGCTAGGTTGCATATCATGATTATATACTCCATGCATATAGCTTTGCATTCTCCTAGTAGTAGAGCTCCATCCCCTCCCCCACTCATTATACTTATTGCACAACCAGATTCACCTTTTTAGTTCATTACTTTTTCATTTTGTTGGGATGACAGAGGATACCCCACACGTACACTGATTTGTCTCATAGGCCGAGTTCGGTCTTTTGGAAGACGTTAATAAAATCTTTCTTTCTTTCTTTCTTTCTCTCGTGAGAAGCCGACAGGTCTGCAGGGAGGCCTGGACGGGCAGATGCAGCAGAGACACGTGCTTTTTCTCCTTGGAGGACTGTCGGGCTGCAAGAAGCGCACAGCCAATCTCTCTCTCTCTCTCTCTCTCTCTCTCTCTCTCTCTCTCTCTCTCTCTCTCTCCGTTCCACATGATATTGTATCCCCTCACTATATTCCACTCACCTCCATAGCGTACCCCCCCCCTCACTATATTCACACCCTATAAGGGTTTCTGTTTACCTTCCATTTCCAGTTTCATTTTCTAGGTGCCTGTAGTATCATCTTTATTTTTCATTTTCTGGGTTTTTTTTTTATCCAGACATTGTATCAGATCCACCATGATGTAACTTTTGGTCTCATAGGTCATTATGGCCTTTTGAAGACGTTAATATAACATTTCATTTCTCTCTCTCTCTCTCTCTCTCTCTCTCTCTCTCTCTCTCTCTCTTCGCAAGTCTGGGGGAGGTTCTGGAGACTGAAGACATGTCACTTTCTTTCTCTCTCTTGCTTTTTGGGAGAAAACAGGGGGCTGGCAGGCTGCTTTTGGGCGCTTTTCTATGTGTGCAAAAGTTGAGGGCTGAAGCTGCGGCACATGCTCCTTTCTCTCTCTCTCTCTCTCTCTCTCTCTCTCTCTCTCTCTCTCTCTCTCGCTTGGTGCACAGGAGGGCTGGACTGTAGGCGCTCAGGGCTGCGTGCTCCTCCTGGGTGGCCAGGGGGCTGGTTTCACTGGACATCAAGGCGGACAGGGGCTGGTTTTTCATGAACATAGACATCATGTCGATGGCCTTCAACTAATGGAACTTTCAGCTTCTCTTTGCTTTGGTTCGGGACTGTTTTGGAAAGGCTTTATGGACTGCTTCGTGGCAGTGCATGTGGCTACGAACATGAGCAATTTTTGAGACTGTTTATGGGCTGTTTTTGGTTGGCTGCAAATTCAGCTATGTGCTTGGGTTTCCAGCTGCAAGTACAGGTCAATTGAAAGTGTTTCTTGGCATGGGAGTGATGCAAGCTCGCATGGCTGCGTGCTCATGGAGCAGATTGTTTTCTTCCTGTTAGAAAGGAACAGAGGGACCTACAGTTATGGGCATCTCTAAGTTTCCAGATGTTTCATGAGGGAACAGGTAACTAGATGTATGCCGTTGTTGGCACTGTTGTTGAATGGTGCTGTGAATGGTTCTGTATGAAAACAGGACAAAAGTTTCAAAGGGAAACAAGCCTAAGGGTTTCATGTGGAAACAGGTCGTAGGTTTCTCGAGGAAACATGTATTTGGGTTTCTCTGTCATGAACCATAGAGCTTGATTTCCACATGTACATAGGGGCCCATGGGCAAGAGGAGAAAGTGACTATAAATAGGGCTTGGGAGGATCTTTTGACATCTTTTGACACTTTTACTAATTTTGGTCATCTTGTACCTTTGGGCTCCATCTATGGAGATTTGGCCTTCCATGGTCAAGTTCATGGCTAGCTTGAAAGCAATCCTCTTGGTGAGAGGTTAAACACACTTAGGCTATTTGTGCATCTTCTCTTGCTACATGCACTTATAGATTCTCTCTCTCTTGTATATTCATGTGATGAGCCATTTGATCACTAATCTCATGATTAATGGATGCTAGATTCTTGCTTTGATGTGTTTGATCCAATATTTTACTCTAGATCCATTTCATTTGGTATCAGAGCCTTGATTTTGATCCATTATCAAGGTTTTGGGCATGAGATTAGTCATTTTCTTGATAATTTTCTGAATTTTCTCTTGATTTCTTGGAGTTTTGGCTTAATCTTGCTTAATTTCTACTTAATCTTTGGAGATTAGTGGAGGGGAGGCATCATTTCATGTGATTTCATGGAGATTTGGCCTTCCATGGTCAAGTTCATGGCTAGCATGAAAGCCATCCTCTTGGTGAGAGGTTAAACACACTTAGGCTATTTGTGCATCTTCTCTTGCTACATGCACTTATAGATTCTCTCTCTCTTGTATATGCATGTGATGAGCCATTTGATAACTAATCTCATGATTAATGGATGCTGGATTCTTGCTTTGATGTGTTTGATTCAATATTTTACTCTAGATCCACGGATGTCAAGAAGTTTGTTTTGGAATGTGTGTCATGCCAAAGAAATAAGGATAGTCACCAATTGCCAAGTGGTTTACTTCATCCTTTGCCTATTCCGGATGGAAAATGGACTCACATTTCCATGGACTTCATCACAGGCTTGCCAAAGACGAAGCATGGATGGGATCAAGTATTTGTGGTGGTGGATAGACTCACCAAATCAGCTCATTTTATTGCTTCCAAGACTACTTATGGGGCCTCTCACATTGCCAAGCAATTTATGGAGCATGTATTCAAGATACATGGTTTGCCACTCAACATAGTTTGTGATAGAGATACCAAGTTCATGGGCACTTTTTGGAGGACATTGTATGAGAACTTGGGGACTCAAATCACTCCTTCTACAGCCTATCACCCTAAAACGGATGGGCAAATGGAGTGCACAAACAAGCATCATGGGATGAATGGCTTTACCTTGCTGAATTTTGTCATAATTCAAGCAAGAATTTGAGTATTGGGATATCACCTTTCAAGGCGCTTATGGGTATCAAGTGCATGTGCCATCTATTGCCTTCCATGAGGATAAAATGGTTAATCCTTTAGCCAAGGAAGAGTTGGAAAGGATGAGACAGCTTCTTCAATTATGCAAGGATAATATGAAGAAGGCACAAGAAGTCATGAAAGCAAATGCGGATGAGCATAGACGCAAAATGGAGTTCAAGGAAGGTGATTATGTGTTGCTCAAGCTTCCTAAGAGCCGTCACAATATTCTCAAAGGGTCTTCCAATTCCAAGTTGGCACATAGATACTATGGACCATATTTGGTAGTCAAAAAAGTGAGAGATTTGGCTTATAAGCTTGACCTACCTCCTTCTACAAGGATTCATAATGTGTTTCATGTATCCAACCTTAAGAGGTTTGTGGGCTCTAGCTCCCCCTGTTTGTTTTCCTTCTCTTGATTCTCAAAGGTGTTGAAGTGTTTTGTGTGCGAGTGTTTGTTTCACCACCCATCACATTTCTGAAGGCCGGTTTCAGAATAACACTTGGGAGTTGGTTCCACTGCCGTCAAAACGGTCAGCCATTGTTGTAAGGTGGGTCTTTAAGACCAAGTATACGTCTGATGGATCGGTGGACAAGCACAAGGCCAGACTTGTGGCTAAGGGCTATGCTCAACTGCCTCGCATCAAATATGAGGACACCTTAGCACCGACAACGAGGATGACCACAATTCGGACAATTCTTGCCCTTGCCTCTTCTCAACAGCGACCGGTGTATCAAATGGATATAAAATCTATGTTCCTTAATGGTGACTTACAGGAGGAGGTGTATGTTGAGCAACCTCCAGGCTTTGAGTTTCCCGGATCAAAGGGAATGGTTTACACGTTACGGAAGGCCTTGTATGGTCTTAAGCAGGCTCCCAAGGCTTGGAATCAGAAGATTCATTCCTTCTTTCTACGGAAGGGATTCAAGAGATCAGTTGCAGATCCAAACTTCTCTCTCTTTCAAGAACGTGGTATGGTCACCTTGAATATCCTTAATGTGGATGATCTTATTTTCACTCGCAGTCATGTGGAGCACATAGCTATGACAAAGGTTGCCTTGTCAAAGGAGTTTGAGATGACGGATTTAGGCTTACTCCATTTCTTTTTGGGATTGGAGATTTGGCATACCCAGAGGGGGTTCTTTGTCTCTCAGCAGCGGTATGTTCATGAGTTGTTGGAGGCCTTTGATATGGAGAACTGCAAGTCTATTTCTTCCCCGATGGACCCAAATACCAAACTTACAGTTAATGATCCTTGTGAGCACGTTGTTGGCTCCTTGTATCGGAAGCTTGTTGGTTCATTGATTTGGTTGCTGAACACTAGATTGGACTTGAGTTTTCCAGTGGGGCTATTGAGCTCATTCATGTAGACACCTTTGAAGACTCATTGGGACGCAAGATTGCGGATCTTGCGATATTTACAGGGTACGAAGGATCTTGGACTCTTCTATGTTACTGGAGGGGGAAAGAAGGACCGAGTCAGACTCCGAGGTTGGAGTGACTCAGATTCAAGGTGGTTCCAAACATAGTGAACGATACGTTTAGTACGTTTGGAAAACGTGCTAAACGTGCTAAAAAGATTCCAAACGTTGCCTCCGATATATATGTATACAAAATTTATAGTTTACGTATAAAATTTTGAAATATGAAGTTTGAAGATTCATCAATGAACATTAAGACACTTACTAATACTATACAACCTTTAATTTCAATTTTGCGCAACTTACAACTTACAAGTCACAAGTGACAATGGCAAATGCAAATATCAAATAAAATAATTAAACAATGAACATAGATGATAGTGAAATGGATCATGGATAAATCCGAAATCATAAGACTGTAGACATAAGTCATACATGATACTACAAAGAATATAATCTCAATTCTGATTCCTAGAGGCTAGGCCCCTCAAACTAAGAGGCTGGGCCTAACAAACAAAGCAAAGTCTAGACTAGTTACCAAAAAAAAAAACTATAACTATAAAACTATAATAGCAGCTAGCTACTCATCTAAACCAGATGATGACTCTAAAGAAATATCTCCATCCATCAACATGTTGCCATCCAAGTCATAGTCAGGCTCTCTCACCACCGACACTGTAGGAATGGCGTCACTCGTATCTATGGGCCCCTCATCTAAGGGACCATCATCATCATGTGCAAGAGACTCGCGTTGCTGAGCTATCAGAGCACGGCCTCACCCTCGACCTCACCTACCACAACAGCCCCAACCACCATGACTGCTAGTAGAAGCTCCATGAGCATCAGCATCTACAATACTCATAGCTCGTGATCAAGCACATGTAACCCTGAAATCTATGCTCTCAAGCTCTCTGTGGAGCTCTCGGTATATCTTCCCCTGCTCATCTCGCAACCGGTTCTCCTGAAGCTGAGCTTCCGCATCACTAGTATGAGCGAGGAGCCTATCAAAGATAAAGGGATCCACCTGCCACATGTGACATGGCGCATAACACATATCAAGAGTCAATACTCAATGCTCAATGCTTATGAGCATTCATTAGAACTCAAGAGTCAATGCTCATGGGGTTACACATAATGAAGTTTAATAACAAACATTTTGAGTTGGCAAGTAATTTACCTCGTTCACACCGGTGGCAGTCTTGAGTGTGCGCAAAAGATGGAGGTTCGAGCAACAAAACACCAACCTCGCTAACTGCTAAGTACTCAAGTGATTACGGATCTTGGTGTGCACAAGAGAGTATGCACTCCAATTCCGTTTGCATGCACCAGCAGAGCTACTCTGCACATGCCACATAGCACTAGTAAATGTCAAAAGACAAGATTACACATTGGCTGCATTGTATAAACAAAGAACTTCAAAGTTACAAACCTGAGATAGCAATCTAAAGGCCACTTTTTGGACAGTTTTGGCTTGGTATCCATGGATGTCCCACCACGTAAGTAGTTTCGCTGCCCTTGAACTGCTGAGGCACTCAACTTGCCAAAGGCAACTCCCACCCGATTGCGGTAGACGACCAACTCCTCATCGAAGGTCACCATGTCATCATAGCTAAGCACTTGAGACACGTAAGCATCCATCCTTGAGTAAATTGAGTTGCGTGTCTGTTTGGAGCTTGACCTTGTTGAACATCGGATGGAGTAATGCTGCAATCCCATGAATGGAACAACGCATGAAAGTCTATCGTGAGTCAGCAATGGCCATTACCTTGCCACGTCTGACATTCCAAAATAGATATCCAATAGTAAGTATATCATATAACCAAAATTACAGCACGTACCATAAACCATATTACATAATATATATTGGTCCTTGGATATACCTGGCAGGAGTGATAGTCGACGAGGTGACTAATGACACCATCTCTCTCATTCGATGAAAATGATAATAGAGGAGCCCCAATGTAAAGCCCTCCATGTCACTGAATCGGATGAAGACATACATGAGCTTTGCTAAGCTCTCAATATCAAACCAAAAGGATCATCCAACACTTTGCGTTGGATGTATCAAGTGGGCTCGTTGGTCGAATCATGTATCTCCCTCCATGCCAATGATACCACTGAGGCTCGAAGTGCATCCTGTACCTCATGTAACCTGCTAAGCACAAGATACATATAGGCACATCGGGTCTTGGATGGCCGCACCATGTCCAAGTGTGAGTGGGATCGAAAGATAGATAATGCCTAGTGTTTCTTCCTGAAGAAGGTAGTGATGTGTATGGCCTCATCCACATCTGGCTTCACCCATCGAAACTTCCTTGTCCTCCATCATGAGGTCCAAGCACTGTGTAGCACATGAAGTCCCCACAATGGATAGAAACTCTGCCTCAATCATCTCTCCCATGCTCTTGCAGTTGGACGCATTGTCCGTAATGACCTGCACCACATTCTCTGGGCCAGTATCGATAATAGCTTGCTTGATGTGTTGGAAGATGAATGTTGCAGTGATCCTCTCCCCTGCCTTGCCTGCATCCACGGCACGCAAGAAATAAGTGCCCATGCAACTAGAAACAAGGATGTTGATGATATGTCTTCTCCGCACATCACTCCATCCATCTGAAATCATACTACAACCATGCTTCTTCCAAGAATCTCTTATTGGCTCTAGTGCATTCTGTATGTGTTGTTTCTCATCCTCTAGCATGGTTGTCCGCATCTGCTGGTAGTCTAATCCATACCAGTTCTCACATGGACCTACATCAGAGACGGCTTTAATCATTCTCTTCCACTGATCCGTGCGAAGGACATTGAAAGAGATATTGCACTCAATGAGAGTGTGCTCTATCTCTATCTCCGCCTTCCGCTGCCTCTCCTTCACCCATGAGAATTGGTTCAATGTACTACGTAGAGTGGCCTGATGGTGTCATCATGCACTACCACATGCAATATCCTCCACATGAGACTGTCCCATCATCTACTCTAGTCCTCTTTCAGCTAGGACCTGCACCTGAACGTGTGGATGGCCCTTCCACTAAGCCTGACTGTGACATCTGTCCACCCACATATGAACATGCTGGCCCCCCAACAGCTGATGGGCCCATATGCGCAGGTGTATCTAGTTGCTCATCCTCAATGATGACTCTACCAACCCTACCAAGCTATGATCCGAGGAAGATCCGTGGGTTTTCCCGACGAATCTCATCAACCACCTCTTGTGGTGCATTTGCACATGGTCTGCACATGGTCTAATGCCACCTCCCGTACCTTGGCCAACATGATAAATAACACGAGTGGATGTGCTAGTAAATATTCCTCCACAATATTTGCACTTCCACACACGCGTGTTGGAGCGACCGACACATGGGGTGTTGGGTGTGCCTTGAATGATGGTGTGCTTTGCCCATACGGAACTCGGTGCACCCTGCATCTATGGCATATGCACAAAAAGCAATCAAGAAAATGGAGAAATGTCAAGATGACTCAAGAGTTATATTTCAAGCACAAAACAATTCAGCCTGTGTGTAGGGAAGGTGTGACATAGAGAGAATCCTGGAAGTCAATGATCCTGGAGAGTGGACCGAATCCCTCACGAAATAGACAACGAAACCTCCCGCAGATCTCATAGTATACTGGGTAGCGGCATATGTAATGCTCCTCCGTCTCAACCTCTGTGTGGCATAGTCGGCAGATCCTCTCCTCTCTAGGTGTCCGTACGAGCTTCCCGGCTCTGAAGATGCGCTCAGCTCTACCTGTCTCCACTCTGAGGCGGTGGGAAGAAACCCATATCTGGCCAATCGCAATCCGCATGGCATGGGACATGTGAACACTCAAGTAGCCCGGCTGCTGGATGAATCATCCTCAATGAGTGTGACGAAGTGGTCTCTGTAAAAGTGCATCTTCGTGGGGAGCTCCGGGGGTGTGATCCATGTGCAATGTGTGTAGAGGCTAAGAAGATCTGACCGGATAACCCGGTTGGTATCCTCGTGAGACAGCCGGAAAAAAGGAGAGTCCAAACTGTATTGAAGGAGGGGTAGGCGGTCCATGCAGAGCCCATATACTGAGAACCAAGTGGAAACTAGTGCATACCATACTCCGGAGTGCCCCTCATGTGCTAGCTATCTGGAGGACTCCAAGGCAAGCCTCGGGTACCTGTGGGGATCACATATGACTAATGCAATGGAGGTATGTGACTGTCTGGAAGAGTGCCTCCACTACCATCGGGGCTACAGCGAACTCTGCCTGGATAATCTGGTGTGGGACTGATGGTTTGCTGCGGATCATACGGGAGAACATCATGACCTGGGGCCTCTCAACTCGCTGCCAATCCTCATCGGATAAATCTGTCCCCAGAAAGCTACTCCATACATCAAGGCTGGTGTGACGAGGGTGTCAAAAAGTCAGCCCTTCGTCCTGGGCTCCTGGAAATGTGGCTGGAAGCACTGCCGCTCAAGTAAGCTCAAGGCTGCATATCCCCGCGTCACTCTGGCATGTGCTGCGGGAAGCATGGTAAAGCGTGGGCCAGTGAGAGTGACACCAAGGTAGACATAGGACGAGACAATCTCCACAGGATCCACTCTATATGTGAAGCTCAATCTGGATGTGACAAGGCGAGAGGTGAAGACCATTACCTTGGTTTTACCAATAACAGAGAGGTCCCGCTGAGTGCAAAAGTCATGTAAGGCATCCAACTCTCTCTGAAGCCCTTCGGCTAAGTCTCAGAGGAGGACGATGTCATCTGCATAAAGTAGTATGGGGATCAATATGCCTGCCAGTGTGGGACCAGCCCCGCCTAATCCATCAATGAAGCTCGAGATCTCATCAATGTAGAGGCCGAAAAGAGTGGGTGATAGAGGGCAGCCCTGTTTCACCCCAATAGTGCTGGAAATCTCCTGTGCTGTACCTCCTGGGGCTCTCACTCGTCCGGTGATGGACTCATAGAGGGCGATGATGCTCCAAACCATGTCAGATGGGACTCCAATCTCCTGTAGACGGTGTAAGAGTCGGGGAACAGTATCAAAAGCTTTGCGGAAATCCACAAAGCAGCAATAAATCCCTGGTGTCGTGCTCTACCCTCCTCGATGATGGCACGGAGGGTGAAGATGTTGTCAAGGGTAGAGTAGCTCCTCCGGAAGCCAGCTTGTCCTGAGGCTCTGCATCCCTGGCTTTCTGCAAATGAACTGAGCTCCGCCTCGAGCACTGATCCATAGAGTTTGGCCAATGTGTGGCCAATCATGATCGTCCTATAGTTATTAGGATCAAGTGGATCTCCGGCTTTGAGGATGGGGGTGTCGGTGTCGGTGTCGGTCTCGGTGGACCAAGAGGGTGGAAATCCTTCACAAAGGGCTCTATTGAACATGTAGGCTAGTAGGGGCGCTAGAGTATCACGGGCATGCGAGATGTACTCGCTAGTGAGTCCCTCATGATCTTGGGCTCGCCCATTGCGTACTCTACAAATGGCCTTGAGGACCATGGTCTTTGTGAATAAGGTGGAGGTGGTGGGGCGGGGGTTTGGTGGTGGGGGTAGGGGTAGGGGTAGGGGTGACTGATGGGGGATATGATAGAGGGAGCGTGCATAGGAGTGCCATGTGTCGAGGCAGGTGATAGGTGTGGGAGGGCGATGTTCTCGGAGTTTCCTCCATGCCTCTTTGCAGTTCGGCCCTAAGAAAAGTTGGTATAACTCATCCTCTTTCCGAGCACAGAACTCCCGTTTCTTGCGTTGGGTGAGCCGTTGAGAAATCCGTTGCGCTTGGCGCTTCGTGATTTGCCCAATCTGTACCTCATGCTTAAGACGGGAGCGTGTGGCCTGACATTCGTCATCATACCAACAATTCTGGGGCATGGAACCGCAAGGTGGCTTGGCGATAGACCACCGCGTGCAGATGAAAGAAGCTGTGGCGGATGTGTGGAGTATGGTGGTGAGTTGTGTTGTGAGGGTGGATAGGGGGACAATAGGTTCCACATCCTGGAGTTGGCGATAGATGTGGTTGGAGTAAACAAGGTCAAGCTCGTCATCAAAGAGGACCTGAGTGTAATGTGGGATTGGGGGGGGGGGGGGGGGGGGGGGAGGGACGGGTGGTGTGCAGGTAAGAGTGAAAGAGAGGTAGGCATGGTCAGCTTCAAAAGGGGGTGGCGGAATGGAGAAGTCGGGGATAAGGTGTGTCAAGCCGGAGATCCCATAAGGTAGTCCACAGTGCTAGTACCTCCTGAGCGAGGGAAGGAGGTGAGGGCGCCGGAGGAGGGCCACAGGACATCCCGTTATAGATAACGAGACTATGTGCAGCTCCCAGCTCTAAGAAATCTCTCCCGTACACTGTGAACTCCTCACGGTCCTGTGATGATCGCTGCAGCCCTGTGTCAGTGATGTCCAACTCCTATAGTCTGATAGGGTCGTCTAGATCGAGTAGTGGGACTTGCTGACTTCCCGTCCTGGCGTTGAAATCCCCGAGCAGGACGACTTTCCCCAACTGTGAGAACTCCATGATATCCTCATTTAATGGTAAGTACGGTGGTTGGCCATGCTGTGCGGCATAAGGGGAGTGGCGTGGTGGAAAATAACACACAGCAATGTGGATGACTCTGTCACTGCTAAGTTGTAGCCGCACCCGAAGATATCGTGCATCCTCGTCCTTCTAGACAATGCTGAGAATCTATCGAAGATGGGATCTAAAAAGGATAGCAACCCCCCAAGAGCCACGTACTCCTCCTAATGTGCGGGTCTCGCCTCGAACATCTGACTCCCACTCATACCCGGCTATGTATGGTAAGCAGGGCTCTGATGAGTCTCTGTATAAAAAAATGGCATCCTTGCCTGTGAGAATCTCGCTCAAGCCTCCTAGATTCGACAACAGCATGCCATTACAGTTCCATACTGCCAACCCCAGGTGTTTGGTCTCATAGACCCCGCGTCCCTATTTGGGACGGCGCTCACTGATAATGACTTGACCATAGCCCACTTGACTGCTCAAGGGGGAGAGAGAGAGAGAGAGAGAGAGAGAGAGAGAGAGAGAGAGGTATTAACGTCCGTAGAATGCAACACGAGGGCATATACGACCAACGGTGGGACTTGAACCCCGGTGGATCATGGCCTTTATGAGAGAGAGAGAGAGAGAGAGAGAGAGAGAGAGAGAAATGAAATGAAATGAAATGATATATTAACGTCTTCAAAAGGCCAAAATGACCTATGAGACCAAAAAGGTTACAACAATTGGTGGATCTGATACAATGTCTGTGTAAGAAAAGCTAAAAACAACTAACTGAAACTGAAATAACTATGAGGAAAAGTACGGTACTAGGAGCTCCTAATGGATAACATCTGGGAGGAAAACTCCAGCAACAAAGGTAAGCATCATACACATCACTATCCAAAGAAGTCTCTCATCGGTCGATGGCGGATATCCTCAATGTCCTCCATGGTGAGTACTCTGACTGGACGTCTCCCATGCCGTGCTAGTATGGTCCTGATCCTCTGTTCTAGTCTCCGCCGGTGTCGAGATGGGCCTCTCATCTTGGGGCGCCTGGACCGCCCCAGCTCTATAGCCCGATCAATCAGTGTACCTCTAGTGCGGCTATACTCTGGGGCTAGCTGCAATGCCTGCTGGCCTGACTGCTCAATCTCTGGTCGAAAGAAGTCTGTAATCTGCCTCTGTAGGTGTCTCTCCCTCTCTGATCCCCTCCCTCTCAAGAGACCCTCTCTATGTCTACGAAGCTCCAGCAAGTATAATCCGAGGCATCTCTGATCCTAGTATCTCATGACTCTAGAAAGTGGTCCGAAACCCCCTCTAAACAGGCAGTGAAAACGGCCTCGTATCTCATAATATACTGGACAGTGACATATGTAATGTAACTCTGTCTCTGGCTCCATCTGGCATAGCTGACAAATCCTGGCCTCAGCTGGTACTCCTCTGAATCTGCCAGTCTCAATCTCTAGCTGGTGTGAGGATGTGCGCATCTGACCAATAGCACACCGTACCCCATGAGAAAGATGAGTATCCATGTAGCTGGGTCTAATCACAAACCCATCCTGCGTGAGCTGGAGAAGATGATCTCTATAGAAAGCCATCTTCGTACCAAGCTCCTGTGTCGGCTGTATCCATGTCCTCCTAGTGTCCAGCTGAATCAAGTCCTGCCTGATAAGTCTGGTAATCTCTGCCCGTGTGAGAGAGAGGGAGGGTGCATCCAGGGAGTACTGAAATGGAGGTAGCCTTTCCATACTAAAGCCATGCAACTGGAACCAAGCTGTCATCTGTGCATACCAGCATGATCCGTCTCCCTGTGATGCCAACTGTCGTGAAGACTCCAGGGCTAAGCGAGCATATCTGTCTCTAGGGAGAGCCCAAGTGCTATGTATAAAGGAGACTGATCGAGTGAGTGCCTCTACTACTAATGGGGGGGCAGCCATCTCTGCACGGATAATATCATGTGGTACGGAGGCCTTGGCCCTAATCATCCGGGAAATCATAGAAACCAAGGGCCTCTCCATATGTCTCCATCCATCAGTGCTACCAGCTCGGCTGTGGTGATCTACTGAGGGTCCCCATATCTCCACTCCATACAGCATGGCTGAAGTGACCAAAGTGTCAAAGAGCCAGAGCTTTGTTCGAGGTTCCTGAAACTGAACCTGCGAACACATCCTCTCTAGTCTCCCCAATGCTGCATAAGCTCTGGTCAATCTGGTCTCCGCTGCTCTCCTCAAGGAAAATAGTGGGCCACTGAAAACCACACCAAGGTAAGTATATGCATCTGTATACTCCACTGTCTCCTGACCATATGTAAAGGTGGGTACTAACCTCCTAACCCACTGTGCTGTGGTGTTAAACACCATCACCTTGGTTTTACCAAGGTTAACAGACAATCCACTGTCCTGTGCAAAGGTGTGCAATGCATCCAAATGACGCTGCATCCCCTCTGGAGAATCTAAGATCAGCACAATATCATCAGCATACAATAACAGCGGAATCCATGTCCCTGAGCTAGCTGTGCTCCTCTGTCACCCTCCCGCTCTACATAGTCTGAAACCTCATCCACGTACATCCCAAATAAGGTGGGAGAAAGGGGGCAGCCCTGTTTCACCCCAATAGTGGAGTGAACCATCTCAGATATACCCTGAGTAGTACGTACCTGCCCCACAACTGTCATGTATAAAGCCATGATTCCCCAAATCAGCTCTGTGGGCACTCCCATCTCCTGTAGTCTGCGCATCAGTCTGGCTCTCGGTACTGTGTCAAAAGCTTTGCGGAAATCCACAAAGCAACAATAAATCCTCCTGCCATATAATCTGCTCTCCTCAATAATAGCTCTGAGTGTCAAGATATGGTCAAGAGTGGAGAAACCTCTCCTGAACCCTGCCTGCCCTGATGCGCGTATGCCCTCTCTCTCTGCCCATCTACTCAACTCCTGCTCAAGAATAGATGCATATAATCTAGCCAATGTGTGACCAATCATGATGGTACGATAATTCCCAGGAAGCATGGGATCCCCTGACTTGAAGATAGGCACAATCGTGGACATATTCCAAGTCTCAGGAAAACCCTCACACATGGCTCGGTTAAACATCATAGCAATAAGCTCTGCAAGCATATCTCTGGCATGAATAAAGTGCTCTGCTACCAAACCATCATGATCATATGCTCTCCCAGTCCTCATCCTGTCAATAGCTTTCCTTACCATCTCAGCAGTAAAGAAAGCACATGTCTCTGGGCATGGCTCCGATGGGTCTGGCAAGGGCGGCTGTCCTGCTGCTGTGTACAGGGATGCTGCATTCTCACCCCAAATCTCTGTGGAGGTAATGGCTGGTGATGGTGAATGCTCATGGAATAGTCTCCATGCCTCGCCTGAGTCCTGACTCATAAATAACTGATACAAATCCCTCTCTAACTGAGCAAGATAAGCCCTCTTCTTCCGTCGCACTAGGTGCCGGAAGGTGATCCGTGACTGTCTGTGAGTGGTAACACCCATGAGCACCTCTCTCTGTAATCTGATCCTCATCTCTCTGCACTCCTCATCATACCAACTGTTCTGGGGCATGTTCCCAGATCGTCTCCGTGTAGGCTGACTATGGGGATATGCCTCTGATGCTGCAGCATGAAGCGTATCTATCAATATCTGAGTGAGCTCATCTAATGGCCGTCCTGGCTCCTCGGCACATAAGCGTCTGTATATCTCATCTGTGTACACGGTGTCAGTCGCCCTCGTAAAGGTATAACGAGTGTGTGTGGAGACCTGTCCCAATGGAGCGGTGCTGAACTGAAATGTAAGAGTGAAGGACAAGACAGCATGATCCACTGCTATTCCAACCGGCCTAGTGCCTACCATAAAATCCTGAAAAGAGGGAATGAGACTAGGCTGAGCCATAACATAGTCCATTGTACTAGCACCATGCCTATGTGGAAAGCAAGTGAAACCGCCCGATGTCGGGAATCTCTGTAGGCCATTCAGGATGGCCAATCCATGTGAAGTCCCCATGTCTATCAAATACCGCCCATACACTGTATGCTCCTCATCCTGTGAGAGTCTAGATAGGCCCATATCCCTAACATCAAGCTCCCTCAACATCTCCTCTGAGAGAGAGAGAGAGAGAGAGAGAGAGAGGCTTGCGAGAGGGAGAGAGAGACTTGCGAGAGGGGAGGAGAGAGAGGGAGAGAGAGAGAGAGAGAGAGAGAGAGAGAAAGAAAGAAAGATATATTAACGTCTACGAGAGGCCAAAGTCGGCCTATGAGACAAAAAATAATACAACTGTGTTCTTCCGGTCATCGGAAGAAAAGAAAGAAAAGAAAAAAGTGTGCATGTGTCTGGATACAACTGTGAATCATCATGGATCGGTGGAGCCCATATACAAACAATATAAAGGGAGGTGGGGATGTGGATGGAGTGCTAAGGCAAGATGCATCTCTATATGCTGAAAGGGTAGTACAAGCATGCTATGCAGATCTATGTCTAACTCCATCCAGTGCCATAAGAGGGATATAAGATATCATACATCGCTGATGCTGAGGCTGTGAATGGCGTGAACATGTACCCTGAGTCTGGACTCTGAATGAAAGCGAGCTAGCCTCTCCTGTGTCTCCATCTGGTGTCTCATTCGGATAGCTGCTATCTCTCGGTGACGGAGTCGGAGTGCTCTATGTCCAGTCTGTCTAGGTCTCCTCCTGGCTCTCAATTTCTCTGCTCTCTGTGCGGTCACCCCACGTGGTACATCAGCTGGCATTGGCATAGCTCTCTGGAAGAAATCTGTGAGCTGGGACTGTCTCCCACCCCTAGTGGGAGCGGGTGTCTGGAGGAGTCTCTCTCAAGAACTATGAAGCTCTAGTAGTAGTCTGCCAAGCTGTCGCTGGTCCGAGGCCTCCATCAACTGATGTAGTGAAGAGTGCTCCTCAAACAATCCTGCATATCTATCTCTGACCCCCTGGTGGGCTCTACATCTACATACAAAGTGATCTTCACTCTCCACCTCCTCGCGGCACAATCTGCATATCCGCTCAGCTCCGGGAACCCGTGCCGCTCTCCCAGCCTCTATCTCTAGCTGATGTGATGAGACTCGTAGCTGTCCAATAGCAACGCGAGAGCTGTGTGGCATGTATACATCTATGTACCGCGGTCGCTGTATAAACCCATCCCCTGAGATGCTCATAAAGTGGTCTCTGTAATACAGCATCTTCGGTGGTAGTGGGCTCTCTGGTGCTGTCCATGTCTCCTGTATGTAGTGCTGCCATATGTCCTGTCTCATCAATCTGTTCCTCTCATTGAGAGAGAGGTAACCCCGTGGAGCAGACTGATCATACTGAAAAGGTGGCAACCGCTCAATGTCTATCCCATGATGTGAGAACCACTGTAGCATCTGTGCATACCAAGATCCAGTGTGTCCAGGCCTCGGCCAGCTGTCTGGATGCCTCAAAAGCTCGGCGGGATAATCTCTCCGTGGGCATCTCCCTCATCCTGTATATAAAGGAGATCGTCTGGAACAATGCCTCCACTGCCATAGGTGGTGCAACAAACTCAGCTCGAACAATGTCGTGCGGGACGGATGGTTTGCTGCGTATCATCCTCGAGAACCGCTGCTGCATACATCAAGGCTGGTGTCACTAATGTATCAAAGAGCCACCCCTTCGTGCGGGGTTCCTGAAAATGTGCCTGATGACACTGACGCTCAAGGCCAACAAGAGCTGCATACCCCCGGGTCACTCTGTCTCGGACTGCCTGAGCCATGGAGAAGCGTCTAGCTGAGCTAGTAAATGTGATGCCAAGGTAAACATAAGAGCTCACCACCTCGACCCGCCCTCCTGCTAATGTGAGAGTTGGCTCCTGACTGCGGGTGAGGTGTGGAAGATCATAAACTTGGAGAGAGAGAGAGACTTGCGGGAGAGAAAGAGAGAGAGACTTGCGGGGGAGAGAGAGAGAGAGAGAGAGAGAGAGAGAGAGAGAAATGAAATGAAATGAAATGATATATTAACGTCTTCAAAAGGCCAAAATGACCTATGAGACCAAAAAGGTTACAACAATTGGTGGATCTGATACAATGTCTGTGTAAGGAAAGCTAAAAACAACTAAACAACTAACTGAAACTGAAACAACTATGAGGAAAAGTACGGTACCAGGAACGCCTAATGGATAACATCTAGGAGGAAAACTCCAGCAACAAAGGTAAGCATCATACACATCACTATCCAAAGATGTCTCTCATCGGTCGATGGCGGATATCCTCAATGTCCTCCATGGTGAGTACTCTGACTGGACGTCTCCCATGCCGTGCTAGTATGATCCTGATCCTCTGTTGTAGTCTCCGCCGGTGTCGAGATGGGCCTCTCATCTTGGGGCGCCTGGACCGCCCCAGCTCTATAGCCCGATCAATCAGTGTACCTCTGGTGCGGCTGTACTCTGGGGCTAGCTGCAATGCCTGCTGACCTGACTGCTCAATCTCTGGTCGAAAGAAGTCTGTAATCTGCCTCTGTAGGTGTCTCTCCCTCTCTGATCCCCTCCCTCTCAGGAGACCCTCTCTATGTCTACGCAGCTCCAGCAAGTACAATCCGAGGCATCTCTGATCCTGGTATCTCATGACTCTAGAAAGTGGTCCAAAGCCCTCTCTGAACAGGCAGAGAGAGAGAGAGAGAGAGAGAGAGAGAGAAAGAAAGCTGTATTAACGTCTACTAGAGACCGAACTCGACCTATGAGACAAATCAATGTACAACTGTCAATGTCCTCTGGATGTCCAGAAAAAAAGGACAAAATAAACATGAAATAACCTATGAAAGTATTGAGCTAGTGGGGGGGTGTGATGGATGGAATACTACTGCTAAAGGCCCAGTATGCAACCTATATGCGTAGGGTATACAAGAATGCAATGCAAATCTATCTAGCTCCAACCAGACACTTGTGGGAGAGAGAGAGAGAGAGAGAGAGAGAGAGAGAGAGAGAGAGAGAGAGAGAGAAAGCTCTACTAGAGGCCGAACTCGACCTATGAGACAAATCAATGAACAATTGTCAATGTCCTCTAGATGTCCAGAAACAAAAAAAGGACAAAATGAGCATGAAATAAACTATGAAAGTACTGAGCTACTGGGGGGGGGGGGGGGGGGGGTGATGGATGGAGCACTACTGCTAGAGGCTCAGTATGCAACCTATATGCGTAGGGTATACAAGAATGCAATGCAGATCTGTCTAGCTCCAACCAGTACTGTCATGGCCCTGTGAAAATGGAACAGAACAAGTGTGGGCATGGTGGTTGCAGAGTCAGAATATTTTATGATTCACATGGGGGGTGCCCGGACAGATACAAGTGCCTGCAAGTACAGATAGGTGCTGTTGCTTCCTCCAGTGCTGTTTCACGAGCTGAACTTGGTAAGCTCCGTTTCTGTTCATCTATCTCTCTTTCTACTGCTTGATGTCTGTTGTAGATATGAGTTATCTGGCCCCTTGTGAGAGGAGGGGTATGGCAGATTGACAAGGGTTGAGACAGAGTTTGGACAGCACATGTATGTTTGAGCTGAGATGATGTATCATGCTCTTGAGTTATGCCAGATGTATGCCCATGGCTGGCCTGCTTAGTGATCTTGGCTAATCAGAGGGAGGCACAGTGTGTTATTTGGAGACACAGATCTGTGTGCATAGATCCTCTGTGCTAAGAAGGATTTGTGGGCCGTCAGATTGGATATACAAGTGTAAACTCTTGGCTGATTTTTGTGTTGTACTCAGCCATTCATATTATTTTAATTGAATAAAGAAATACCGCAAGGGGCGCCAAGCTTTGGGGCCAACAGGTGTCGCTGTGTTTTCAGATTTGGGCACTCTAGCTCCAATCTGTTTTGTTTTCACATCTAGACTACAAGTGGACGGGTGACTGCTAGTCTACCGCACTCTGGTTTTCTATCAGAGGCCGGTTTCAAGGTTCCGTTGCCGGGACCAATCATCAACTTTCTGAAGGGGGTGAGCTCGTGGTTGCTTTGAAGAAAGCCATCGCTGAAAATTCAGCAAACATGTCTGATACAGAGGATGAGTACTTCTATCATGAAGAAGAAGAGCAAGAGACTTCTCCTGAAAGAGATGTATCTGAGGATATTTTTGCAGGAGAACAGGCTGCAGATGTTGAGCCTTATGAGGATGTAACACAGCCAGAAGATGTGCATGGTAAAGAGGGTGATGATGCTCGGTTCAAAGATCGCTTGGCTAGTGTTATGGATACTTTTATGCAGCTCACACAGAGTGAGAGATTTGCTGAATTTATGAGATCTCGCACAGAGTCCCGCACAGAGCCCGAGAAAAAGACGAAGAAGGTTCGTTCAAAGAATCTTCCTCAGGGTCATAGTGGTACCACTCCACAGGATCCATTTCCTGCACAGTTTCCGAACATGCAGCATGCTTTTGGTGCTAACCCACAGAGTTCCTTCTATGGACAGCCACCTATTCCTCAGCAGAATATGCATCCAGGTTATTTTGGTGGTGGCTCGGTGTTCCAATCCATGACTGGGGGTTACCCTCAGGGAGGCATGGGTATGTATGGGCCTTTTGGAGCCAATTTTCAGCCTGGCATGCAGGGGAATATGTATGGTGGTATGCAGTCCGCTATGCAAGGAAATGTGTTTGGAGGCATGCAACCTGGGATGCAAGGCAATATGTTTGGTGGTATGCAGCCAGGTATGCATAACGGAATGTTTGGAAACATGGCTGGAATGTATGGTATGCCTGGTGTGGGAATGGGAAATGTTGACCCAATGATGGGTATGAATGTTGGGGGCATCAATCTTACGAAACCACTTCCATATGATAATCTAACGCCTATGGGAAAGGCGAAGGATTACAAGGAAGGGGGAGCTGCAGTGAAGTTTGACACTTTCAGTGGGGCCAAGGATAAATTGAAAGCACTTACCTTTTTACAACAGTTTGATGCTGCTTTTTCTGGTGGGAATTACACAGAGTCCTCTAAGGTGAGAAAAGCTGCCACTTTTCTCAAGGGCAATGCTTTGCAGTGGTGGTCTACTCTTCTTTTGCAGGGCATAGCACCCACCACATGGGTCCAATTCAAACAGGTTTTCTCTTCCGTATGGCTCACATCTACATTTGAGATGGATGTTATGACCGCATGGCACAAGCTGGATGCTTCAAAGTGTGATAGTTTGGAGGATTATAACAAGAAGTTTTGGGAAGCTCTACTCCCAGTAACTTCTTATCGTGCCGTGCCATTATCTGAGCAGGTAGAGAAGTATTGTTGTGGGCTGCCCAAGGAGGTACGAGATTATTGTATAAAGACAAGAGTAACGAACATGTCACAGATGATTGAAAATGCTATGACAGCTAATGCGTTACTCACAGGTGGTTCATCTGGGTTTAAAGGCAGTAAGAAATTGAGCAAGAAAGCTGAAAAATATGGGCATGCTTCTCGTGATGCTAAAGGGTCTTCAGAGACAAAGTATAAGAAGTTGCCAATGCCCAAGAGGACTTCTTAGGAAAGACAGGCTTTGAGAGATGCTCAAAAGTGTTTTTACTGTACTGAAGAGGGGCATATGTCATTCAATTGTCCCAAAAGAAAGTCCCAAAAGGACCCTGACAATAAAGGAGAGCCCAAGCCAAAGAAACCAAAGCCTTCTGCAGGCTTAGTTCCTGATCTTGTGGGGGAGCAGCTAGGCGGTGAAGCTACAGAGTTGTGCACGGCATGGGACAAAGTGAGAGATCAGAATGCTTTGATCTTCTTTGACACAGGTGCTAGAGCCAACTTCATTTCACCAGATTTGGCTGGCCGATTGGGGATTCGCGCAGAGGAGATGGGGCCGTTACATGAGGCAAATATGGCTTGTCCAGGGTATGTAGAACCCGTTACTCCTATTATTGGAAAGCTTCGGCTTCATATGCAGGGTTATGTGGACAGCGAAGAGTTCTTCATCATGCCTTTGGATGGCTGTGATGTTTTGTTGGGAATGCCATGGTGCCACAGGGTACATGCGGTGGTGGATACTTACAATAGGACAATTACTCTGACTCATAGAGGGAAAGAGCATGTATTGGATGTAAAACTCAAAGAGGAATCTGTTCCTATTGTATCCGCTTCAGCGATTTCATCAGTAATGAAAAAGCATCTTTCCGCGTACTTGATTTATGTAAAGGATGCACAGGATGATGAGTCTAAGTCTAATTTGTTAATGTTAGATAAGGACAGGACTGATTTCTTAAGTGGGTTTCAAGACTGTTTTTCCGAGTCATTGCCAGGAGAATCTCCTGAGAGGCCAGAAGATCATGCCATAGATCTGATTCCTGGTAGTACTCCACCGAATAGACCGCCGTACCGTGTTAGTGCAGCCCAACAGGAAGAGATTATGAGTCAGGTGCAGGAGCTTTTGAATAAAGGGTTGATACAGCCTAGCTCATCACCCTTTTGCTCACCTGTGCTCTTAGTGCAGAAGAAGGATGGTTCTTGGCGCATGTGTATTGATTACAGGGCGCTGAACAAGAATACCATCAAGAATCGATTCCCCATACCGAGGATCGATGACATCTTGGACCGCTTACAGGGCTCCACAATTTTCAGTCGTATTGACTTGAAAAGCGGGTATCATCAGATACGCCCCCGAGGATGTGCATAAGACAGCATTCCGAACCACGTTTGGGTTGTATGAGTTCTTGGTTATGCCCTTTGGTTTAACGAATGCGCCTGCCACATTTAACAGAATGATGGACAGGATTTTCAGGCCTCATAGAGAGTTTGTGGGCACATTCTTTGATGATATGATTGTGCATTCACGAACTGAGGAAGAGCATAGAAGGCATTTGGCCATTGTGTTTGCAGAACTCAGAAACCATAGATTGGTGGTTAATGGCAAGAAGAGTGAGTTTTTCTTGCAGGAGATACATTTCTTGGGGCATATTGTGTCTGGTCATGGAGTCCGTATGGATCCAGCAAAGGTGGAAGCAATACTTAATTGGCCAGCTTTGAGGACCGTGCATGATGTACGCAGCTTTTTAGGATTGTGTTCCTATTACAGGCGTTACATACGGCACTTTGCTGAAATTGCTTCGCCTCTTCATGCTTTGACGAAGAAAGCAACTCCGTTTAGATGGGCTGATCGGGAAATTACAGCATTCAAAAAGCTCAAAGAAAAGCTTACTTCGGACCCAGTATTGGTGTTACCGGACCTCCGAAAGGCTTTTGTTGTCCAGTGTGATGCATGTGGAAGTAGCATTGGTGCAGTTCTCATGCAAGAGGGACATGTGATAGCCTATGAGAGTAGAGTTTTGCAAGATACTGAGAAGCATTTACAGGTGTATGAGAAAGAGATGTTGGCTGTAATTCACGCTCTTTCTACTTGGAAACACTACTTGCTTGGGGCTGATTTCACTGTGCAGACAGATCATCAGACCTTGCGTTATTTCCTCACGCAGACTAAGCTTTCAGAGAAGCATATGCGTTGGGCAAACTTTTTGTCAATGTTTCACTTTCAGATTGTGCATGTGGAAGGCAAAAAGAATGTAGTGGCAGATGCTTTGTCACGCAAGCCACAGGTCTCTGCAGTTTCACTTGCTTATCATCATGAGCTTGATGAAATGAAAGAGCAGTATGCCCATGATGAGGATTTTGAAAGGTTGTATGATCAAATGTCTGAGGGTCAGCGACATGAGCACTATACTCTCAGAGATGGGTTTTTATTGATGCATGGCAGACTGTGTGTTACCAGGCCATTGCGACTCAAGGTTATGATTGAAAGTCATGCTCCACCGTATGCAGGTCATAGAGGTATTGACGCCACAGTCAAAGCAGTGGAGACTTTCTTTTATTGGCCAACCTTGAGAAGAGATGTTGATGCCTTTGTGAGGCAATGCATCGTATGTCAGAAGGTAAAGTTTGACCGTCAGAAGACACTAGGGTTATTACAGCCTTTACCTATTCCGGATAGACCTTGGGAGAGCATTGCCATGGATTTTGTATTTGATCTTCCACGGACACAAACGGGAAATGATGGCATCTGGACTATCATATGCAGGTTCAGTAAGCAGGCTCATTTCATTCCCGTGCGGAAGACAATTAAAGTGGATCATATGGTGAAGTTGTTCATGGCGAACATCTTCAAGTATCATGGCTTGCCTACGTCTATCATTAGTGACCGTGATCCACGGATGACGAGTTTGTTTTGGAGAGGGTTGTTTGACAACATGGGTACAACTCTCAAGTTTTCATCGTCATTTCATCCACAGACAGATGGTCAATCAGAAGAGGCTAACTCTACAGTGTTGGATCTTCTCAAGTGTTATGTGTCAGAGCACAAGCAACAATGGGAAAAGTATCTTCCTTTGGTGGAGTTTGCATATAACAACACTGTACATAGCTCGACAGGCAAGGCGCCTTTTGAGATTGTAGAAGGAGGGAAGAAGGTACCGCCCATTTTGCATACAAAGGATAAGATCTTTGAGGCTGATCAGTATGTGGAGAGCTTGGATGAAGCTTATCGGAGAGTTAAGTTGGCCCTCCAGAAAACTCAGCAGAAGCAAAAGAAAGCCGCAGACCGTCACAGACGTGATTTACAGTTTGCATTGGGTGATTGGGTTCTTTTGCGCTTTGAAAAGGCTAGACTCAAGAAGATGAAGGGTAAAGAGCGCTTATTCCCTAAGTTGAGCATGCAATATTATGGGCCTTTTCAGGTTTTGGAAAAGATTGGTGAGGTAACCTATCATTTGAAGTTACCAGATCACTGGAAGATTCACAATGCTTTTCACGTGAGTCTCCTTAGACCTTTCCGTGGGGATGTGCCTGAGGATGTATCAGATGAGGCTCAGCCGGAAGTTGAGGAACTTGATGAGGTTCTGATTCCAGAGCAGATACTGGCACATAAAGAAAGGAAGGTACGAGGTAAAGTTTCCCGTCGCTATCTTGTGAAGTTCAAGAACTATTCACCGATGGATGCGAAGTGGATGGAGGAAGGTGACTTAACAAATTCACCTCAGGTTTTGCAGCTTTATCTCCATGCCTTTGAGTTAGAGCCGACTCTTATTGTGGCTCATTCAGGTTCAGCAGAGCACGGGTCTGGAGCATTACCTGATGCTCAAGAGGGGGGTAGCACCTCCACTCCCTTGATACAGACAGGCTTAGATGACATCTAGAGGTCGCTTGGTGCAGTTTTTATCTCACCCGAAGGTACTGAGGCTGACAGTACATCTGTTTATGGGACTTCTATGATATATGTGTACTAGTCACATGGAGATTTTTGTGGATATGTATGGTTCACAGTGGTATACAACTTGGACTATTACTATGCCATTGGTTTGCAGTGAATGTTGATACATGTGTATGGCTTAGAGAGATTGGGACGCTGATCTTGCCATATTGTATTTTTCACTTTGGATATTTTGATGCATCACCAGAATGCAATCGAGGACGCTTGCCATTTTTCAAGAGGGGGGTATGTCATGGCCCTGTGAAAATGGAACAGAACAAGTGTAGGCATGGTGGTTGCAGAGTCGGAATATTTTATGATTCACATGGGGGGTGCCCGGACAGAGTTTAAGATGTGTGGACATCCCTAGGTGTGAAGGGGGGGAACTAGAAACATTAAACTTTAATGTTTATTAAAGTTTGCCCCTAGGCCTTAGTGGCCCTAGGGAACTTATTAAAGTTTGGGGCCCTAGGGATTATTTTGGGGAGGAGAGTCACTCCACTTTTGGAGTAAGTGTATCTCTCTCTTCTCTCTCTCTCTCTCTAGCTTTTGGAAAAGAGGGAATCGTAGAGTTCTTCAAGCGCATGTACACAAGCGTGGAGAAGTGGAAGGAGAAGGGCGACTGCTGAAGACTGTTTGCTGCTGTTTTCCCTGTGCAAACCAGCCGTACAGCCCTGTACGGACAGGCTGCAGGCTCTTTCTTGGTCCACGCTACACACACAGGAGCTGCTGTACGCCTTTTTCTCTGCTGGATTCTCTGCGCACAGGTCCTGTGCAGGCTGTACCAGCAAGTACACAGCCAGTACAGTACTGTACGGCTGCCGTACAGTGTACGGACAGCCAGGTACAGCAAGTACAGTTGCTGCAGGCGGTGTAGACAGGTGCTGGACAGAACTGAATATTCAGATTCAGGCGAGTATAAGTGTGGACAGCCGACTGCTTGTGCAAGTACAACTCCTGGCACGTATCCCGAGGTGGTGCAGACGGGTACAGTGCTGTTTTTCAGATCTGTACTTTCAAGGACAGCATAAGAGTGAACATCAAGAGGAGGGTACAGGCAAGTACAAGCACATGTGTGAAGCAGGGTTGTGGATACAAGTGCCTGCAAGTACAGATTGGTGCTGTTGCTTCCTCCAGTGCTGTTTCACGAGCTGAACTTGGTAAGCTCCGTTTCTGTTCATCTATCTCTCTTTCTACTGCTTGATGTCTGTTGCAGATATGAGTTGTCTGGCCCCTTGTGAGAGGAGGGGTATGGCAGATTGACAAGGGTTGAGACAGAGTTTGGACAGCACATGTATGTTTGAGCTGAGATGATGTATCATGCTCTTGAGTTATGCCAGATGTATGCCCATGGCTGGCCTGCTTAGTGATCTTGGCTGATCAGAGGGAGGCACAGTGTGTTATTTGGAGACATAGATCTGTGTGCATAGATCCTCTGTGCTAAGAAGGATTTGTGGGCCGTCAGATTGGATATACAGGTGTAAACTCTTGGCTGATTTTTGTGTTGTACTCAGCCATTCATATTATTTTAATTGAATAAAGAAATACCGCAAGGGGCGCCAAGCTTTGGGGCCAACAGGTGTCGCTGTGTTTTCAGATTTGGGCACTCTAGCTCCAATCTGTTTTGTTTTCACATCTAGACTACAAGTGGACGGGTGACTGCTAGTCTACCGCACTCTGGTTTTCTATCAGAGGCCGGTTTCAAGTACCATAATGGGGGTGTAATATGTGATACATAGGCGATGGCGAGACAAAAATCCCTCAGAGCATGATCTCCGGGTGTGAGTGTAAATGAGCTAGCCGCTCCTCGATATGGTGCTGATGTCGAGCCCGTATCTCTGTGATCTCTCTCTAATGTATTGTAGGGCTAGATACTTACCTTCAGTCCTTTTCCAGATAGTGTATCAGATGTCATATGGTTGTAACTTTGGTCTCATAGGTCACTTTGGCCTTTTGAAGACGTTAATATAACATTTCATTTCATTTCTGATGTAGTCTGGGAGTCTAGTAGCCTGGTGCTCTCGGTCTCCGTCTGGCTCGGAGGTCCTCAGCGCGCTGAAGTGTAACCATTGCCTTGTTCTCTACAGACGCAGAGTACCAAGCTGCTTGTGGTGCTGCTTGCGAGGTTGTGGGGCTGCGGAGGTTACTTGGCGAGATTGGGTTTCCACAGAAGGAACCCACAGTCATCCAGTGCGATAACCACAGCTGTATAGCTATTGCTCGAAACTCGGTCTTCCATGCCCGGACTAAGCACATAGAGATACAATATCACTTTGTTCGTGTCATGTGCACAGTGTGTATCTACCGTCTGCTACACGCACACAAGACTAGCTTCGAGGTTTGGGGAAGCTTGGAGCTAGGCAGGCTGATTGGCGAGTTGGTAGACTAACGAGCGGGCACCCAAGTATGGACGGGCAAGCGCCCAAGTGTGGACGCCCGGTGACCGGCCAAGAGCCTATAAAAGGGTGGCCAAGGTTAGTCAATAGTTCATAGAGTCTCGCATGTCTTTGTGAGAGCTCTATGGTCAGGAGCCTGGATCTAGTGCAAACGTGCGCCTGCTTTATCAAGCCAAGGCCAGCCAACAGTCTCGAGGCCCACGAGGGTAGCTTCATGGCGGTATGGGACGTCACGAGGTAGAGATTGTTGGTCAGCAAGTCCATCTAGTTAGCTCAGCTCGTGGCTCGGTGGGGACAGCCAAGACTTGTGGGCTTGCCCACAGCTGTCAAGGTTGGGAGGTGAGTCAGGCCTGCATCCCCTTCACGTTTGCTTGGTTTGTTTTGTAGGTTTCGAGCCTTGTATCAGGAGCGTTCTACGAGGTGATCCTGTTGGGGATTGACAATGGTATCAAAGCAAACCTCGAGAACGAGCAAGTCGGTAGGTAGAGAGAAAGAGGTCAAAGAAAAGGTACAAGTTCGAGAAGATTGCTGTTTTTCTATGTATACTGCTGTTTTTTCAAATTCAGCATGATTGCTTTTGCATAGTAGGAACCCGTGATGAGGGTTTTGGTCTTGTATGGGTTGGTTTGCTTTGCAAGAAGAAGGGCTGTGTTTTTTTCAATAAGAGAAAGAGAGAGAAGAAGTGAAAAGTCTTTCACCTATAAATCTATGAGAGAGAGAGAGAGAGAGAAGAGGGGAAGGCTGTTCATGACTAAGTGGCTGTAGCTGTGTGATGCCTGAAGGCCGCGCAGCCCACATGTGCAAAGACGCCAGCCGCAAGAACACTGCACCAGTCGCACGCGGGTCGTACACGCAAGCGGACCAGGTAATTCACGTAGGCGGGATGGTACACACAGGCTGATCGCAGGCGGCGCACATAGGCAGGCGGTCACGTTGCAAAAAAAAAAACAGCCAAAAAGCAAACGCCGGGTGGCAGGAAGGCGGCACTGAGGTTCTTGCAAGAATTAGCGAAAAGCAAACGCGTGGAGTTTTTTTTTTTTTTAACCCACACCTTGTTTCGCATTGCTTTCGTTTTTTTTTCTGAACCTTAGCAAAGGGGTTTAAAAACCCATGCCTTGTTTTATATGTGTTTTTTTTTAGCAATATATATATATATATATATAAACACAAAAGCAAAAGCTACTCATGCTTTTGGGGAAGCCTATAAATTCCTCTTAAGGAGGCTTCTTGCCACACATCTCTCAAGCTCTCTAGCACTCTTCCTTGTGTAAGATCAATCTTTTCTCTCGTCTTACCCTCTTCAAGATGTCGACCCAAGAATCCGAGTTGGAGCCCATTCCCAAACGTGAAGACCTGCCGGCTACGGAAGCCACCAATGGTGATCTTTTCGACGATTTTGTTTCAAAATCTGATTTCCAAGAGTTTAAAGTTGCTTTCGAAGCTTCTTTCTCGGAACGTCAAGCACAAGTCGCCGCGCGGATGTAGGCTTTACAAAACTCCATCTCTTTATTGACCACTACCCTATGTACTCTTTCGGGTATGGATACTCTGGCATCTGCTTTAGGCCCCAACATTACTTAGGAACAGTTTGGGGGCGAGCAAAAGTAACGTACCAAGGAGATAGTGGACACTTGGCTACATACGTGGCAGGTCCATTTTTAGTTTCATCCATATGACGATGGCAAAAAGATCCAATTAGCAACAGGTTTCCTCTCCGGCAAAGCTTTGCTTTGGTCGAAAGAACTCAAATCTAAACCAGGGACTTGGGCACAGTTCGAAGAAGTCTTCAAGAAAGAATTCCTCAAGAAAGAGGATGACTATGATATTGTCGCCTAATTTGCTAGTTTGACCATGACCTCACAGAACTTCATTTATGAGGTCTATCTCCAAAAATTTAGGGACTTGCAGATGAAAGCTACGAAGATGGATTCTACTACTCTTTTGGGTTTCTTCGTAGCCGGTTTACCCGACTCGTACCGTTTACATGTTAAAAATAACAAATGCAAAACTTTGGGCGAGGCCGTTCATTTCGCTCGTATTTATGACGATGCAATTGTCTCTTCCAAGTCTAAACCCGTGACCGAGCAGGGGAACAAGCACAAAAGGAAGTTCTCTGCACCGATGGCTGGCACGACAAAAGGAAAGTCTTCGGACCATAGTCACCAGAAACAAGAAATGGGAACGGAAACGATGAACATGTCGAAACGCGAAACGCTTGTCACTAGGAACCGGGACCGGCAAGAACCGGCTGGTGGAGTCGGCTAAGTATAAATTATTGGAATAGATAACGAACAACCATGAAAAACATAGAAAAATATAAATAACGAACAACAATAGGAATTTGAGACCCCTTGATTTATAATCAATGAAATTACATCGGGATACAAGTTACAAAAGTCTCATAAGTGAGAGACTAGCTCAAAAACCGGAATAAAAGCCTTCCGGCTCGAAAAAGTCATCATGATCAAGCTCATTGGAGCCACAATCTCCTGTTGCTATAGCAAAAGAACTAGCAACCATGTCGGGTGGAGTAGAGGGATGCTCCATCCGCTCCAAATCCTCTTCGTCCTCCTCGGACCAATGCTTCCAAGCATCTAGAAACTCCAAGTGCTCAAGAAGACGTAGATTGGCACTCACATAAACCAAGTCATTGGCTTTTAGAGTGCCAAGACGGTTACGCTTCTTTGAAGCGACATGGCTGAATGAGCTCCATAGTTGCTCTAAGCAAGACTAACTAACAGCTTGGCTTAAAATCTTGATGGCAAGCCCTTGTAAATCTGGTGCATCTGCTCCATAATCTTCCCACCACACACATGGATAAGTGGTCATTCGATCCAGCAAAGCATTCGCTTTACCAAACCTCTTCTTGAGGGCCCTGTAGTCAGCTAGTTGATTCCTGATGGTTCTTTGTAGAGTGTTTGTCGAGCACCTTGTCCCACCCAGCTGACACCTCCCCATCTGCATATTGCTTTCTTGATTGGAAATACGGGTCGACCACAAGAGCTGTTGCATGCATAGGAAAATGGTACTCACTCCACCTGTCAGTGCATACGTTCCTCATCTCCGTATACAAGACTTTATTTGTCTCTATTTGCACCAGCTTCTCTATCATCCTGTCCATTGCTTCATAAATTCGACCAATGCATGGCTGCAAAGCATCTGTCATCCTTTAACAAGTGGATGATGGGCTTCCCTAGATCGAATATTTTCCTGCACTACACCCAAAATTCCGAGTTTGCGATGTTTGTCTTGCAATCCTTCCCTGCTTTTGTGCGTGCTAGATGATGTTTCTCAAACTCATCACTAACCATGAGTTGCTTTAGAGAACTAGAGCTCTTCTGTATGGACTCCATCATCAAGAAGTTGTATCCGAAACGAGTGTCCGAATACTTTCGAAGATCTCTTTGCGACCTCTTCCTGAACTCAGCCAACAAGAAAGTGTGCCTGTAAATGAAGGACACAATCTAGTTGCCCTTCTCTATGGTATCTGCTACCCACTTTATGTGTCCTAGGTCTTTGAGCAGGTTGTTCAAACAATGGGCCATGCACACGGAGAAAGTGAAATGTGGATATCACTCCTCCAACAATCTACCAGCTACCCTATTTGCTGGCTCCCCATCGGTTACAAGCTGTATCACCTTCTCTGGACCAACTACTTCTACTGCATCGGACCACTCTTTGAATAATGTCTCTGCACTCTTCCTTGTCTCCGATGCGTCATGTGCACTGATGAAGTATGCTTGCCCCCTAGAATAGGCAATGACTCCATGAATCGACCTAGACCGCGTGTCACTCCATCCAACTGTAATTAGAGTGATGCCGTTCCGCTCCCAAGAGGCCCTCACAACCTCCGTCGGTCGCTCCATGCACTGCGTCCTTCTCCTTTGACAAGATAGTGGTCCTCAAGGCCTCAGAAGTAGGGGGAGTGTAGGTGGGTCCAAACTTTGCAATTTTTCTCACCATATCCTTGAAATAGAAGCTCCGGGCTGCTTGGAAGGCGATGGCATCATGGTAGAAGAAACGACCGACTGCTACATCCACCACCTCCTTCTTCTTAGGATCCCACCGACCTGGAAGAGTGCTCTGCCTCATTGAAGCTCCCATGGGCACTGTTGGAGGAGGCCCGAACGGCATGGCCGTAGCCTCCTCGAGCTAGACACGATGGTGCTCTTTGGAGCCATAATTGACGCTGCCAATATTACATAGTAGGTTTCAATAAGAAATGAAAAAAACATTTGGACTACATTGTGCAAATTAATGAGCAAGCGACAAAGCGAGCGTTATTTTTCCATTAATATTTCCGTAGAATAAGTTCAGGATACAAACATATGGGCCCTCTTTCGAATCGCATCAACCAAATCTAGGCTTTCCCTTAATGGCAAAGGGCAACCACATCCGGCAGTTTCGATATATTGTCGTTCCGCCACACACGAGCGACAAAAGCAAACAGTTTGCTCATAGAACGTCATACTAGCAAGCACACCCACATGAAAAGGCCTCACCACTCACCAAAATATTACAGGCAGGAGTTGAAAGAACTTATAATTTAGGGGAAAAAAAAAGGGTGAATTGAAGCCCTCAAAAAATGCAAAAAAAAGGCATATGCAAATATTGATTTAAAAAAATACCTACTGGAGCTTACACAAGTTTGGCTCCGGGACCAACTCTGCACGTAGAATCTTCTTTGTTTGCAGCCTTTGCGAGAGAGAGAGAGAAAGAAGAGAGAGAGAGAGAGAGAGAGAGAGAGAGTAGGAATAATACAAGAGAAAGGGGCCAGGTTTGGTGTAGAGAGAGAAAGAAAGAGGAACTGGCTGCACTATGGTTGATGGAGAGAGAGACTCTTGCGAGAAAGTACCTCCCCATCTGTTTATTATACAGATTCTACAACCACAGGTCCATAGCCCAACGTACATAACATAAGAAAACGGCCCACAGCCCAACGTTTAGAAAAAAACGGAAGGAAGCTTATGTCCAACGTTTAGGGAAAAAAAAAACGGAAGGAAAAAAACGTGCTACACTTTTTTTTTGGGGAAAAAACGGGCTGCCCTTGTCTATTAAAAAAAACGGGCTGCGCTTTTCTATCTTGCCACGTTTTTTATTTTTAAAAAAATAGCTATGCTTTTCTATATAAAAAAACGGGCTTCAAATGTATTTAAAAAAAACGAGCTTCAAACATTTTAAAAAAAACGGTCACCTTTGCACGTTCCTGCCCGTTTCCAACCGCCTTTTCATGCGATCCCTGTGAGAAATGCCCGTTGCTAGTCGATTAGCGATTCTTCAGCGTTTCATGCTTCATGGATCCAAAAAAACGTGTTTTCACGTTTCCACCCTTGGAAACGGGCATTTCTTGTGTCTATGCTTCGGACCAATCTTTGAAGAATTCTACTTCGACCCCAGCAAAGAAAAAACGTCTCCTCAAGGCTTTGAAGCTCAAGAAGGAGGGACGTTGCTTCAACTGCGAAGAAAAAGGACATATGCGTAACGAGTGCCCGAAGAAGAAGGATGCCAAGACCAACGCAGGACCCAAGCCAAAGGCAGCTAACAGTTGTCTTTGACAAGTACGTCAGTTATTGTACTTTCTCGCCCTAGTTCATGTTCTGATTGTATGTTCAACTCTACAGTTTTTGGATTGCATGATTACCTAGAGTAGGGGCTGATCCAAGCACTCCCCTCTGAAGGAGTATCACCTCGTCCCGCAATTTCTGAATATCAGCCTATAAATCAGTCCGGAGTTTGGCCATTTGCTCCTCAAAGTAAGATTTTTCCACTCCTTCAACCTCCTCCTCTTGCTCAACCTCAATATGCTCCCCATCAAGTTGAGGATGCTCCGATAAAATACTCTTAGCCCAAGAAATCCTCAAAGCACATGCACATTTTCCAATACTGGCCACAAAACAATGGCCTTAATCTTCTCCAAATCCATTGAGACATGTGTCCCAATTTTCACCACATGAAAAATTTGGTCTGTTGAGAGTGAAGCAACAACTGACATAAGGCCATCTCCACATGCTTCCCATGTTCATCTTTAATCTTGCTATAGACCAAGATATCTGAAGACAATGATAAAAGGCTGAAAAATCTGAAACATCATCTTGTTGAAGGTAGTCGGGGCATTCGTCAACCCAAATGGCATCACAAATAATCCTAACTAAGTCTGGAAAGCTATCTTGAATATCATTTGGATATATACAAGCTTGATGGTATCTCGATTTTAGATCCAACTTACTAAATCAACTTCACTCTTGCGAGGTGATCCAACAAGTCATCAATGCAAAAGAGCGGGAACTTCTTGTTGACAATAAGCTTATGAACGCCCAATAGTCCACATGCAAATGTATACCCCAGCTCAGGACTGTTCATCCCATGCGGGACACGAGACAACGGTCCTCTGATCGAGACAAAGGTAACTCCTCGACCAGATCGGTACTAGACAGATGTCCATTCTTGTCCAAAATGTGATGCATGTCTATCATGTGCATAGAGTGTATCTACCATGTGCAACACGCACACAAGACTAGCTTCGAGACTTGGGGAAGCTTAAAGCTAGGCAGGTTGATTGGCGAGCTGGGCTAGGGATACGCTTTAGACAAGCTGGGATGTTGCATTCTTTGCAAATCCCAAGTAATAAATGGGAAAGTATTTCCATGGATTTTATTATCGGATTACCAAGAACACGTCAAGGCCACGATTATATTTGGGTTGTGGTGGACCGCTTGACAAAAATGGCTAGATTTTTGCCCACACGGAAGACCGTTACAAATACGCAATTAGCAAGGTAGTTTATCGAGCAATTGTTTAGACTGTACGGGTTACCGCGTAGGACATAGTCAGTGATAGGGACTCTAAGTTTACAAGTGACTTTTGGAGGTTTGTTTTTGAGAAGTTGGAAACAACTTTGAATTTGAGTTCCTCATATCATCCTCAATCTGATGGCCAAACTGAAAGGGTGAATCAGACTTGGAGGATATGCTTCGTGCATATGTCTCCAAAAGACAAAGTTCATGGGAGGATTATCTTCCTATGTTAGAATTTGCATATAATAGTACTAAGCATACGAGTACAGGTTTTGGTCCTATTATGCTTATGTACCATTTTTCAACCTAGATCACTTGTTACCGTGGGATTTTCAAGACTTCAGCATGATGCAACGCGTACTTTTTTGCAAGACAGCAAAAAATGTTAGAAGTGCTCAAGACAAAGACAAATTTTATTCTAATAGACATCGTTCACCGAGAGAGTTCTCTCAGAGAACGATGGTGTATTTGCGAGTTTCGAAAGATTCCGAGACTTTAGGGACAGGTCGATCTCCGAAATTATCCCCTAGATACTGAAGACCATTTCGGGTTATACACCGAATTGGTTCAGTTGCATATGAATTGGACTTGCCTTCTCATGTGAAAGTTCATCCCGTATTTCATGTTAGTAGACTTAAGAAAGTACTGGGTGGAACAAACCAGTTAGTTACTCCTCAAGAAATCATAGATGTCGAGGATATGACATTTGTGCCACACGAACCGGAAAAGATTCTTGGATTTCGTGAAAGACGATTATGGCATACACTACTCATGGAATACAAGATCAAGTGGAAGGATTGTGTTGAGGAGGACGCTACATGGGAAACATTGACTACCCTTCAAGAGGAACTACCCTAGGTTTTTACTGAGCTCAGGAGTGAGCTCTTAAGAGGAAGGGGAGTATGTCATGTGCACAAAGTGTATCTACCATGTACAACATGCACACAAGACTAGCTTCGAGGCTTTGGGGAAGCTTAAAGCTAGGCATGCTGATTGGCGAGCTGGTAGACTGACGGGCGAGCGCCCAACCGTAGACGCCCGGTGACCGGCCAAGAGCCTATAAAAGGGTGGCCAAGGTTAGTCAGTTGTTCATAGAGTCTCGCGAGTCTTTGCGAGAGCTCTATGGTCAGGAGCCTAGATCTAGTGCAAACGTGCACCTGCTTCATGCAGCCGAGGCCGGCAGTAGTCTCAAGGCCCGCAAGGGCAGCTCCTTGGTGGTATGGGATGTCATGGGGTAGAGATTGGTCGGTGCGTCTAGCTAGTTAGCTCAACTCGTGGCTCACTGGGAACAACCAAGACTTGTGGGTTTTGCCCTCGGCTGTCAAGGTTGGGTGGTGAGTCAGGCCTCCATCCCCTTCACGTTGTTTGGCTTTGTTTTGCAGGTTTCGAGTCATGTTTCAAGAGCGTTCTACGAGGAGATCCGTGGGGATTTGACACTGTCTCCCACCAAATCCTCCAAATCATCCGACTTCATAGCCCAAACATACACCATGCATGTGTGACCACCCTCGCATATCGTCCACTTCATCTAAAGAGCGGATACCACTGCCATATAATGGCAAAGGTTCCCCAACCACCTCCGTGTCAACCGAAACTGTCTTGGAATGTCAGCATATTCTCCTTGTGGTAGACCATACCCACATAATTATACAACCATGGGTAGCCTCTCGAATAACAACCACCTGATCCAAAGGTGCCACCTTGAACGAACGAACGACCGACCAGAAAAAATCTCCAAAAGCCAGCACACTCAATGTATGTTGTCTTGCCATAAGGTCTAATTTTACTTACCGCTCATGTGAAACCAAGATCCCAAACATGTTGCTGTTCAAACATAGCTTCTCCTCATAACGGGGACTTTACAAACATGATCTAGCAAATGCCTTGAAGTGGGAGCACTGACCTCTAATACACATAAGGTGGTTCAGAGTGTTAACCAAGAACATTTGGACTCAACAGAAGAAACGACAAGAGAAGTAAATAAGCACAGATGGGATGTCAAAAAAGGGGATTAAATCTTTGTAAAGATTTAATCCCCTTTTGGAATCAACAGAAGAAACGACAAGAGAAGTAAATAAGCACAGATGGGATGTCAAAAAAGGGGGATTAAATCTTTGTAAAGAAGTAAATAAGCACAGATGGGATGTCAAAAAAGGGGATTACATCTTTGTGAAGATTCAGAAATGTGTGTGGCGAGGTTTTTCTGAAGTTGGCACTTAAGATCATTAAAAAGCTCAGTCATTATTGATATGGATCTTTTGTGGTGCATAGGAGGTGACCTTTTTAAAAACAATATTCACTTGTGAAAATTCTACCTGCATAAGGTTCTCCGTTAATTCAACACTTATTTCTTTCTCACCATATCATCAAAGCATCCAAACCAGCAACACGTGCACAAAATTTTTTGAAACTTCCACTCCACTGTCATACCTTCTGCCCTGCGATAAATGTCATCTGCCGAAATGCGGTGCACCAATAATGTTGCGTTGTCCTCCTCATCAATAACTACAAGGCCGACTGCCTCTGATCGCTGTATACATCCCAAAAAAAAAACCCAATAAACATGAATGATAACAATACAAACCTTTTCAGATTGCACATTCCACTGAGAGTCTATTACCTCCAAATATTCTACAGAAACATGACCAGTGCCTTTGTCATCCCAATTTCCTGCATCATTTAACCTGTAAACCTTAGCACGCTGCACAAATTCAAAATCCCATCAGTCAACGTGCTTGTCCTGTGTGCGTGCACACAAATCTAATGCCAAATTATCCTTAACACAGGAAATTCCTTTTAAAAATACTTTAAGGTTTCTCCTTTCCAAGAGCGTGATGACAAGCTGGTCTAAAACCAAAAACTCACAAGGCATACTTGAAGGTTCCACTTTCAAGGAGTATGATGGCGTTGAACAACAAAGAAACTACTTAAATGGTCTTAAAACAGAATGAAGTTCTAAAAGTAGTCAAGACATGGCAGCTGATAGGGTGGGAGCAAAAATCAAACCAAAGTGTAAGTCAAAGCAGCAAATCATGGCTTTATAAGATTGAAGACAAATCTAAGCAAAAAGCATGGTAACATCTCGCACAAACCAAACATCAGTATAAGTCTCCTGCTTCAAAGCAGCAAATCATGGCTTTATAAGATTGAAGACAAATCTAAGCGAAGGGTGTCCAACAACCACCTGGGTACTCGAACCGATCGTGGAGCCTCCTGCCGATGCGGAGGCTCTACTCCAGCTGTAGGCTCAACCTCCTGTACCGACTGAGGTTGATCAACTGGAACAATGGTCTGGGAATCATCATCAGACTCTTCTGGATCTCCAAGAAGTGGCGGCTCCTCGACAGTGGATACTGAAACATGCTCATCAAAGACCACATCCCGGCTGACAACAATCTCATTCCTCTCTGGATCATACAACCTGTATCCCTTGGAAAGAGAATTATACCCCACAAATATAAGCTTGCGGGATTTGAAGTCAAGCTTCCCCCTCTGCTTCTTCGGAATATGTACATACGCATCACTTCCAAAAACACGGAAGTGCGAGACATCAAGGTTTCCTGCCAAAGTATGCCTCAAACGGAGTCATATTAGGTACTGAAGTCGTTGGAGACCGGTTGAGGGTATGGACAGCCGTTGCCACAGCCTCTCCCCAAAGTGGACGAGGAAGATCACGATGCTCCAACATGGTCCTCGCCATCTCCACCACAGTCCTGTTTTTGCGTTCTACAACTCCATTCTCTGAAGGCGATCCTGTATTGGCCAGTTCTCTCTTGATGCCATGATCTGCACAAAATCTGAGAAATACATTCGAGGAGAATTCACCCCCTTTGTCAGCCCTGAGAGTAATCCAGACTCTTTTTCCACCATCACGTGCCAATCCTTGAACCGTGCAAAAGCTTGGTCCTTCTGTGAAAGAAAGTAGACCCACGTGAATCTGGTACAATCATCAACAAGTAGCATAAAATAGAGAGATCCTCCCAATGATGGTGTCTGCTGAGGTCCACACAAGTCAGTGTGAATCAACTCCAATGGTTTTGAAGCCCGCCTGGAAGCCTGCTTCGGAAAGGATTCCCTGTGCTGCTTACCACGCATGCAAGAACTGCAACGTCCTTGCCTCCTGCCAACATCTGGCAAGCCAACCACCATCTGGTCCCGGAAAGCTCGCCACAGTGCATCCACATTTAAGTGGCCAAAACGAAAGTGCCACAGATCTCCGACCTGAGAACCTGTCAATGAGGAGAGTGCAGAGAGCTTGTAGATACCATTCTCCACACCGCATTCCCAAACAACCTGGCCAGTCTCACAGTCCCGTAGAGCAACTGAATGCCCATCAAATTCCACCCGAAAGCCAGTCTTGCATACTTCATGCACTAACACGGGACGTAAAGAACCAAGAGCAGGGACGTAAAGAACACGGGAGGCATGCTTGCCCCCCTTGCCGTCGGGAATAATCTGTTGGTCATGTCCACTCCCGGCTGGTTCAGGTGTGAACCCAGCTTACTCACGGGCACTTTTTCCTTGTGACTGATACAGGTTTTTCCCCCGTGTGAACACACTTATGTGTGTTGGGCACTTTGCCCTAGGCCTTTTAGTACTCACTTGTACTTTCATTTCATATCATTATTGAGTACATCTTTTCCAGCACTCTCACGTTTCTCTGTGCTTCAGGTTGTGTGTGTGTGTGTGTGTGTGTGTGTGTGTGTGTGTGTGTGTGTGTGTGTGCAGGCTAGCTTCCCTCCTACCCAACATTGGTATCAAAGCCTCGTTAGGGTTAGGGTTAGGGTTTGCCCCCTGCTGCCCTTCAGAGCTTGAGCTTCAACCTATTGCACACATCCTGCATTAGGGTTTTGTTGCATTAGGGTTAGGGTTTCCCCTACTATCCTTTGCATCCGCCTTGCCACTGCCACCCTGTAGCCGCCTTGCCGTCCTCAACTACCCGCCGCTGCCGCTCGTACGCCCTCTGTGTGCGCTGCCGCCACCGCTCAGATCTGCGCCGCCCTGTGTGCGCCGCCGCCGCCGCTCGGATCTGCGCCGCCGCCGTCGTTGCTCAAATCTGAGTCACCCATCAAATCTACGTTCGTAGCCGTCGTCATCTTCAGATCTGCCCTGCACTGCCTTGCGCCGCCTGCATCGTACGCCGCCCATCGCCCCTGCATCGCCGTCGCCTGTGTGACTGTACCTGCACCCTGTACCGACTCAGATCAGTGCGTTGCCTCACAACTCACCGCCCTGAATAGTACCAACATCTTAGATCTGCCCAAAGCAACTCCAAATCTCAGATCTGCAAAGTTTGAGGGATTTACAAATTTTTGACCTGAAATTGCACAATTTACCTATTGAAATTTGGGGCTTTTCACCATTGAGCCTGCAATTGCAACATTGGCACACATTGGCGTTGATTTCAGCACATTTGGTGCATAATTGCACTAGAAATTTGGGGATTTTGCAGAAATTGATACTATTTGCAAGTAATTTTGGGTATTGCAGGTACATTTGGTTGGCATTGGAGCATTTCCCCCTAAATTTTTGGGTATTACAGGCACATTTGGTTGGCATTGGGGCATTTCCCCCAATTTTTGGGCATTACAGCACTTGGTACAAGTGACAAACACATTAGCAGATTTACAGGTGCAGATCTGGTTCAAATGTGGTCTAATTGGTTGCCTACAAATTAGGGCTTTTCTACATTGAGCCCATTTTTGGAGCATTCGACCAATTTACATTTGATCTGCCAGGATTTGAGCACTTGCAGCTCTTACAGGTGTCAGCTGATTGTGTTTTTCACGGCACATGTATACATTTGTGGTTTGCTGCAGTATATATTGCCATTGTGGACACTTTGACAGATTTGCATTATCGTGTAGTACACTTGCAGATTTGGGACATGCATATGTATTTCTCGTGGTGAAGGAGTTCCCTTTCAATCCATTGGTTATCCTGCTATTTATCTCCCGCATTCTTACGGCTTTGCTGGACATTGCATACTCGTGGTGACTTGTGACAGATTTGCTGTCCTATCATTGCCAACAGTAATAATGACCTCTTTGGAATGCTATTTCAAGAGGACAAGCTCAATGGGGACAACTACCCTATGTGGGCTTATATGATGCGTCATGTTTTGGTTGCCAAAAATGTATGGTTGTATGTGGATGGCACTGAGGAGCTTCCTCTTGCACCTGCTCCAGCGGAAGGGGAAGTGATTCCCGCTCATCCTCCTGCAGGTCCACCTCCTCGTCTTCCTCCTACTCAGCAACAGCGTACTTGGGATGCTAGGGATGCTCAGGCCCATGCATTGATTGCTCTCTCGTGCCGCAGGCATATCATTCCACACATTCGATCTTGCACCACTGCAAAGGGTGCTTGGGATACCTTGGCGACATTGTATTCAGGTCGCAATGAGGCTCATGTAGCTTACCTTTGGGGCAAGCTTGAGACTGACCGCATGCTCGAAGGTGACTCTATCGATCAGTACCTTACGCATGTGAAGGACCTACGAGAGCAGCTCATTAACATTGATGAGGTTTTGACAGATAGCTATCTTGTTCAGACAGTTTTGCGCAACTTGCCTGACTCTTATCATACATTTGGCACCACTTTGCGGTTGTTGGCTGGCAATGCACCTAATGCGGTCACTTTTGACAACCTTGTGACTCTCTTGCTCAGTGAAGAGCAATCTCGTTCCAACAGAAACAACATGATGTCTGTTGAGTCAGCAATGGCTGCTCCTTTTTGTGGGAATAGATCTGGGCCTAAACCTAGCCCATCGAATCCTCCCAAGACAGAGGACAAGCCTAAAAAGAAAAAGCGTTGTAAGTTGTAACTATTGCAGGAAAACAAGGCACACCATAGAGGAATGCAGGAAGCGTATTGAGAGTGAAAAAAAGAAGCAACTGGCATCTTCTTCCACAGGTGCAGATCAAGCCAATTTGGCTACACATGTGTCAGCCTTGACACTTACATCTTCATTGCCTGCAAAGATGTCTTCTAATGCCATTGCTTTTGATGACTATGCTTTATAGTCTGTACTCCATGGTATGCATTGTCTGGCAGATGCATTTCAGGGGGGATTCTACTTACCCACATGCAATTAGTGATGCCTCATGGTCACTTATGCTTGTTGACCATTATGTTGGTCTATGCTAGACGCTTTCTCTTATGTGATGTCTACTGGAGATGCCTTTTATGATGTTTTCCCTTGCAGCGGGATTGTTTCTACAGTGTTGACATTGTCACTTTCTCACATGTGATGTTTACTGGGAGTGCCTTTTACACACTTGGCCAGTGTTGACTTGCTCTCATGGTTTTGACATGTCACATGTATATTATTCATTGTGGGATTATGCATCTTTACATTTGCCATACATGCCACTGATCATGGCATCGCTGAGAGTTTACCTATCCTCTCATAGCATTGGCTGATGCCCGCCTCGAGCCCCCACTTTTTCTCCCCATTTTCAGCTTTTCCCATTGCTGATTTTTCCTCATCGGATCCTCCATTGATGAGTTTCACTTTTGCAGCTTACATTGCATGTCTCACAGGCATGACTTCTGGATCCTGTTGCCTTTACACATGCGTATATCTGCTACCTCTTCTTATGCTTATCACTGGTGCAGTTACAGAGCATTGATGTGGATTACATGCAGTTCAGCTTGGCATTTGGTACTTGCCTTCAGGGGGGTATTATGCGATGCCTCTTGATTTGATGCAGTTGATGTCCACATGATCTTTGCCATGCATTTCTGGTGATGCATTTATGTACTACTGTGCTCTAGCATTAGCACTATGACATTGGGGATTCTCCTTTTTCCCGTCATATAGTGCTTGCTTTTTCCATTGGCACTGCAGTTCACTCTTACTGTGGAGCATAGTACAGGGCAGCATTCACAGCTTTATAACCCTGCTGCTACCCGTTCACACCATTCACTTGAGGGGGGTTTGTTGGTCATGTCCACTCCCGGCTAGTTCAGGTGTGAACCCAGCTTACTCACGGACACTTTTTCCCTGTGACTGGACACAGGTTTTTTCCCCATGTGAACACACTTATGTGTGTTGGGCACTTTGCCCTAGGCCTTTTAGTACTCACTTGTACTTTCATTTCATATCATTATTGAGTACATCTTTTCCAACAGTCACGTTTCTCTATGCTTGAGGTTGTGTGTGTGTGTGTGTGTGTGTGTGCAGGCTAGCTTCCCTCCTACCCAACATAATCTCCATCCAGCCCTCACTGTGTATCGGAATGGTGGAGTTGTCACCAATGAAAATGCGACCTGACTGCCATTTCAGATCCAAAAAGAAGTCACGGGACGGAGTCATGTGCCTGGAAGCACCACTGTCAAGAATCCATTCTCGAGTATCCTTCGCGGTGAAGCCAACTGCCTCCTCGCTCGAAGATGATGAAGCATCGGAGTCCATCATCTCTAAGTGCACAAATGCAGGAGTCTTTGCAGCTGAGGCTGAAGAATCAGCACTCTTCCTAGTCCGCTCAGGACACTTCCTCCAATAGTGGCCTTTCTCGCCACAATCATTGCAGGACCGCTCGGCCTTCAGTTTCTCTCGTTCTGTTTCAGGCTTCTTCTCAGAAGACTTCTCCAGTGAAGCCTTCCCTTGGCCCTTGTTGTTATTCCGGCCTTTCGGCCGTTGGCCAATTAAGGCCTCCGAACCTCCGCTGTGAGGAGGGTTCGTGAAACGTTCCTCCTGGTCCAAGACCATGGGCACAAGCTTCTCCCAGGTAATGGTGCTGAGCCTGCCACTAGTAATCAAAGAGTAGTAGAAAGCGGAATACTCAGCAGGCAAGTGGGACAACAAAGTAATGGCCATATCTTCTGATGATATCTCCTTCCCAGCCTGGAGGACTTCCTGCTGAAGGGCTTGCAGCTTGTTAATGTGCTCCCGTATCATCGACGACTTTACAGGGTTCATAACCCGCATCTGCACTTCCAAGGAAATCCTCTTCATGGGCGATACCCTGTTATGAAGAGAAGCCAAGTGCTACCATATGCCTCTGGCCAGCGTCATATGCTTAACGTGAGTGATTACTTGCGGTGTGCAGTTGAGGAAGATAAATGACCGGACCCTGGCATTGACACGATCCCACATCTGTGTCTGTGCCTCACAGTCCTTCTTCATTGTCAGTAACTCCCCTTCCTCTGCTTCCGGCCGTGGAACCATGATAACGATGAAATCAGCAAGGTCATATGATTCCAGCATAGACTCCATCATAACCTTCCAGATGCCGTAATTGTTCCCGTCCAACTGACGGTCTACTGGGAACGTGGGGAGAGTTGGGATCTTCACATGTTTCTCAACCAGCTCTTAACAAATCTGCCATCACGAGGATGTAACTGAAAAGGGGTGGGAAAAAAAACTTTAAACCTGCAAGTGGCTGTCCAGCAACTTAGCCCGCCTTCCTCTTGCTACTTCTCTTCCCGAACAGTCCCTAACAGTCCACCAATCAGCAACACAACAATCCCCCTCCTGCTCAGAAAAGTCCGAAGATCTTTCAAGAGCCTAAGGCTCTGATACCATGTCAAAATACGCAGCGGAGATGATAACCAAATCTGAGACCACAAGAGCAAGTAGAGTGCAGATAATAGACAGCACAAGAGAAGGAGAGAGAGATAGGCGTGTAACTCTTCTCTATACACAAGATCCCGAATCTGAAAACTGGATACAATGATGTGGGGGCCATGGGGCCATTTTATATGTCCCCATACATGCAATCGGCCTGTGCAAGAACAGCCAACTTGGCCTACATGTCCACGACCAGCCCATACATGCAGTCGGCCAGCTGTGCATAGTCGGCCAGTATGCAGGAGAGGTCAGGGACCACACAGGGAAGTCGGCCAGCAACCAGATCATCCGACCAGCAGTCGGCCACCATCTGGATCAGCCGGGGTGCAGAAAACTGCCTCCCACACCATGGGAAAAATGGGGAAAAATACGGGGAGTGAGGAAAAATGAGAAAACACCTATACAGGGCGGGCACACCCACAACATAGGCCCTGGTGTCTGATAAAGACAGGAGATGACTTCTAACAGTTTGATGCTGGTCGGCTGGCTACAGAGCTGACCGACTGCATCATAAATGCTACAGAGCTGACCGATTGCATCATAAATGCTACACGATTGAATAATATGTGATAAATGCTGAAATTATGATAATAAAATGCTAGAAAATATGATAAAAATGTAGAATAATGCTGAATAATATTCTGATGATTCTGCCATGGCCTATGTGGTCTTATGTGGATATGGGATGAATGTTATGCGAAATGCAACCATGAATTGATGAGACCCTAAGGCTTCTACTGACTCTATATGCATGAATTATTCTCTCCAAGTGGGTTAAGGGACTTTGACTAACTGACTGACTCTCTAAGGCTCAGGAATGACTTACGTAGCTCGTGCCTAACATATCTTGAACTAAGGATTACAATGGGGTCACGGCGTACGACAAATATCAAATCCTAGAGGGTTCTACTACTATACAGTGTTGCATTGATGATGAGCCATCTTGTCACCATGCATTACAGTGCAGAGTGCATGTGACACTTAGTTGTTATTCCAGAGTCGAAATCCAAAACTAGTTCTTTATCTGCTGCCCCTTCACGAAATAGCCCTCGGATCAGCATGTACATGTGCATGCACATGACATCCCCCTCTACTAAACTTGATGACAGAATTCCAACTTCTGTTCTTGGATGGCTGTCATCGTCCCATTGTCCATTCATGGAGTCCCAAACCTATCATCCTTCCCCCTCATGGAAACCTTTTCATTGAAAACCCTGCCCACTCTCCAAATCCAACTCCAAAGATCTCTGCATTTGTTCCATCCTTCCCTATCCCTTCATGCCCTGTCCCTAACACTTTCTCTAGTCTTCTTTTCCTAAGTATTGAGTCTGGCACTCTCACTCCACCCCTTGGAGGATCATCCTCCCTTAGACCGTTGCCTGAAAGCCTTTCACACGAAAAGACCAAGGTCAAAAGAAAGTCGAGAAAGATGGAGCAACTTCCTTAATTATAACCCCGACGATCCTAATTAGAAAGTAGAAGGTATCCTTACGAGAGCCTATACCGAAGAAAAATATCGATAATTAGGAAGTAGAAGGTATCCTTACGAGAGCCTATACATAAGAATGACCCACATAGACCAAAGTATCAATATGAGCATCAACCAATTGGCAGGAGACATTCTTTTGTAGGTGCACAAAGGGTCGCAAAGGGTTGATAAACATGAAAATTCATTGGAGGATGATGTGCAAAGGATCATGTGGGTAATCCATAGAACTAATGCTAGAGGTGTGGTCAAATGCCAAGGATACTTGGAGGATATAGGGATAAAAGGTAATCGATTAATTGACAAAATAGGAAGAAAAGAAAAAGAGGAAGAACTAATGCTAGAGGTGAGGTCAAATTCCAGGGATACTTGGAGTATAGAGGGATGAAAGGTAATCGATTAATTGACAAAAGAGGAAGAAAAGGAAAAAATAGGGTTCTTGTACCTTCATTCTCAGGGTCAAGGTAAGAGGACAAACCATACCACATGTCATTTTGGATGGAGGATCCAGAGTATATTTCCGGAGTGAATATACAGTCAAAAAGCTTAGCCAAAAGAATGGGCATAACCGCAAGTGAAGATTGGGAGGCTCAATGAATGACAAGGAGCATAGCCTAGCCTATTTATAGGCCTTGAAGACCTTGGTGGGCTGGCCGACTTGCTGTCAACCAGGTCCCCTGGACAAAGCCTCCAATCTGCTCCAACCGGCAGAGATATCTCCTCATGCACATTGGCCGATAGCCTCCCAGGTATTCCCACCGCCTTCCTGCCCATGCCTTGGCTGCCGTAGCTCCAGAGTCAAGTCCAAAACTGGTTCTTTATCTACTGCCCCTACCCTGGGATAAGCACGTACATGTGCATGCACATGACATACCATTACCTACCCCTTCTGTTAGATTCAAGTAGGATTTGAAGCTTAACCTCTTGAATCCAACAAGTAGGAGACAATCAATTGTGAGCTTAACCTCAAATAAGTATATCCCACCACAACATCCACATAAGTTCTCTAGTCCTAGGGTGGAACTGTCACCATTTTGGGCATCTCCACAATTCATTAGTGTGGATGGGCTTTGGATGCCCAAAAGATCAAGAATGTACAAGCTTTGGGATGGGGGATTATCGAGTGATAAAGTTGCACGATGCGGAAGCAAAATATAGGAGAGAGGGAGAGCAAAGGGGAGAGAGAGAAATCAAACAATGAACATCATGTTATGTAGCAAGAGGCTTTTACAATGGCAATCCCAGCCCATGTATATGATCATTGCCCTTCTTTGAGAACTTGGTCCTAGCCTGGGCTATACCTTTGGTTTTGCAATCCTTGGCCAAATGAACCTGCTTTCTAGAAGAGAGGCAGTGACACCGTCCTGTATGTTGCACTATAGCAAGTGCCTGATCCTGTCCACTAGGAGGGAAACTTACCTACTGTTGAGAAACAAGGATAGATGTCTCCTCCAAGAGGGAACCCATATGCACGGCAATAGCACACCTCCACTAATGATCTGAACACTCCACAACCAATCTCCAATGCTTCTCCAACGGAACGAGGTATGAGGAACATGCAGCCCCCTCGCAAAACTGAGAGAAGAAGGGGCTGGACAACAGTAGTAAACAGTCCACCAAAACTTACCGGAAAACATCCACAAAGTAGGTAGATCCATCAAAGAAGAGGCAAGCTGAAGATGCCACAAGGCTGTGATGCTCCACATGCGAAGAAGAGGACCAACTGCTATCCAAAGATCTGCTCCAAACACAAACACCGCGAAAGCACAAGACCGACAGCCCCTTCTCAACAAGGCTGAAGCACACGGGAAGAAACACCTCCACTGCTACCCAAGGCTGAAAACTTAGCCCACGCACCACCAACAACGGATGATGGAGAAGATAGCATAGGAGAGAAAGAGCTGCTGCCACAACAAAAACGCAGCCACCAAAGCTGACACACAGCACCCTAGACAAAAAAACGCGGCCACCAATGTGAAAACACAGCCTTCAGGAGGAAAATGTAGTAGCCAGAAGAAAACACAGTCACAAAGTGGTGAGGAAAACGGAACCGCCGGGAAAATTTGCACAAAACGCAGCTCTCTACTGCATATGTAGCAAAAACGCAAGCCTTCTTCTGCTCCCAAAACGCTTAACTTCTTGCAATAAGGAAACTTGCTGCCCCCGTTCGAAGTGCCGGTCACCTAAGCTACTGATACCATGATAAAGTTGAACAATGCGGAAGCAAAACATAGAAAAAGGAGAGGGAGAGACATCAGACAATGAACATCATATTATGTAGCAAGAGGCTTTACAATGGCAATATCAACCAGCAAATGGTGTAGAACATGTGCCTGTGAATAGGTTAGATGAGATAACAAGTGAATATGGGAGGACCCCTTTTATAGTGATGCAAAAGGGAGCTGGCCGACTACTTATGGAAGCTGGCCAACTGCCCACGACCAACTAAAAAGAAAGAAAAATAGGATAAAACCCATAATTAGGCATTCCCCCAAATACACTGAGATGCACAATTTCTAACATCTAGTATAGAGGACCAAGTTTCATAGCATGGTCCAAGCACTTGAAGATGGTTTCTTGGACACAGAAATGGGCTTTGGAGCTCAAGTGTCAAGTGGACAGTATGTATGGCAAACTCTTGAGGATTTGGGAGAGATCGAGCAATGAGACAGGTTTCCACATGGTGCTTACATGTATTCCTCATGCGGTGGAACACAAAGAGATCACTTCTAAATTTTAGGAGAAGTTGCTATTTTTGGCAATCTCTGATGGAATTTCCGTTTGCATCATTACCTCTGGAATTCGATAGAGATCGAGGATTGCCAAAGCACAATGTGAAATTAGCTATCATCTGGGATATTTTTAGAGCTGAAGATTGTGGAATTTTTGGCCTTTGGATTTGGGACATGTGGCAAATAAGAGAATAAAAGTGCGACAAGTGTCCTCACACTTGTCAATTCAGCTCTACGCATGGCATTGTAGCATTTTCTTGCTTATTTGAACATGAGAGAGTCATCTCTTGGGCGACTTTGAACCTCAAGCAGGTTTTTGGAGGCTGAAAACTCTGCTTTTTCACCATTTCTCTTCATTTCTAAGCCCACCATAGCCATATCCAACTTAGGGAAGATGATTTTCACTACTCTACACCATCTTGCACACCCTAGATGACTGTTTTGCCGAAAAACAATCCTAAAGCTTGCTGAAATTTCTAGTTTTATCCAATGTACAAGGTGTTCTACAAGTTTATGCCCTCATGGATGAACCACATGTGCTGGTCTACAGGTTTATGAGCTCATGGGTGAGCCACATGGGCTGGTTTACAGGTTATGTGCTTGTGGAAGAGCAATATGGGTTGTCATACAAGTTTATGCGTGTATGGAAGAGCCATGTGGATTGTTATACATGTTTGTTCGCCTATGGAAGGACATGTTGGATAGCCATATTGGATAAAGGACAAGTTTATGGTTGTATATGGATAATCCAGCATCTCCCGTGGGGAGAGTAAGGCCCTCAAAGCTTGTACATGTTATATTTCTCCAACACCCTCACCTCCTTTCCTTACTCAGGAGGTACCAACATCGTGGATTACTTGATAGGATCTCCCAGCTTTGGCACGTGTCTATCTTCTATATTTGTATTATGGATTTCTATTTGTCTCATGGCTTCATGATGTTTTCAGCAAAGAAGAAGAGCTAAGTATTCTTTGAGGCTACAAAGCTATTACTTTTTTATTCTTCATGGTTTATGTGTTTTGAACACCTAACCGTTATGCAAGGAGAAGCGTTGTATGTTATTCTTGAATGTATTTCAAGAAAATTTATTTTCATGGCTGAGAAGCCTAGAATCTAGAGGTCATCTCTATTGTGAGCATGATACTTGAGGACTACAATATATGACATGGTTATATATATATATATATATATATATATGGTCATCTTTTGCATTCTTCAGTTTGATGGCGTTATGGACACAGCTCCCTTTAATGGAATGTGAATTCTGTTGGGGTAAAGGCGTTATGCCCACCCTTATAGTGTGTACAAGCCCATAAGTTATAGTACATAGTACACTTAGTACTTTTAATGTACTAAGTGCACTATGTGTACTAGTGCAATATACATGTGTGATAGGGGAGTCACACACTCATGCTTTTCATGAGTTGACTTATCCCCACAACTCTCTCTCTCTCTCCCTTGCTTCTCTGTGTATGTCTCCCATGAATGAACTCTAACCCTAATTTAGGTTTCTCCCCATCAACTGGTATCAGAGCCATCTTGGTCCCTCCCTCAGTCTGTTCTGGTCGTATTCAGCTTCCATCAACTGGAGCAATTAAACGTGGTGAGCGCTGGCCCTTCAGCGTGAGATGTGTTGTGGCATCAACATTCGCAGCAAGGCCTGGCTGAGGCAGCACACGACCATACTCAGGCCTGGCTGTAGCGTGGCTGGGGCAGCCACTTCTGCATCTGAGCGTGGAGCGAAGGAGCATAGCATTGCTGGCCCTTCAGCGTAAGAGGCGAAGCGTGTGAGCGAAGGTGTTGGCGCTGGGCGTAGAAGGCACTAGGCGAAGGCCCTTCAGCGTATTAGCGTTGGGCGGAGCTCGTCTTATAGCTGGCGCTAGGCGAATACGTGGCAACAAGTAGCGCTGGATCCGACGGAGCCCGTCGACGTGCAACTGACTGCTGGGCGTGAAGCGAAGGAGCCAGCGCTGACTGCTGGGCGTGAAGCAAAGGCGCCAGCATTAAGCTGGTGAAGCGTGGAGTTCCAGCGCACGCACTTGGCGCCAGGCGCTCAGCAGCGAGCGAACCAGGCAAACACCAGGCGGAGCGATGGCGTGGCAGCTGGTAGGCAGGCGAGCATAGAAGAACGCCGTGCATTCAGCTGGTGATCTAAATCTGCAGCGCAGCCAACTCCATCAACACAAGCAGAATCAGTTTTGCCTCCCCCTTTCTGCATCAGTTTCTTGCAACAAAATTCAGAAATCAAGGTATTTGCCTCAATTTTTTTTTTGGGGATTTGCAATTGAGCAGGTGCAATCATTAATTGAGCGAATACAGGCGCCGAATTGCTCAATTTTTGAGCAAAATTGGCAAAATTGGGTGACATTGGTCACAATCAGGATCAATTTGCAGGAAATTGGTCAAATCAGGATCAATTTGCAGGAAATTGGATGTCGAAATTTGGGGCTTTTGATGTAATTGTGCAATTAAGCACTCATACATGCTGTATGATGTGAAAAATCGCACATTTGGGCAAAATTGCAGCAAATTGCAGTGCAAATCAAGGGGCTTTTGTGCCGATTTGGTTGATTTGCATGCAGGCAATCGCATTTGATGCTGTGGATAATGTGTTGATGCCTTACAAGCACTCAATGTGCCTGTAAATCAAGGGGCTTTCATGTATTTGATGTATATGTGGCCAGGGGGAAGCATCGTGAACACTCTGGATGCCTTCATGTGCGTCAATGTACCATGCATGATCAGAAATTGATCTCAAATCAAGGGGCTTTTCAAGTTTGTATGCTTGTTGAGCTTGGCAAAGCAGCAGGCAAGACATTTATGCCTTGAATCCTCAAAAATCAGCTTGCAGTCAAGGGGCTTTTGCCCAATTTCTGTTCGGGACTGTTGTATGCAGTGTACAGGACTGTAAAAGTCTGATTTTCACTCATTTGGACAGCCAGGAGAGCATTTATTGCTACTGTACCTGCTGGTACAGATTTGGCACATCTTTGTGCATGTTTTGGCATGGCTGTACACTGTTTTGAGTGACCAAAAGATTCAATTTCAGCTGCTGAAATTGCTGGTACAGGTTTGGTACATCATTGGTGAGCACTTGGTACTGCTGTACAGTACTTTGGAAGGGCAAAAGAGCACATTTAAGGTGCTGTCCAAAATCTGCAGCAACCAGATTTTGGTGTTTTCATCACAAAAAGTGGGAGAAAAGTTGCATTCTTGCTTCCGCAGTGGGAGATAAAGCTTGGGAGAACATTTGTGAGCACTTTGTGTGCTTTGGGTGCAGTGTTTGCACATTTTGGGTGCAGTGTTTGCACATTTGCAGGGAGTCAGGCATTGACAGGTTGCATTTTGCTATGGCAACCACAGGTGAGAGCTCTTCATTGCTTCACATCAAGAAGCTTGAAGGCTCACATAATTATGATATTTGGCAAACCCAGTGCTACAATGTGTTGCTTCAGAAAAAGCAGCACAAGCCTATCAAAGAAAGGGGTGTGATGCCCGCTTCTCTTACGGCTGAAGAGTGGGAAGATATGGATGAGTTGGCAAGATCTACTATCATGTTGTCTGTGTCAGACTCATTACTTTTCAGCATTCGTGAAGAGAAGACAGCTTGGGGAATGTGGCAGAGATTGCAGGACTTGTATGCCCAACAAAGTGCCTCAAGCAAAGTGTATTGGTTGAAGAAACTCATAGGTCTTCAGATGAAGGAAGGGGCGTCTATGACAGCCCATTTAAATGAGTTTAATGGCATTGTCAGCCAGGTCATTAATCAAAAGTTGGCAATGGACGATGAGTTCAAAGCCACTTTTTTGTTATGCACTTTGCCAGAGAGTTGGGACACATTTAGGACAGCCACTAGCAATTCGAATGCTATGCTGTCATATGCAGATGTTGAGGGTGCTCTTCTTCAAGAAGAGATGAACAGGAAGAACAACTCTGTTGGAAAGTCCAATGCAATGAATGCACGTGGGAGATCCCAGCAAAGGGGGAAAAGCCAAGAAAGGGGAAGGAGCAAGTCTCGCTCCAAAAAGGATTTGGAATGCCATTATTGTGGCAAAAAGGGACACATTAAAAAACAATGCTACAAATGGAAAAATGATCAAAAAGAAAAGGGAAAAGGCAAAGACAAAGAAAAAGATGAAGCCAAAGATGTAAAGCCAAAGGGCAAAAGTGGAGTCAAGATCGAAGAAATCAATGTGTCACATGCAGGTGGCAGTGAGGATGAGGTCCTCTTTACGTCTTCACTTGATGCCCATTCACTTCTTACAGGTGGTCATGGTATGCACTCATGGATCATTGATTCAGGTGCCTCCTTTCATGTCACAGGTTGCAGAGACTTGTTTGTCAGATACACTGCTGGCAATGAAGGAGTGGTTTATTTGGGTGATAACCATGCATGCAAAATTCTTGGCAGAGGTGATGTGAGGCTTGTATTTTCAGATGGCTCACAGCTTATGCTCCATGATGTCAGGCATGTGCCTGAGATCAAGAAGAATCTGCTTTCTACTGGACAGCTTGATGATGCTGATTATGTTACCACATTTGGTAGTGGAAAGTGGAAGATTAGTAAGGGCTCACTGGTTGTTGCCAGAGGCTCTAAGGTGGACACTCTTTATTTCATGCATGCAGGTGTTTGTCACCATGCTAATGTAAATGCAACCGAGCTGCCGGAAATTTCTATGTGGCATAGCCGGTTGGGACACATGAGTGTCAAGGGAATGGAGCAATTGTCTCGTTTGGGTTACTTGCCTTCTCTAAAGTTTTCAAGTTTTCAGTTTTGTGAGCATTGTATATATGGTAGGCAACTACAGTGCCCCCACAAGAAAGCTCTTGGACAGAAAGATGCTCAGTTAGAGCTTGTGCATACAGATGTATGTGAGATGCCTCAGCTTTCTTTGGGAGGGGCAAAATATTTTGTCTTTTATTGATGATGCCACACGCAAGGTGTGGGTTTATCCTCTTCGTTTGAAGAGTGATACATTCTCAGTGTTTGAGAAGTTTGTTGCTCTTGTTGAGAATCAAACTGGCAAAACACTGAAGGCTTTGCATTCCGACAATGGTGGAGAGTATATGTCCAAACAGTTCCAGGACTTTTGTGATGCTAAAGGCATCAAGAGGGAGCTCTCTACTCCTTATGATCCTCCACAAAACGGGACAGCAGAGAGGATGAACAGGACCATACAAGAGAAGGTCCGTTCTATGTTGTCACATGCTGCACTACCTCATGGTTTTTGGGCTGAAGCTGTTATGACAGCCGTTCACCTTATAAACAGGTCACCTAACACGAGGCTTGGTGGGAAAGTGCCAGAAGAAGTATGGACAGGGAAGCCTCCGTCATACAAGCACTTGAGAGTGTTTGGTTGCGTTGCGTACGTGCACATACGCAGGGAAATGCGCACCAAACTTGATCCTAAGTCTCATAAATGCATATTCCTAGGATATGGTGACAGAGGTGAAATGGGGTATAGACTTTGGAATCCCATGAATAGAAAGATCATACGCAGCAATGATGTCATTTTTTATGAAACATGCATGTATAAGGAGCCTGCAAGGCAACAGGAGCCTGGCAGAGTCATCTTTGATGATGATGGACATCATGGACAACAACAAAGGGCTGTAAATCAGCCATTACAGCAGGAAAACCAGCCCTTAAATGGTGCTGAAAATGGTCCAAATGGACAGCCAGATATGGCAGAAGATATCCCTATGGATATACCACAGTTGGAGGAGATACCGGGCATTATATTTCAGCCTTATGGCATGGAACAGGAGCCACCAATAGGTGATATGCAGGCTGGACAGCAACCTGCAAATGATGGTCATTGGGTACGGAGGTCCACTAGACCCTCCAGAGCCCCTGACAGGTTTGTTCCAGGGGTTGACTATTTGATGCTTACTGACTGTGGAGAGCCCTCATGTTATAAGGAGGCTTTACAGAGGGCAGACAAGGCTCTTTGGGAGCGTGCCATGAAGTCAGAGATGGATTCTCTGCATAAAAATGAAACATGGAAGTTGGTGCATTTGCCTGCAGGCAAGAAAGTTTTGCCATGCAAGTGGGTATACAGGCTCAAAGTTGCACCAGATGCAAAGCCAAGATACAAAGCCAGGTTAGTGGCTAAGGGCTTTAAGCAGGAATATGGTGTGGACTTTGATGAGATCTTCTCTCCAGTGGTCAAAATGACCACACTTAGAGCTGTGTTGGCTTTGGTTGCGCATGATGATCTGGACTTGATTCAGATGGATGTGAAGACTGCTTTTCTTCACGGTGATCTCCATGAGGAGATATATATGCAGCAGCCAGAGGGTTATGCAGTAAGTGGAAAGGAGAAGCTTGTATGCAAGCTGAAAAAGAGTCTTTATGGGCTCAAACAGGCACCAAGTGAATGGTATCATAAATTTGATACATTCATGAAATCTCAGAAATTCAGGAGAAGTGACATAGATCACTGCTTGTACACCAAGAAAGCTTTGGATGGCAGTCTCTTGATTCTCATTTTGTATGTTGATGATATGTTGATTGCCGGGAAATCTCGTAAAGAGATGGATGCCTTGAAGCAGAGGCTGCATCAAACCTTTGATATGAAGGATTTGGGTGATGCAAATCACATCTTGGGTATGCGGATACTTCGGGACAGAAATCAGCATGTGTTGTATTTGTCTCAGAAGGAATACATTGGCAAAGTCTTGCAGAGGTTCAATATGGACGGGGGGAAGAAAGCTAGTACTCCTTTGCCTCCATATGTGAAACTCAGTGCTATGGACAGCCCACAGTCAGATAGAGACAGGGCTGATATGGCCAAGATTCCGTATGCTTCAGCTTGTGGCAGTCTCATGTATGCCATGGTTGCTACTAGGCCGGACATTGCATTTGCAGTGGGAGTGGTTTCTAGATACATGGCCAACCCTGGCAAGAAGCATTGGGAAGCAGTGAAAGGTGTCATGAGATACCTGAAGGGCACACAGGATTTGTGCATTTGCTTTGGCAAACAGGATGCATTAGTGCATGGTTACACGGATTCGGATTATGCCGGTCATCCAGATAACCGGAAGTCTACTACCGGTTATGTCTTTACATTCACAGGAGGTGCTGTGTCATGGATATCCAGGATGCAGAAGTGCATTGCCTTATCTACTACAGAGGCCGAGTATATTGCAGCCACAGAGGCTTGCAAGGAGGCATTATGGCTATCTCGGTTAGTGGTTGATTTGGGTTATACAGGGGATATTCCATTGTTGCATTGTGACAGTCAGAGTGCCATCCAGTTGGCAAAGAACCCTGTCTTTCATGCAAAGACGAAGCATGTGGATGTGAAGTATCACTTCATCAGAGAGGTGATAGAGAACAAGCAAATTCAGCTTGTTAAGATTCACACGGATGACAACCCGGCTGATCTGTTGACGAAGAGTTTGCCTCCGGAGCGGTTTGCTCATTGCAGACACTTGATGGGCATTGGATGAGGCCATTTTCAGCCTTGATATGGCCTTGTATATTATCATGTACATGCTGATTTTTTTCTTTTCCTTTACTTAAGGGCACTTTGCCTTTAAGTGGGAGGTTGTTGGGGTAAAGGCGTTATGCCCACCCTTATAGTGTGTACAAGCCCATAAGTTATAGTACATAGTACACTTAGTACTTTTAATGTACTAAGTGCACTATGTGTACTAGTGCAATATACATGTGTGATAGGGGAGTCACACACTCATGCTTTTCATGAGTTGACTTATCCCCACAACTCTCTCTCTCTCTCCCTTGCTTCTCTGTGTATGTCTCCCATGAATGAACTCTAACCCTAATTTAGGTTTCTCCCCATCAAATTCTTTTCATGGTTCCCTTTATTGGGATGGATTATGTTTTTTGCTCCCTTTATTTGGGAGGCATTGGGACTTACGAAACTCGTGGTTATCTCATGGATCGAGGTTTTCTATTGGAGGCCAAAATGCCTCTAAACTGTGTAGCAGAAATGTTTATGGAGCACCAGGATATCTATGCTTGTAAGTGATTCTTATTTTATGTTACACACTTGAGCCCACCTCTTCTCCAAGGTGTGTGGTCAACACTGAGTGCAAGTGGTAGAGTGGACATGACGCCTGGTTGACAGGGAACTTATGTCTACGCCTAAGGTCATGTGGACTGACACCTTGTTGGCAGGGGCTTATGTCTACGCCAAGTGTCAATAGACTAGAATCTAGATTTATGTGACTGACTTGTCTCACCCATTTACTTGGGACATGATTACGATATCTAGACTTATGGGATTGATTTGTCTCACCCATTTAATTGGGATATGATTTTGATATTGGAATCACTATCTCCCCATACGGAGGCCAAATAGGTGTCCTCACACTTACCACAAGGCATTGTAGCATTTTCTTGCTTATTTGAACATGAGAGAGTCATCTCTTAGGCGACTTTGAGCTTCAAGCAAGTTTTTGGAGGCTGAAAACGCTGATTTTTCACCATTTCTCTTCATTTCTAAGCCCACCATAGCCATATCCAACTTGGGGAAGATGATTTTCACTACTCTACACCATCTTTCACACCCCATATGGCTGTTTTTCAGCAATACAATCCTAAAGCTTGCTGAAATTTCTGGTTTTATGCGATATATAGGCTGTTCTATAGGTTTATGCACTCATGGACAAACCACATGTGCGGGTCTACAAATTTATGAGCTCATGGATGAGCCACATGGACTGGTTTACAGATTTACGAGCTCATGAATGAGCCACATGGACTTGTTTGCAGGTTATGCGCTTGTGGAAGAGCCATATGGACTGTCATACAAGTTTATGCGCGTATGGAAGAGCCATGTGGATTGTTATACATATTTGTGCGCCTATGGAAGGACATGTTGGATAGCCATATTGGATGAAGGAGAGGTTCATGGTTGTACATTGATAATCTGGCGTCTCCCATGGGAAGAGTAAGGCCCTCAAAGCTTGTACATGTTATATTTCTCCTTGGATAATAAAATACTCCGAGGGGGCAGCCCATTCCGGCCTCTATGTGGTGTTATATGCGCAACCTTTATTTTCAGCTTTGTGGATTGCTTAACGCCTATGATTAAATGCCGAAATGTTTAATTGTGCCGATGGTGAAGCGACGCACACCCACTCTCGTGCTTCCTGAGTGAGTTACAGGAACTCCTCTTGTGGATCCTTGCTACTGGAATCACAAATCCCTATAAGTTAACTTGATTCCATCTTGACATGAAGGTCAGACTTGAATACAAAGAAACAAGTTGTCATGTGCATGAAAGATGCCATGGACATTCTCAGGTGCTGATCGAGAAGAGGCAGCCAGATAAAGAGTATGAACCAGATATAGTTAGGATTTTGAGCACAAGAAACAGAAGAGGACCAAGTGTTGGACTTGGAGCAAAGCATGGAAGAAAAGGAAAACTGCACACAGGCTCTGTCGGCTGCACGCAAGTACTAACGATTACATCACAGAGGGAGTCGACTGGATCTAAAGAAGGCGCTTCAACACCTCAGCATTTCAGGTGGCCGACCAGTATATATGGGGAAAAGGGGGGCTGTCGGTTGTCCGACTGCTGCAGTCCAGGGGGTCCAAGGCCTATAACAGGAGCAGGTGCTCAATGTTATGTTCATTCAATCCTCTAGGGATTGGGTCTTTAGGGTCCTAGAGTAGGACAAGAATTTTGGTGTTAATCACCCTTTTTATGAAGACAGCCTAGTGCTGTAGCAAAGTACCCTTTTTGTACTATGTGAAATATACTGAAATTCCAGCACATCTCTCTCTCTCTACTCTCTCTCTATATCTGCGTTTTGCATCAGATGGTTTCCAGGAGTGTTTAGGGCTGAAAGAAGACTCCCAGAGCTTTTCGCATGTTACACAAGTCCCACCAAGGACAACCCCACCAATTCACTGCATCATTCAACCCTCACCCCAAACTATCTATGCTAGTGCTTGTCAGCAGTCACTAGCTAACACTGTGATACAAAGTTGTCAGTGCATCCCATTCGCACTTTATTTCATATACAATACCAAAAATACATGCATGTTCAATCATGAGTTGACTGAATCAACCCATGTATCCGTAGCAAGTTGGACCAACTTTCCCATCTCATGCATGGATAGACCTTTGCACCATACCACTACTTGTACAACTTGCCAATAGCTCTTTCTCAAAGCCATGATGGTTACACCATGTGATACATGCAGCCACGTGCGAGGAAAGTCCTCTAGCATGACCCAATATCCAAGACAGCAACTCGTGTTGCTCTGTAACAAGTTCTCAAAAGCACCGAATTCTGATCACAAGATCCCCTCTGTCAACAATCCAAGGGCTGAACCGAGACCTTGTTCTGGCTCTGTTCAATAGTCGGTAAACTATGCTACCTTTCCACATCTTTCAGCCAAAAATTCCTCCCTTCCATGAGAACTCGCCCTAGTTACCATAAGCCCTTGTTCTCACTTAATGGAGCTTTCCCCACAAAGATGCAAAAAGCAATCAATCTCTGACGGTTGACCTAAGTTTGTCGAGAAAAGTTCCCCATTGGTTTTTGGTACAGCTGAGGCTTAACTGCCAACCTTCTCTCCTTGTCTCAATGTCCTCTCTTCCATCAACATCAGTCCTCACACACAATCTGTTCCCATGGAAGTCTCTAGTGGAGGTCCCACAACATGGACAAGCAGATATATCTGTGTCTTGAAGGAAAGCTGAGAGGGTGGGGAGCAAGATGGACCCAAGATGTCTGACACCTAGTTGGGCAAAACATGCTGCCAGCCAAGACCATCTCCCAGGCAAACCACGTGTGCTTCTTTACATCTGCCAAGCTCCTGTTTGGTTCCTACCTTCCCGGCCCAACTTACCAACAATATGAATAAACGCGACACCACTGGCAAATCTACTCCCAACAAGCTTCACTGAAACACAGGTTCGATATCTCTGTCTTAAAAGACAGTCTGCATGGCAATGCAACCCCTCGACAAAGTGTGGTAGATGTACAGCATCATAGACATGGGCGGACTGTTAGTAATCATCTACTCATCCTCTGATCTCCAAGTAACCTCATTGCTGATATGTATGAACTCACTGCAAGAGCTGAGCAATCATTGCTTCTTGGGTAACTTCCTCTGTAGGACAATTGTTAACACAAGATGATGGGCTTGGCTTGCCACGATGGAGTCAGCTTCTCATCCTGTGCTTCATCTAGATGCAACAACCTTGCTTTTAGTGGTTCTTAAGAACCAGCAATGGCAGTTGAGATGCCAAACTCTGAGCATTTGACACATCACCTTTCCTTCAGAGGATCTGCACTTCATTTCATAGACTGCAGGATGACCAACTCGTTGCAACCAAACAACTCTTGCTACCATTACGGTCAAGTTACACAACTTGATTGTTCACAATGGTTCACTTCAACCTCTTCATGAAGTAGTAGGCCTCTACATGCTTCTCAGCCATGATAAAGGCAAGCTCGCAGCCAGTTTAGGGTTTGCAAACTCAGCGGAAGAAGAACAGAAAAATACATGTGCAGGAAAAAAAAACACTATGCCACCGCCGCAACCAGCAATAGTCTCATCTTTCCCTCGCGCAATTCTTTGCTATGTGGATTCTTTGCTATGTGGCATGATGACTAATGCGATGTGGCAACAGAGAGGTAGAGATGGCAGCAGATTAACTGCAAAAAGCATGGGTGGGGAAGCGAACCTGTAGATACCGGTGAATATCCATGGTGCTGGGGCGAATCGCAGGTTCACAAAAAGGTCATCACCTACTCCTTGGCATAATTTGGCCTTTTAAAGTTCCACGGAACGGCGTGATCGAGAAGCTGCAGAGCCGCGCGCCAGCGAGCAGAATTCAGTCAAACCTCGGGCCAGGGCCCGGGCCCCTCCGCTGAAGAAGAAAGCCTAGCTCGACTGCAGCGATGGCGACGCAGAAACCCTAAAACACAGTGATGAGGGTAGGAACCTCTAAAGCAACACAGAAATTAGGATAGAAACCCTAGAAAGGCACAGGGATGAGGGCAGGAACCCTCACAAGCGCAGAAACCCTAAAACGTCATGGCATAGCTCCGAAAGGAGGGATTAGTGGCAAAAAGACTGTGTTTGGAGAGAGAGAGACAGAGACACACACACACAGACACACAGCTCTTAATTTGTGAAACCCTATAGCTTAGAGAGACAAACTGACACAGAAAAACAGCATGTGTTCAACACCAAGCTCCCCCTTGTCCTGCTTGAAAATTTATTATGTCCAAAAGGAAAAAATAAAGAAACTTGAAGGGGAAAACTTACATCTCTTAAGTCTTGAGTCCCACTAGGACCTTTTCTTGAGGAACCAATTTTAGCACATGCAAGACACTTCTCTTTGTAGGGCTTTCCCCTTCTAGGCCTTTGGGGGATGTCACAAAGCCTGATCGTGATGGCACATACATTGCACAGAACTGTCAAGAGCAAGTATAACCATGTTTATTTGCAGTCAAATATGTAAGACTCACCTCAAAGAACCAAGTCTTGTGCCTCCCTTCCCCCTCTCGTATGTCAAGAACTCGAGTCCTTGTATCCACGCTCAAGGCACTCTCGTCCTTGCAAACATTACATCATACTACTAGCAAGCATCTCAAGAAGTAGCAGAGAAAGTTATAGGCCAATCAAAACAACAATAAAAGTAACCATGAAAATGGTACATATGTTCACTACCATGGGTGCAATGTAATAAAGCCCTTTACTCTAGGCCGCTACTTTTTGTAAGAGCAAACATGCTCGAGTTCACCATGCTACTGTAAGTGTTGCGAAATTTAAGACTTTTATTTAAAAAAGAATTGTCATGCAACAATGATGTACTAGCCCTCCCACCCCTCAAAAAAGGGCCCCATGTGAATCTCTAGTTTCATAATGTCTCTTCGATGAAAGAAAAACTAGAGATGTTAGAATCTTTGTTCTCTCTCTCTCTCTCTCTCTCTCTCTCTCTCTCTCTCTCTCTCTCTAGTACACAAAAATACAATCACACACATTTAAATGGCACTCCTTTCATGGAGCAATCTCCTAGGAAACTTTATTTTATCCTTGCTTCCATGATATGTGACAAATTCCTTTCTTACAACACTCCTTTTGTGTTAGCATTTCATCACATTGTCATGATTGTATATCTAAAATATATTGAGTTTTTAGCTACCCTCAATCTCATTCTTAATAAGTCCACAAAACAACTATTGGCTTGATGTCTTAATTTTTAAGCTACCCTCATCTAGTCACAACATGTGTTTAAGAATGTGGGGTCTTGTACGCTTAAGAAAGCTGTTTGTTTTTCCAATCTTGCACACACAATGATACCTTTAAAGGCCACCCATTGATCCACATCACCGATGGAAGCAAACCATCTTATAACCACATCTAGTCTAAATAACTTTATTTTAAACCTTCAAAAGTGTCTAGTACTTTTTTGGCCCTTCTAAGACCTTGTGTTCCTCCTCCTTTTTTGGATGTCAAAGGTCTTTAGTCATATACTGGATTTTTGTTTTTGTCTATCTTTGCAACTTTCGAATATCCACTTGTCGCCTATAAGTAATTTTCCAATATCTTACCATAACCATATTGCATTATTTGTTAGTTTTGCCTTCCAATTTGGTTTTGTGTGCACTTTAAGAACACTAATACCCTAGCAGCCCTAGTAATGTCCCCAAAAAACAACGCTCATTTTTAAGTTGTCCTAATCTAGTAGTCACAATCTATTTTTTTCCAAATTTTTATGAATAAAACATAAACATTTAGAGTGTGTGTCATTGTAAGCTTTAAAAGACTCTTTATTTTTTAGACCTTTCATGCCCATTGATAGCATGATAGCATGATGGATGGAAGCCAAAACCACCTTACATGTTGAGCTATAATATTTCAACACTAAGGTAACAAATAAATCATACAAAAACACAATTGCAAGTGTAAACAATATTAAGAAAACAAGCAAGCTTGAAATGAAAAAGATAAGTTGATGCATGTGCTTGCAAGTCTTACTTGAGAATATTGAATCTAGCAAAACTCAAGATAAATCTTTAATACCTCTTTAAGAGAGTCAATATGATGAAGCTTAAGCTTGCTTGAAACGTATACATATAAATTAAACCTCAAGAAGCTATTATGCTGGAACTCTTGCACAATAGCCTCTACTTGTCGCTCTATAGTTTCTCCTCATCCACATACCCCATAGTGACCAAAATTTATGAGTTCACATTCCTTAATGTGGGCTAGCACTTTTTAGCTCATCATATAGTTTTCAACATTTTCTAGTAACTCTGCTAATCTAGCTTAACAAATGAAGGTTTCTATGAATGATCCTCACATATTCAAGAACTCTTTTTGCAACCAACTCTACCCAACCAGCTAAGTTGGTCCAAACAAGCAATCCTGCTATAGCTAGTTTAGCCCTAGCATGCTAGTTTCTTGTGCACCTTTTTCCACCAACTAGGTGTTCCGTCAAGCTAGAACATCCATAACTTTTTCCAACAAGCTAGCTCATCCTCCTCCTTCAAGCATGTTTACAAGAGTTGTGATGCATCCAATGATGCTACTGTTTTATCAAGATGATAACGATGCCTTGGGTCTAGCTTAAACTTCTATTGCTCCTTCCCTGCTCATTTCTTTGCTCTCTATCATATGCAATCTTAGTTCCTCACATATAACAATTCGTCATAAGCATAATCTACATTTTTAGCATTGTGGTTGTCCTTGTAAAGGAAATGTCGTGTTGTAGATATTTGGATGAATTGAGACAAGGGTGCTTATTAATCTCTCTCTCTCTCTCTCTCTCTCTCTCTCTCTCTCTCTCTCTCTCTCTCTCTCTCTCTCTCTCTCTCTCGTGCGTATTAACCACTTCGCAGGTTAACATGGTTTCATCTACCTAACCTACCCAAGGCACTTTGTCATCTTAACCACTTGAACGGATGGCACTGGACTTTATAAAGCAACCTTACCACATGAGTTTAATGCCAAATAGAGAAATCACCAACTTCGTGTGAAGATATAATTGGCTTTTCACTAGAACTAGTGGCGTGGGACTATTTATAAGTTTTGTCTAGCCTAGTGTAAAAGTTGGCCACTTGTATATAAGTCATTTTTTACATTGAGCAACACACATTCATTTCCTTGCAATAGAATACTTATGAGCTATTCTGTTCTCTACACTTGCTTACAAATCATGCTTGCCTAATAGATGCATGCTAGATAGATTTGTTTGTAGTTTCCCATCTTCCATTAGCTTCTTCCCTATCCACGTTTTGTAAGAAAGAACTATCGCAAAGAATGTCTCCTTCTTGCCTCCTTTTAAGGAAGGGAAGCTCTACCTTCGATCCCTTAGCAAAGGAGCGTTCTAGTGTGACAACAATGGAATGAGGATGCAATAGACTAGCTAGAGCACACCCACATCAGGGAGTTGCATTGTGGCTTGAAGGTAAGACCCAATGACATATAATTCAACAAGGCTAAGATAAACACTTGAGAAGAAAATATTTGGCGTCGCCGGAGACAAGGACTAGTTATTTTTTACGTTATTTTAAAGCTTGTTGCATTAGGGAATTCTAGTTTCGTACCTTGGAAGGAGAAACCTTGGTTTCTTGGTGATTTGCATGATTTTAAACCCCACAAGGCTTAGATTTCATTACATTGATTCAAAAAATAGCTTAGCAATTATGATTAGGAGAGGAATCAAGAAATAGCTCGGGGAACCCACTTCAAAAACATAAGCATTGAGCTCCATTAGGTGTGGATTAGAGTGGGATTTTTTGTTCATGCATTTCATATTTTTTCATACATTACTGAAGTTAGTAGCTTAGCGCATGCAAAATCAACAAAAACCAATCAAAAACCACTTACACACTTGCACAACCACCATTAAGCAGGATTATGAAAAAAACATCAAAAACTCTTAAAACTAGGCTAAACCATCTCTTGAGTTGGGAGAAGTGAGTCCACAATCTCGCACAAAAAATAAATAAATAAATAAATGCGAGCCTACAGTCTCGTTTAAAGAAAAAAGGTTGTGAGCCTACAGTATCGAAAAAAATATATGAAAAATATGTGAGTCAACACACATGAGTCTGGAGATGTGAGTCAACACACATGAGTCTGGAGATGTGAGATGTGAGTCTGGAGGTGTGAGTAATGTGTGAGTCAACAGATGTGACCCTAGCAATAGGTGAACCTAATCTTATATTAGTTAATTAAAACAGCCTCTTGAAGACTTGTAAGGACATGCCTACCCATGTCTTATAAAGACTTTCATGTTATACAATTTGTACCAACTACAAATTCTAAGGAAAATTCTTGTCCTTTACAATTATTAGAGCATTAAGTGTAATTATTTTACAATAACACCAACCCTGTAATAAACATATTTCATAAAAGTTAATGCCTAGGCATAAAAATCAATTTCCTGAGTCTAGTTCATACAAAAAATCATGAGCTTAGTTCATATAAAAAGAAAGTGAGAGACATGAGTCTATAAACATTAGTCTAGAGGTGTGAGTCCACAAACATGAGCCTACAGATATGAGTCTAAAGGCATGAGCCTACATCCCGTGAGCTTAGAGATGCGAGTCTACACCTAAAGACATAAATCCACACGCGTGAGTCTAGAGGCGTGAATCTACATGCGTAAGTCTAGATGCATGACCTTACATACATGAGCCTAGAGACATAAGTCTATAGGAACCTAGATACGTGAGCCTAGAAAAAAAAAAAGGTTTTAAAAAATAAATAAATAAACTTATTTTTTGTAGTTGGAGTAGAACATACATGTCTGAAATCAGTTTTGGAGTAGAACATACATGTATGAAATCAGTTTTGGACCTACTTTAGGAAGCACTAGAGTGAAACCCTTTGATGCAAACTCAATCCAGACTAATTGTTGGAAATAACCATCCACTTGATTATAATGCATCCACCAACAACACTTCCTTGTAGTGCATCCAACAACACTCCCTCAAACCCACCTAGCCTTTGGTCCCGACAAACAACGAAGAGCGCTCCCAAGTTAAGAAGGAAAGACACCTTTGGATCCACCTTAAGCGTGAGGAGCCTTAGGATGAGATGAGCCAATTAAACATAGATGTGAGCAAAGGATAATCAAAATCCCTAGGAACGAGAGGCCACCACGGTCCTCCATGCCCTAGGATCACTAAGTAGATGTATCATCAACTTTGTAAAAAGGCCATTAAACTGCCTTATCTTTGGGTGAAGATCTAATGAGCAGGACCAAGAATCTCAAGGTTTGACCTCAAGCTCCACTCTCCTAGGTAGTGCTCATAGACACCGTAATGTTTCAAACACTTGGTGTTGCGATCCTACTGATGAGACTAAGCATCCCAATAACCACAAATGACAATTGGGATGACATGTCTCTTCTGATATACCATTCAAGTCAAGTATTCCACATCCCAACAACCACATTACAAATAGCATGTCCCTTTTAGTGTACCATTAGGGGTAAGTATTCCAAAAAACACCCAACAACAAGCACACATAATGTAAGTTGGAGTCCCACCTTCTACAAGAACCTATTATAGAAGCTTCTTCACTACCGAACACCAAGTTTCAGTTCCTCTCTATTTGGATAAGAGAATAGAAGAAAGGGTAAAGAGCCAATGATTGGGACTACCCCGACCCGAAGGGATCCACGAGAGCAATCACATAACATGTTCTCAACCATAGAGCAAGCCTAGAGCTACAAAGCTAGGCCACCATAGGACAAATGCCACTACAAATTTCATATCCCAACCCAATGGGGCAAGGAACTCTAAACCCTGAAACATAAGGTTCTGTGTGTAACCACTTCCTTACATTCAACTACCTTCTGAATATGTAGAAGATATGCTTAGGATGGCATTTCAAATGGAAAGGGGAATTATGACAAGCACATAACACTAGGTTTAGAATTGGGGAATTATGACAAGCACATAACACTAGGTTTAGAATTGGGCAAAATAAAGCCAATCCACATCTCAAGGATGATGACCAAATTTGATGAAACTAGAGGTCCATTCAATACCTAGAAAAGCTTGATCAAGTTTGTGAAGCCATGGGTAGGATTGATGATCCCACCAAGATCTGCTCATTCGGATTTTACCTTGAAGGAAAAGTAGGCCAGTGAGTTATGTCTCTAAACCCACGTGAACAAGCTAACTATGAGGTCGCGAGACATACCTCATTGTGGGATTCTCGCCCAATGGAGCCAGATCGCCAATGATTTTGCCTATATGGAGCTATGTTTTGTAGATAACCCCTTCCTATCGATGCTTAAAGCTTCACTTGAGACTCTACAAGCCTTGTTGGTAAAAAGCAGGTTTGAAGCATTTGAGCCATTTCTTATGAGATTTAAAGCTTTCTTGAGGCAAATAGGCAAAGGTTTAAGTACCCCTTCGGGCTTATGTGTTGGGTCCATATTAAGTTAATAAGGCATAGCATGTATATCCTTCCACATCCCTTTCCAATAGAATCTCTTCCTTATCTTGTCAAAGGTCTTGAATTTCCCAAGTGCCGTACCATTGGTGAAGAATGCATTTCTTCCATGATCCTCTGCTAGTAGTTTGATGTGGCCACAAGGTAGGCTCTATCTTTGTAGCAAGGGAGACCATGTTGTAGCATGAAGTGGGGAAACTCTTTGTGAGAACCATGCTATGATTTTTGCACCTTTTCTGACACCTCCTCATCCAAGAGATATTCCTCTTGAATGTCCATAACCCAATCTTTGTGTACTTTGTAGATAGCTGATAGAGAACATAGCCACATTCTTGATAGTGCATCGTCGAGCGACCACCACATTATCCTTTCCCTTCAGAATCATAATTTTGCAAGGTTGGTACCATCAACCTTAAAGGGAAAGTCCAGGTATGATTGGGTACAAATAGCCAAAACAATCATAAGGATGCTAGAGACCCCATTTGGAAAAGGTAAAAAACTAGATGTGAAAATTAGTGAATTTTTCTCGGCCATGAAAAATTCACTAAGGGAAAGTCTAGATTTAATTGGTTGGGCACAAACACTGACTATATTTACCATTAACCTCTAAGGGAAAGTCCGAGTATGATTGGGTACAAACATCCAAAACAATCATAAGGATGCTAGAGACCCAATGTGGAAAAGATAAAAAATATGATTTGAAAAATAGTGAGTTTTTCATGATCGTGAAAAATTTGGAGATTGTCACACAAGGAGGAACAAAAAACACTAGTGCTAAAGGCTTCCTTAACCTCTCTATCAAAATCCAAGACACTCACAAGTAAATAGAAGATGTTCATCACCATGAAAAACATTACTTGTTTTTCATGCCCTCAAAGGAAAAATGAAAAAGTTGTTATAACCACATCACTAACTTAGATCTTCATGCATGCATAATTTTGACACATCCTGAACATCAAAGGTGAAGACGTAAATGGAACCAAAATCTTTAGTCTTTTATGTCGTGAAAATGTTTGTCTCAAATATTGTAAAAAAGCACCCACCATCATTAAAACATAGCTATCTTATTTGTGTCATTATTTCTAAATCTGGCGATGGTTGCTTTCTTCTTCTCCATTCTTTGCTTTCTTGCTCTTTTTGCTCATCTTTCACCATCGTTTCTCACACAAATAGCTATCCTATTTGTGTCATTATTTCAAAATTTGGCGATGGTTGCTTTCTTCTTCTCCATTCTTTGCTTTCTTGCTCTTTTTGCTCATCTTTCACCATCGTTTCTCACACTTTATTACTTGCTTAGCTTTCATTTGGATGTTGAAACATCCATTGCGCTTACACAGAGTGTGCTGCTCTTTATCATCATCACAATCGTGTGTGGAAGAAGTGATGCCCAAGCACCCATTGGTCAATAAAGACTCATAGCTATCAAACATCTGGTAGAGGCAAACACTACTTCATTCCTTTGTATTCTTTTTCTTAAATCTTCTTTGTTTTTACTTGATTCTTCTTTTCACGTTACTATACCTTTAAAGCTAGATGGTCCCAACATTAGAAGAACCCTATGTTTTGAAAACACTAACTTGCCTAATGTCTTCATGTTTTTCTATCTATCATGCATATCATTGAAACAACACCACAAACTACCAACGAAAAATTCAAAAAGAAACATGCTAAATTTATGCACCATGAAAAGCTAGTTGGTTCTTTCACACCATAAAAATAAGAATGGTTTTTCATGTCACAAAAAATCTTGGATATGTGTTTAATCTCAAAATTGACAACACACTTTAATTGCTCATCTCAATTAACAATTCCTCTGGCTAATATGTCACCATAGAAAACTCATTAAGTTCTTTATACTAAGGTTAAAACATGTTTTCATGCTAGCACAAATTTGATGTAGAGTAGCCAGAAACCATATTTTCTTATCCTTATTACATCTAACTAAACCACTATGCATGCAGAAAGTTAAAGATCAAGTTCCAAGTTCACCAGGGAAAACAAAGTTTCATGCCATGACAACTTGTGGTTTTTCATGTAAAAGATTAATTTGGTTTTCATCATGTAAGCGCTTTTGCAACATTAAAAACTGAAAAAATTCCATGTGAAAAAGTGGGTTTTCCATGACCATGAAAACTAACTCTCTGGATTTTCACATCCAAAAGATATCAATAAAACTAGGTTTAAAGACTTTTTAGTGGTCCCCCACTTATTGGTTTTGTGAATCCCAATTAGGATTAACAATTATTCTCCTCCAATTGAGTACATTAATAAGTGTCATGCAAAGGCACTATAAAAGTTGTAATATTATGAGATATTGGCCACCCAAGGTCTTAGTTAGTAAGTTTTGGGCACCCAAGTGTGAATAAGGGCTAACTATATATAAGGTATTTTCTCATAATGAATGGACACAATCCCCCTTTGTGCTATGAGAGTTCTTGCCTTGTTTTTGAGAGAGTGTGAGAGTGTACTCTAGTACATGCGCCTTCTCTATGCTTGTATGCTTGTGTAGAGAAGTGAGAGAGAGAGATTGCCTTGTGTGGTGGTGTGAGCGACTCTACGGTGACAACGTGGAGATGAAGCTTGGAGCATTTGAGCTTCTTGAAGTGAGCTTGGAGACCTCAAGGGACATGAGCTCAAAGCATTGGTATGTTCCCTATGATGGTTGTAATCTATTGCTTCTTCTAAAGGTGAATTCTTAGAGTTTCTTCTATGGAGGTATGGCAACCCATAACATTTTTGGTGCCGCTACCAAGGAAACACCCTTGTTTCTTCTATCCTCCTTGATTTTTAGTTCCCACTATACAAGTTTCATCATTGCCTTTGCATTCTAGTAGTGCATTGTGTAAGGAATGAATGGAGAAGGTTTGAGTGGAAGTGAAGAGTTGTGAGAAATTGGTTGTTTTTGTTGCATGCGAAAGTACTGGGGTGACCCTAGAGGAAAGCTACACCATTTTTTCCTTTCATTTTTGATGTTTGTATCACCAAATTCGTGAACGTGAACGAGTAGGGTGATACTCTGTTTTTTATTTCTTCAAAAAAATCCACAAAAATCATAAAAATAAGGAGACATTGGTTGTGTTTTGAACTCGCATTACACTCCTTATGACTAGCACAACCATTTTGGAGCATCTAGATAGGTAATTTACACCCATACTCTTCTCTATCGGTGCGAGAACTTCACATGTGAAAGTGTAGGAAAATGGTTCATGATGTGAACTATTTCTTGCTATCTCACATGTGAACCGCTTTTGCAATCAACGTCAAAAATCACGGGATTACCTTGCTAAAAATAGGTCACCTTATCCTAACATCTCTGACACGCATAGCTTTTCACGATGTAAATTGTTAAATATTTCACGATGTGAACCGTTTTTCTACAGTTTCACGGTGTAATCAGATATAGTTCATGAACCTAGTATTGTTAGATTAAGGTTAGGGAAGTATCTTACTTGGGCAAATTGAGATCAATCAATTTACATATCAAGGCATTGATTGGTTGGGGGCCTCTACAGTGACTAAAGAATCAAGCATTTTAGGAGGTAAAGAGTGGATTATGGTCTTTTTTCTATAATTTCTAAATGTTTCTTTCTTCTCAACCCCTCTCAAGCTTGAGAAGCTTTAATTTGAATGGCTTTTGAATATTATTAAAATGATTTAATGTATTGTAATAAAGAAACACATAAATTTCTATTTATGCTTAATTTTAATGGTTTTTAAGCATTTCTCTCTCCCCCCCAAAGAAAGGTCATTCCTATTGCTTGTCTAATTGGAGGCCAAAATAATGGATTTTTAATGCTTTTATGATATTTATTTCACAGAGAAATCATGAATCAATCCATAATTGGATAGTGATCCAATTAGTGGTCATTCTAACCATATTAATAATATTAAACTTCATCCTCTCAATTAAATTGAGAATTATTTGTAATAGCAGCGAAGCTATGAAATTTTTTTTGTAAAATAAACACATAAAATATTTTCATTCATAATATGAAAAGAGGACTTCCTACCATATTATAGGAATTATCATCCTAGATTAATTGAATGATTCTCATTGTAATCATGGAAAAATTTATTTTTATGATTATGCATAATTAGTAAATTAGAAAAAAGAGAAATTTTTGGTAATTTATTTTTATGTTAAAAGAGTAATTCCCAAGACATTGAAAATCCATGTATTCCAATGATTTAGAGAATAGAGTTGGAATGCTAAAATAATGTATAATTTATGAAAGATTTTAGTTAAATTTATCTTTTTGTATAGATAAATTTTTAGGATGAAAGAGGAATTTCCACCATATTGGAATCCAATTAATTAAATGAAGAAAGTATAATTCCTAGTGCAAAGGAATTAATGAAGATTTTTATTTAATTTTTAAGAGAAAATATAGTTAAATTTATCTTTTTGTATAGATAAATTTTTATTATGAAAGAGGAATTCCCACCATATTGGAATAGAATTAATTAAATGAAGAAGGCAGAACCTCTCATTGGCAATGATTTTGTTAAAGCTGAAAATGATGCGTGGTGTCATCCTATATCATTCAACACCTCAGAATTTCAAACTTTCATGCCAAGTCTACAGACTCCTTAGTTGGTTTATTCCTAGTAAGGAGAAGATAATAGCTCCCTTGTCAGTAAGTGAACATTTGTATCAGGGCATGGCTATGGCCCAGTACCGTCGTCTTATGCATCTCCCGAGGAGATTTTGAATTCTGGAGCCGAGTTGCTCTATGTATATATTGCAACTTTTATATCAATAAAGAAATGTTTTTTGGAGAAACATTCCCTGTTATATAAGTGATTGTTTATGGACGAACTATTAAAGAAAATCTGTTATCAGACATATGTCATAGATCTCCAATAAGATCATTGTCTTGTTTAAGAACTTGTTTTCGAACCTCTTAAGTCTTAGGATCTCGTGGACGATATCAAAATAAAAATTTAATGATATATAATTTTTGGCAGAATCATGAGACAAGGAAACCGTGGCCGTTTCAACTAGACCCTCTCTCTGAAGATGATGAGTTTGACCACCTTGATGTTCGCAAGGCTCTTCATAGGACTCAGCTAGGACCCTTCAAAGGAGAAGAGGAGAACCTAGGCGAGGTTATGGAGAAATGGGTGGAAGCCATGGAAGAATATTTTGATGTCACAGGCTACAATGAACGGAGCAAAATGGCTCTTGCCAGGCTGAAAATAGTGGAAACAGCCAGGGTGGCATGGAGGAACCACTGTGACGCCAATCGTTTGGATAGAAATACTCAGTCCTGGACCGACCTTAAAACCTATTTGAGAAAGAGATTTTGTCCCCTTGGATTTTTGGAAACCAAAATGAACGAATTCTTAGAGCTAAAGCAGGGGAGCAAAACCATCGAGGAATATCACCAGGCCTTTGCTCTTTTACTCAAATATCCACCACCTCTAGATGAAGAGCAACTCATAGCCAGGTTCATTCGGGGAATGAACGAACCCTTGGATACACTGGTCAAAAATGCCAAGCCAGTGTCCATGGCAGAAGCTGTCAGAATGGCAAAGGACTTTGCCAAAGCCTTCATCGTAAAAGTCCCGCGCCAAAGCCAGCTCCCTCATCCTTCAAGAGATTAAGACACCGAGAAGTTCTTCCAACTTTTCGCCTCCAAAGAGACACAAGGTCCTAACCAGAATGTGGAGACGGGAAGCTTCAGATATGAGAAAATCCTTGGAATGGATTGGTTCCAAAAGAATCAGGTTGACATTCATTGTCTCACAAAGGAACCATCTCTTTCCTAGACCTTCATGGGAATAAAGTTCAAGGAATTGGAATTTTCGGATCCCCAGTGCTGCAATTAGTCAAGGCTTCCAAATTATTAAAAGGGCTCAGAAAAAGGCAAGCTGTGTATGTTGTTAAAATGAATCCGGTAGACATAAAATGCAAGGCTAAAGAACCAGAGTGGTTAAGTGAGAATGCAAATGTATTTCCTGAAGAGCTGACTCCGTCTCGTGAAGTAGATCATGAGATCGAATTAACCCCCGGAGCTCAGTCGGTAGCCCAGCGTGCATACAAAATGCCAGTCCCTAAAGCAATAGAACTTAAGGAGCAGTTAAGACAACTGTTAGAGCAGGGATTCGTCAGACCCAGTGTCTCACCTTGGGGTACACCTGTTCTCTTTCAAAAGAAGAAAGATGGAATGTTAAGACTCTGTATTGACTACAGAGGACTGAATCAATTAACAATTAAGAATAAGTATCCTATTCCTAGGATTGATGAACTTCTGGATCGGTTCAGTGGTACCCAAATGTTTACAAAAATAGATCTCAAATCCGGGTCTACCAGATCAGAATCAAGAGCAAGACATCCCAAAGACAACATTCAATACTCGCTATGGGCATTATGAGTTCACAGTTATGCCATTTGGATTGACTAATGCCTCGGTGACATTTAATTGTCTTATGCAAGATATTCTCAGAGAATACTTGGATGATTTTGTTCTTGTCTTCTTTGATGATATCTTAGTATACTCAAAGAATGCTGCAGACCATGAAGACCATGTGCGCAAAGTCCTGGAAGTCCTAAGGAAACACCAACTCTTTGCAACAAAGAAGAGCAAGTGTTCCTTCTCTGTTGATCAGGTGGAATACTTGGGATTTATAGTGTCAAAGGATGTGATTTCTCCTGACCCCGCAAAGATCTGAGCAGTAGTTGAATGGCCAGAACCCAAGTCAGTAAAGGAAGTCAGAGGATTCCTAGGGGTTAACCGGATGGTATAGAATCTTTATACCTAGGTATGCTCAGATAGCATCCCCTTTAACTAACCTTCTCAAGAAAAGTATACTTTTTCACTGGACTGTAATGTGTCAGAGTGCCTTCGACAAGCTGAAGACAGCCTTAGTAACAACCCCTGTCCTTAAATTGCCAGATTTTACCAAACCCTTTGAGGTAGTTATGCCAGTGGATTTGCCTTAGGTGGTGCTCTAATGCAGGAAGGCCATGCAGTGGCCTATAAATCCAGAAAATTCAGAACACATGAGAGGATTTATGCCGTCCATGACTTGGAGTTACTCTCAGTAGTGTATGCTCTAAAGTTGTGGAAACATTATCTTTTGGGACAAAGATTCACCTTGATGATGACAGATCATCAAAGTCTAAAGTGGATCTTCACCCAAAGGGATCTCAACATGCGTCAAAGGAGATGGATGCAGACCCTGTAGGAATTTGATTTTGAAATAAAGTATCGGCCGGGGAAAGAAAATGTGGTTGCAGATGCGCTCAACAGAAAAGCCTCCTTGCTTGCAATTACAGTGGTGTCAAATCCATTGATCAATGAAGCAAAGGAGAAAATCATGCAGGACAAATTCTTTGCCCCTATTGCTACCCTTCTGATGCAGGAAAGCAAGACTCCTCAGGAAATGAGTCGAGTTCTTGGATACAAACTGGATGAAGGATACATGTATTATAATAATCGTCGGCTATGTATCTCCAATGATGCAGAAATAAAGGGAAGAATTTTGAGAGAAGCCCATGATAGCCTGATAGCTGGACATCTAGGGTTTTTAAAAACCTATATGTCTGTGAAGAAAAGCTTCTTCTGGCCAGGACTCAAAAAGGATGTACTTAATCATGTAAGGAAATGCTTAATGTGCCAAAGAGTCAAGGCAGAGAGAGTCAAGATGCCAGGGAAACTACAGCCTCTAGACATTCCACAGATGAAGTGGAAATGCAACAGTATGGACTTTATCATTGGATTACCTTCAGTGCAATCAGGTTACAACTCCATTTTTGTGGTAGTTGATAGGCTAACCAAAGTTGCCCATTTGATTCCAGTGAAAGAAACATACTCTGCAGAATGTTGCCAGAGTTTTCCTTAAGGAGATCTTCAGATTGCATGGTTTACCCAGGAGGATAGTAAGTGACGGAGATCCCAAATTCACATCGAAATTCTGGACTGCATTCTTTGAAGCAGTAGGAACTTTCTTGGATCTCAGCACAGCCTACCACCCCAAAACAGATGGCCAAATGAAAAGGGTGAATCAAGTAATTGAAGATATCCTTCGGTCATACTGCAGAGCAGGGAACCCAAGAAGTGGTTAAGTCATTTGCATCTGGTCGAATTTGTTTACAATGCTTCTTATCATCGGAGCATTGGAATGAGTCCTTTCAAAGCTTTGTATGGACAAGATTGCCTTACACCGTTGACTTGGTCTGACCCATTGATCAGATTTGAAATGTCCAGACAAATGCTTGATGACATGGACCAGCAAATGCAATCAATCCGTAACGATATAAAGGCAGCCCAAGACAGGCAAAAGCAGTATGCAGATAAAAAGAGATCCAAGAGAGAGTTTGAAGAATCAGATATGGTCTTCATTCGAGTACAACCAAAAAGAAGTTCCTTATCCTTAGGGAAGTACAAGAAGCTCTCTCCCAGATACTGTAGGCCGTATGCTGTCATAAAGAAAGTGGGCGATCTAGCCTACAAACTTCTTCTGCCTCCCCATCTCAAGGTACATGATGTATTCCATGTCAGTTTGCTTAAGAAGTATGTATCTAGCCCGAATCACGTGCTTGGTGATTGAGCAATTGATCTCTCCGACTCAAGGCCAGATGGTACTCCAACTTGAGGAAATCCTTGACGTTCGGGAGAAGATTCTCAGGAGCAGAGTCCTCAGAGAACTCTTAGTAAAGTGAAAGTTCTTCCCTCTAGAAGACGCCACCTGGGAGAAAGAAGAAGAGTTGGCGAAGGATTACTCTCACTTTGCGAGATGAGGACATCTCGCGTTTTTCAAGTGGGAGAGGAAGTAAGATTCCTCCGCAGCTTGAATATCAAATAAGCCTCTACTTCAATCCCTTGTAATCATTCTATGATTGTGAATACAATCCTTGTTTTACCTAGTGAGATAAAAAAATTCTAGAGAGTGGTAAATCAAAATTGGGATATTTTTAGATAAATAAATTCTTCAAATATCAAAAAAATATTTTCCTGAAACAGAAAATCAAAATAGATTTTCCAAGGTGCAATTGGAATTAATTAAAATTGATTCAGAAGACCTTAGCCTAAGGGTCCAGATTTTTGATTTTTTTAAAATTATGGTCCAATTAAGGTTCCTATGGACCGATAAGATTAATCCAAGTTTTGGGACAAGATAAATCCAAAGAATAAAAGAAAATACCCAAAATTGAGTAAATGCCCACATAAGATGAAAAGTTGACCAAGTACTAGGTTTATTAGTTAAAAATTATGGTGTATTAATAAAAAAATAAGATATTTTGGAGTAATCATTCATTTTTGACACATGTGTAAGGAAAAGGGAGACCTTCAAGGAGGCGCCTATTTCACATGCTTGGATGAGTTTAAAACTAAAAAATAATAGAATATTTTTATCTCTCCTCTCTCCTAAATCAAACCAAATAAAAAAGGGAGTCAAACTGGTCCAAAACTTGTCCAAATTCAGCCAAACTAAAGCTGGAAAATTCTAGAATTTAGTTGGACTTAGTTAGTGGCCTCCCTCTCCTATAAATAAACCCTCATTCCTGTTGAAAATACAAGTGAATAGGGTGTGTGCGGGAACAAGCCCTTGGTTAGAGGCTGTAAAAGAGAAGATGTAATTATGAAAGAACCTGTGAAAAGGTGAGAAGAATTTGCTGGGAGAGAATAAAGGGTAGCATGAGAGAATTTAGGAGTGTGGAGTTATTCTGGGAGATATTCAGGGAAAAGAGAAGAGGTGGAGAGAATCAGGCAAGAGGTGGAGATATTCTGGGAGTGAATCATGGAGAAATCAATGGGATTTGATGCTTGATGTAAACTCTATAAATTGAGGCATAGCCCTAATGAGAATTTGCTGGTTTTTGAGTATCCATGCCTACATTAATCTATTTGCTAATTACCCACAACTTATGTCTTAATTATTTACTAATCACTTTGTTAATGATGTTGATTCTAGTGTTTGATCCACCATAGCTCATCATTATGCTCAAATTTCAACATGGTATCAGAGCCATGCCTAGAATCCATCAGGTTTATGAGCCCATTAGTTAATTAATTAGGATTATTAGATAATTAGTAAATAATCAAAATTTTAGTTAGTTTTCACTTCCCCCCTTCACCCCTAGCCAGTGGAGGACTCCACTCAGCTTGTACACTCTAAATTAGGTCTTGTGCTTCTAGCCCAACATAGTCAACATCCTTGGCTTCAAGCACATCAAGACGGTGCAGCAAACCGCCAAGCAACGAAGGAGGATTCGCGATTTTCATCGGCGCAGCAAACCGCCAAGCAACGAAGGAGGATTCGCGATTTTCGTCGGTGCCTTTTTTCTGTGCAATTCTTGACATTGCTACTTCATCAAGTCAAATCTTTCTAATTCCTCCTAGCCCAAGGTGTATTCAAGCATGCTCTACAAGCTGGTGAAGACAGAATTCAATTTCATCAAGTCTACATTGAGAGATCCAAGCTCTTCATCAAATCTGCAGGTGACTTTGGTAAAACAGAGATTAAGCTTTCAATATTTGGTCAAATGTTGTGTTTCTTGGCTTAATCCTCTACTAGACTCATTGCTATTGATGCCTTTGAAAGCATTTGAGCTCATTTGAAGTGTAAGGCACCAGATCTGGACTCCCTGCATACTCTATTTTTTGCACACAAAACAGAGCATTAATTTGCTAATCAGTGATTAATCAATACTAATCACTGTATTTTGGTGCAATTGAGGGTTCAAATTAACCATTAGGTATCTGATATAGATCCCTATAGCTTTAGATTGCAAATAGGAGTTGGTTTGATACTCCAACCATCCCGTACAAATTGGTTACCCTTGATTTAGTGTAATTTCTGGTGATTTTATGCTGATAAATTTGTTGTAATCATCTATTAAACACCAGATTGAGTTGTAAAAGGGTAGACACTGTCCTTGGGAGTAAACCTAATTGTCCTTCTCTCGATCTGAATCAAACAAAAACTTCGTGACCAATTCCAGTTACTAAATCCAAAGAATAGACTACCGGAACTAATCTAGTTTTTCCCTGACCAATCTCACTAAGAATCTAGTTGGATAAATGGATAAAATGACGGGTAGATTACCCTCATGAGAGATCAAGGATCCTCATTATTGAAACTGGGAATTATTGGAAAAAGGGTCTTTGGAACCAATCTCAAATTGGAATCTCACTTGCATTGGTGGAAACTTTGTTTTTCATTCAAAGGACTGTTTTACGCCAGAATGCTGGAGGAAGCATTTGGCTTATTCTTTTCTAAAGGAGGTTTGTTGGAACAGCTGGCGGCGGGGAGTCGACAAAGTCTGCCGAGGTCTTGACTAGCCTCGGTACGGTTGAAATGGTGCACTTTCGGTACGATGGGCGAGGGCCGATGAAGCGGTCCCTGAATGAAGTGCTAGGACACCTAAGGAGGATCCTAGAGGGTTCTAACTAGGCGATGCATGGGCTCGTGGTTGCTAGGACACCCATGCGTATATCGAGGAAGATATCTGATGGACAAAAAGGAAAGGTTTTTGGGAACAAAAATTTGATACTAGATCTCGTTGGTTGGCCAGCTGGTCTTCAATGGAGAGTTCAGATGATGCATTTTTGTAATACAATGGACTTGGAATTTTGGAAAATGATGATCGGAAATATTATGATTTTATTTAAGGATTGTCTTAAAGCCAGTCGAATCTGTTATAAATGGCAATTTCATATTGGGTGTGTATGTGGTATGCCTATTTGATTTTTTAATGAATCGCCGACTAGGGGACCTGGGAACTCTTTTCCTCGGTACCCGGGAAAAAACCCAATCAAATCTTTATAAAGGAATCCCACCAATTCAGTGATCGGCGGGTGGTTGGCTAACCCATGGGTCGTTGGATCGGAGGATTCCTGAGAAACAACTAGATACGATTAGTTACGTTAATCAGTTTAAATCCTGAGAAGACCTTGTTCTGTGGGAAGGGATCATCGGCTATGCCTCAGAAATGAGGAAAAAAGCGGTGATTCCATGGACCAAGTGCAAGTCTCTTCTTGATTTGACCATGTGACTTCAGGTTGGTCAGATCAGTTTAATTTAGTCAAGACTTGACTCGTTAGAGTAATCTCCTATTTAAAATATTTTTCACCTTCCTGGCAGAATCGCTCGTGTTTTTCGAGCAAGGGGAGTCCCTGGGCTAGTCTCTCGTCCCGTACATCCGCGGCGGGCGGGCCCCGAGTGTGTAGGACCCTCGCCCCGTGTGGGAGGCCGACGCCACTTCCACCGTCGGCATGAGCCCCAGAGCGAGTGGGCAACGGGGACCTCACACTACATGTGAAACCTACATTCATGTCTCCTCACTGACCCTAGAAGGAAAATCTCATCAATGGTTTCAAACCCTCAAGCCAGAAGATAAGATCAATTTCACTCGGCTCAAGAATGTGTTCGTGCCAAGCTTTGCTCGAAGTGGTGACAGATGGAATCCGATGGCACAGCTGCATAATATCCAATAGAAAGAAAACGAGTCTATGCGAGACTATGTATCCCGGCTAAAGCACTTGAATTCAAGATGTAAACTACAAGAGAGGCTAACTGGAGAGGAGTCCGAGATCATAAAATTCATGATTATCGAGTGTTAGCCCACCAACCGGCTACTTCGTTTGCATGCTGTGAGTTGGCAATTGAATACAAAGACAATATGCTTGAATTGCCACAACCTAAAGATGTCAAGGCAACTTCAACAGCAATGACTTCAACGAGTTTTGAGTCACCAACACACAAGAACTCAGAGTAAGCAAGTTGGGAATATGATTGTGGATGAACTCAGTGTGATGCCATACTGGACAAATTAAAGGTGAAGAATGGAAGATAAGCAGTAGGGCATGGGCATACTCATCTCTACCCTCGTAGAGATCTCGTATGGTGTTCTATGTGTAGAATGAATCACACTACCATTGAATGCCCTCAGTTAAGAGTAAGGCCATTACTCTATTGTGCTCATTGTGTAAAATTAGGAAATCATGACACTTCCACGTGCAGGTATCTGAGATTCTAAACTATAGCACTGTGACATGAAAAATTGATATCTTTCATTTTCAAATTTGTACATATTTTGATGGTTTCTCAATGGTAATAAGGTGGAAGCTTGTCCAAGAAGATTGCGGCACCCACAATGGAATAATGGCGCGGTGATGCGGCGGCTTGGCAGCTACCCTGAAAACAGCATTCTATCTTCAAATATAATGGTTTTACTTGATTTAGGGTGCACACATTGTAAATGCAGCAAGTATGCTTGATAAATACTTTGGTATGGTCAATAGGCTAGTGATGTGAAAAATAAAAGTGGGCATTCATGCTCACATGGATTTTAATTGTATTATAAATATAGTATTCACCATAAGGCTACAAGTTGGGGAGTGTGGAAGGCATGTGGAGGAGTGTGTGTAGGTGCATAATTGGGAAAGATTCTTCTAGAATGCCTACATGGAAAGATTCTTCTAGAATGACTACATGGAAGAGGAGAATCCCGCCATGTGTAAGTGGGATCTCCACCTACATGCCACTTAGACTTGGCTATTATCTCATCACACTTTCAAAGTCAAAAAATCTTCAATTTAATAATCAATAGAAGACTTAGCCTAAGAGGACAATTGATGGTGACATCTACCCTTATGTCATTGAAGGGTTGAAGATTTTTATGTTGTAATTTATAACAATGGAAGAGAGGGTGATTCTCCACCTGTAAAAGAAGCCCTTCTCTCCCTTTCAAATCAATGAATGAAGCCTCCTCAATTGAGCATTGTGTGTCATTGCCATTCTCTTATCTTCAAATCCTTATTCAATTTATAACAATGGAAGAGAGGGTGATTCTCCACCTGTAAAAGAAGCCCTCCTCTCCCTTTCAAATCAATGAATGAAGCCTCCTTATTGAGCATTGTGTGTCATTGCCATTCTCTTATCTTCAAATCCTTATTCAAACACTCTCTTTACATGTGAATGTCTCATTTAGCATTATCTCCTCATGCTTAACCCAATTTTGGACCTCTTTGATGATTCATGATAAGTGGGATAAGGAGTTATTATCTTGGTGGGCCTGTGACTTCTCAAGGTAACCCTTGCTTTATTGCTGCCCTCCTTTGGAGGTACCAATGGTTTTAGCAGTAATGAGCATGTGGAAAGACTTTGGGGACCATAGGTAAATCTTTACGATTGTCCGCTGAGCAGTGTTAACCCTTATCCTCTAGCTTGAATAATGAAGGAGATGAAAGGCAAGAGGCTATGTGAAAATTGAGGTTTCATGCAAAGAGAGGGAAGTGCAGTTTTTGTGGTCTAATACCCAAATTTTTACTGGTAATTACTCATCACTCGGGTATTGGTTTCTGAAATTGATCATATGGCTAGGAATCTCTATATATGCTCTTTCCACTCATGTAACTAATTTCTTAATCCTTTACTTCATTGATGATCAGAATTTCTCCCAAAGTTGCTAACTGTTAGGCGAATCTTGACAGTTTATAGTCTTGTAGTAAAATGCTCATAACTTTTCGCTCGGTTGCCCGTTTTTGAAAGTTTTTATATAGGCACAAAACTCTCTTCAAGCTTTACGTACCTATGTAATACTATTTTGTACAACCTATATGGATTGAAAATTGCAATTCTCTGTGTATCTCTATTTTTATAGACTTTTGGTTATTATTTTTTCTTAATAATGATTAATTCCTCTTAATCTCTTATCAAAAAGCAAATCCCATGTATCTTATCCTCTTTTAAGTGATTGCTATATTCTTTTACTTTAAGATGTTTGTTGGAATTAGGGTTGCAGGAATGCACACACAACTTCAAGAAGATGAGGAAGCTTGAGCACAACACAGTAGTGTATTATGAGTGCCAAAAATGAAGATAACCAGCCCTAGAAGATAATGGGCGTATATACAATGCACGGGGGAAAAAACCTCATAGTGAGGGAAAAAGTGCCCCGGCGGTCCTAAGTGTGTTCACACACATCACTACTATAATATGGTAACAAATCCCCCCTGGAGTGATGCGGTGAACAAGAGCTAGCACTCATGTATAGGGAAGTGTCTAGCTATGTGGACGAATCCACAAAAGGGAGTAAGCCCAAAGCTTTGCGAAAAGCTTCGAACTTCTCACGAGGCAGAGCCTTTGTGAAAAGGTCTGCAAGGTTATCCTGTGTTGGCACATAAGCCAAACTGATCTCTCCTGCAGAGAGTCTCTCCCTGACATAATGGTAGTGCACCTCAATGTGCTTCGTACGAGCATGGAACACTGGGTTCCGCGCAACTGCCAATGCGCTCTGACTGTCAGTGAAGATGGTGGTGGCAGATGGCTGCCCAACACCCAAATCAGCCATAAGGCGTCTGAGCCACACACACTCAACCGTAGCTGTGAAAGCTGCCCTGTACTCAGCTTCACAACTAGAAGTGGCCACAGTAGGCTGCTTCTTGCTCAACCATGATATGCATGAGCTTCCAAGCATGAAGCAAAAACCACTCGTGGACACGCGTGTGTCATAACAACCAGCCCAGTCAGAATCTGAAAAAACATGTAAATCTGGCGGCAATGATCCCCCCTTGGGATAAAACAACCCAAGATGCCGAGTACCACTCAAATAGCGAAAGATACGCTTCACTGCCTGCCAATGCTTAATGCCTGGGCTATGCATAAATCTGCTCACCTGTGAGACTGCAAACTGAATGTCTGGCCTCGTAATGCATACATAAATGAGGCAACCAACAGCTGTCTGATAGAGTGTGACATCAAAGTGATCTCCAGCATCATGAAGACTCAACTTCAAACCTGTCTCCATTGGAGTAGCAATAGGCTTGCAGTCTTCAAGGCCAAATCTCCGCAACAATGTTTCAATATACTTTGTCTGACACAAAGCAATACCTCCATCACACTGCTTAAATTGTATCCCCAAATAATGATGCAAATGCCCCAAATCTGACATCTCAAAAGAGGCATTCAAATCAGCCTTAAAATCAGCAATATGACTCTCATTTGGTCCTGTGAGCAGCATGTCATCGACATAGAGAGCAATGATTAGATGTACACCATCCACACGTTTAACATACAAAGTGCTTTCTGTTGGACTATTCTGAAACCCATGTGCAGTCAAATATGCATGTATTTTTTCATACCAAGCTCGTGGAGCTTGCTTTAAACCATATAAAGCCTTTTTTAACCTGCACACTTTGTTTTCCTGCCCTCTTTGAACAAAACCACGAGGCTGCGATACATACACCTCCTCATGCAACTCTCCATTTAAGAACGCAGTCTTTATGTCCAGCTGATGTACATTCCAACCATTATGAGCTGCTAATGCACAGATGCTACGAACAGTGGTCATACGACATGTGGGAGCAAAAGTCTCATCAAAATCAATGCCCTTCTCTTGAGCATAACCTTTTGCAACAAGCCTAGCCTTATGGCGATCCACTGTGCCATCAGGCTTACGCTTCAATTTGTATACCCACTTAGTGCCAATGGCCTTCTTGCCAGGGGGCAAGTCACATAAAGACCATGTACCATTCTTCATAATAGCATCGTATTCTGCTTGCATAGCAGCCATCCAATTTTCTGAACTTTGTGCCTCATCAAATGAAACAGGCTCACTTTCATCGCACATACTAGAAACAGCCAATGCATAACAATCTGACGCATAAGAGGCACCATGAGAGCCAGAACGAGTGCGACTAGACAAAGGGGCATCCAACTTGCTGTCACGCAAAGTCTGCACCAGCCATCTAGGCATATTCCTAGAGCCCTCAATCTCTTGTCTCTCATCCTCAAGTGCATCATGCACATCTGCATCAGATATAGGCTGATCTGTGCCATCATTTAAAACCTGCATAGGCTGAAAAACTGCCTCATGAGGTATTGCACTTGACTGTGCACCACTGAAAAGAGGCAACAATGTATCATAGACATCACGTGAGCTGATATCTGTCTCCTTAGTACATGAAACCAAGGGCTGAACTGCATCTTCCACAAATACAACATCACGGCTAACCAAAATGCGCTTTGTCTGTGGATGATACAAACGATAGCCTTTGCTCTCAGCACTATATCCAACAAAAATACATTTAACAGCTTTGTCATCCAATTTTCTGCGATGTTGCACAGGCACTAATGCATATGCTAGGCAACCAAAAACACGTAAATGGCCAACAGATGGCTTGCGGCTATGCCAAGCCTCATATGGAGTGACAACCTGTAATGCTTTGGTGGGACACCTGTTTAGTACATAAGTGGCACACATGACAGCCTCAAGCCAAAAACCATGTGGTAGACTTTGACTCTTAACCATACATCTTGCCATTTCCATGAGAGACCTGTTTTTTCTCTCAGCCACACCATTTTGCTGTGGTGTATACGGCACTGTACATTGGTGTTTTATCCCACGCCCAGCCAGAAATGCATTAAATTCTGAAGACATATACTCCCCCCCTCGATCTGAACGGAGGGTGCCCATCTTACTTTCTGACACATTTTCAGCCATAACCAAAAACTGTTTGAAGCACAAAAACACTTCGGACTTTGCCTTCAAAGGATATACCCATGCATGCCTGGTAAAATCATCAATGAAAGTCACGAAGTAAAGGTAGTTTCCAAATGATGGAGTTTGCATGGGACCACAAACATCACTGTGAACAAGCTGCAATCTGCGTTCAGCTCTCACTGATCCATCTTTGGGAAAGGAAGCACGCTGCATTTTACCCAATATGCAGCCCTCACAAACATGCTTGACAGGTGCCTCAAGCTTAGGCAAAGAAGACACCATTTCAGATTTCTGCAGGCGCAGCAAACTTGCAAAATTCAGATGACCAAAACGTGCATGCCATAGTTTTGCATTTGAAATAGCCTGCGTATCCATAATAGCACATGCTGAATCCTCTACACATTTGCCATCCATATTGAGCTTATACAGCCCTCGACATAGTGAACCAGATGCTACAATGATGTCACCACAAGAGAGATCATGAACAGTACATCTGTCATCCACAAATTTTACAACCAAACCTGTTTTGGCAAATGCGGAGACTGACAGCAGATTCTTTTTGATCCCTGGCACATACAATGCATCAAAAAGTGTAAAGGTGTTGCCATTTGCAACATTCAGCACAATCTGTCCAACTCCTTTAACGGGATAAGAGGAGTTATTGGCACAAGTGACAGTATTCCCTGTGGGAGCAGACTCAAGGAAAGTGAATAAACTGCGCTGCGAGGTGATATGCTTAGTGGCACCACTGTCAAAGTACCATACATCTGAATCTACTGCAGACATACATGTGTCATGCAAAGATGGGTCATAACTGCACTGCGCATTGAATGCCCATTCTGTATCTAGCACAACATTAGCAGATTCATTGTTAGAAGGAGAGGCATCTGCAACAGCCATACCAGCCTCTTTCTTCTTAGCCTCTTTCGCAGCCAGCTTAGGACACGCTTTGATGACATGATCATTTCCCTTACAGTACTTGCAAAATGTCTTCTGTTTGTCACCCTTCTTCTCATCTTTGTCTTCCTTCTTTGGTTGCGCAGCATTTGCAGATTTCTGCTTACTAGAAGAAAAGCCAGCTTTACCTTTCCCGCTTCTCTGACTAGCAACGAAAGCTTGATCTGCGACACGCATAATATTCCTGTTTTGCCTTGACTGGTCTTCTTGCAGCAAAACAGAAACTAACTCCTCAAATGATAAGGCATTGGGATTGCCTTTCATCATCAAGCGAAGAGTGGAAGCAAAACCCTGATAAGAATCTGGTAGACCATTCAAAACAGTCTGCACAAGTGAACTGTCTGACAGGATTTCATCTGCAGAAATGAGCTGCTCTTTGAAATCCTTGATCTTTGTCAAAAAGCTATCCATAGAATCACCTTCGTTCATATGCTCACTCTCCAACTGTTTTCGGAGATAAGCAACACGAGCCTCATTTCTTGCCTGATACAATGTGGCAAGTACATCCCAAGCATCCTTAGAAGTCCTGCAGGAGCGAATATGTGGGATAATGGTACGTTTGACAGACAGCGCAATCAAGGCATGAGCCTGCGCATCTCTACCATCCCAACGAATCTGCTCTGCTGAAAGTGGTGGTTCTCGAACAGCTGCTACAGCACTTGTGCCTGCACCATCATCAACAGTACCTGTTTCTGATGTGTTTGCAGCATTCCCAGCCACAATAGGACGTGCATCAATACCCTGCACAATGTTCCATAACCCCTTTGCTACCAATACATGTCGCATCATATATGCCCACAATGGATAGTTGGTGCCATCCAACTTATCCTCAGCAGCCAACATGCGGAATACATCATTGTTGTCAGCCATGGCCAATGACTGTACTACTAGATGTAAATGCTGTCTGTAAGAGGTAAACCTGTATAAAATCGACCTGTGCTATGTAGCACAGCCCAAAACAGACGAATGGGCACCTGTCCTGCAGATTTTGATCTTGACAGAAAATCTGCACAGTAGGACGATTTTGCCTGCGCAGTACTTGGAATGCAAAAACGGAGGGCGAAATGACTTCAGATCAAAATTCTGAAACGACCTAGCCCTACGGGATATCCCGCGGCATATACTAACCTGCAGACGCTCGTGAAACCTCGTTGCAATCGGAGGAGATGAAGCGGCAGGTGCCGGTGATGCTGCCCGGGAGAAGGAAGCCTGCTCTGATACCAATTGTTGGAATTAGGGTTGCAGGAATGCACACACAACTTCAAGAAGATGAGGAAGCTTGAGCACAACACAGTAGTGTATTATGAGTGCCAAAAATGAAGATAACCAGCCCTAGAAGATAATGGGCGTATATACAATGCACGGGGGAAAAAACCTCCTAGTGAGGGAAAAAGTGCCCCGGCGGTCCTAAGTGTGTTCACACACATCACTACTATAATATGGTAACAATGTTTTGTCCAAATCGCCCAATTCGAACGGATGAACCTTACTAACATTCCTCGTATGTTTCCGTTCACACAATCCTGAGTCGGAAGATTTTCTTCCAATAAAGAATTGCCCTCTTGTTTGGAGCTGCAAGACTGGCATAAATTCTTGCTTCTCCCTGAGCCTTTCATCTTTCCTTCCATGAATTATGATCTCACCTTTGATGTGTTTATCTTTATCTTAACCTAGGAAGAGAAAGGGAGGTGAGGAGGCTGTGAGGTTTCATACAAGTGCGTTTTGATTCTAAGAAGTGACCGAAGTCAAAACCCCAACTTTGTGTCACATCTTTTGGTGGAGACGGCGGGTAGGTTTTACTTAGAATTATTCTATTTCAACCTCAAGGTCCCGCATGATTCAAGAAATGTTATTTTGAAATAAGTAAATTTCCCTTGTTACTACTCATCTTTTGGTGCAAGATGTTCAACATTTCGGTGTTCCAAGGATCGGAAAGAGAAGACTCGGGGAGTTATCTCCAAGAGTTTAACTGAGCATGCCGCTTGACGGGTTGGTCTATGAAGAATAGGGAAGAAATACTTCCAGATTTCTTGGAGGAGAGTGTGGCCTTAACTTGGCATGAGGCTTTGCCAGAGAAGTCCAAGAATGATTGGGAGGGAAAGGTTGACCAAAGCAATGAAGGAGAGATTTGGGATAGTGGAGTCAGCAAATGCTTTACTATTGCAATTGGATCAGATTTTCCAAAAGGAAGCAGAGTCAGTTCTTACCTTTTCAGTTAGGTATGAAGTTTTGTTCCTTAAATATCAACAAGCTGCTTTACATGTTGTCGCTTCTTCTTTTTCACCTTCTATGGGAGATTCAAAGAGTTCTTTAGCAATGGAGCACCTTAAGATGAGCAAGTTTATCATGGCTTTGGATCCCCGCTTGCATGGAAAAGTTCTTAGCAAAGATCCCACTACTTTTAAAGAGGCTCTTTGTATTGCTTTGAAGAAGGAGGCCACTCTTCATATTGAGTCCACATTCCAATTTTCTCCGAGTGTGCTGACCCCACCACGAGTAGAGATAGCCTCAACATCTCAGGTACAAGCTCCATCCTTGGATCATAACATTGCACAACTTATGGCAGAATTTGCTGATTTGAAGTTACACTTAGTCAACGCAAGGTCACCTAAGGTTCCACGAGTTGAGGATAAACCTAGGGATAGAAGTAGTGTCACATGCTATGAATGTCAAGAGAAGGAGCACTATCGCACTGAGTGTCCAAAATTGAGGAAAAGAGAGGATAAAAGTTTAGTACTTTTAGAGGAAACATGCTGAGAAGAAGAAGAGGAAACATGCTGAGAAGAAGAAGAGGAGACATTGATGCCAGTAATGGCAAAAAGGGGTCGTAAAACTAGGAGCCAAGAAAAAGAAGAACAAGAAGATAAATCTAAAGAAGAGGAGAAAAATAATAAGAAGAAGAAGTCATCTAGGAGAAAAATTGGACAATCTGACTTTCCTCTTGGACAAGGATCTCTTAGTTATGACCTCTTAACAGATCGTAGGGAGAAAACGGCACAAATCACATTTGGACAGCTTTTGGCACTCTCTCCAGGCACTCTCTCCAAAGCTCAGAAAGGAATGGGGTAAGCTGGCTAGCACAAGGGAATCTAAGAAAAAGAAGAAGAGGGATAATAGGACTCTTATGGCTCAAAAGGTGGATATTGATGTAGGAGATAATGTGCCTGTGATTGATGTCATCATTGAGTGAAACAATTTCTAATGCATACATTGATGGAGGTGCGTCGATCAATGTCATGAGTGAAAAAACAATGAAAGATGCCGATTTAAAGTTGTCTTCTACTAACTCTCCCTATCATGCATCAAACTTGCTGTAAGGTTTGTACATATAAAAACCTTTGCCCAAATAATTGCTAATGGGCCTTTTCACATGAATTAACTTTGTGTACATTTGCACATATAATAATCTTGTGCACATTCGCACATTCCATTAAGTTGAATCCTGCATAAATTAAATTAAGCATTATTTTCTATGATTATTAATTTATAAAAAATATGATAAAATATATAACAGTCCTCCGATTTGAGGAAGCAACTATCCTTATTTGTGTAAGAAAAATGTTGAGAGAACAAAATTATGTTCGTAGTAGGTATTGATGTCATAACCTGCAAGGTTTAATCAGAGGTCCGAACATGGCTCAGAGGCACAAAGGCATGGCTTAGAGGTTCTTATGGACATGGAATACCAACAACAAGAAAAAGTCATGCGACACCTAAATTGGTGATCGTCACACTGATTATCAAATGAATAATAATATGCAACAAAAAGTCTAATGAATGATTCATAAAAGAAAAATGATCATCATCTTCACATCACTCCTCAATCCACCAGCCATACGACACCTCAATTGGTACACTCGTATAGTGCGATACCTCAATCGGTACCCTTGCACTTCTCATTGGCTATACTTAGACACTGTCCACGTTAGTTAAACAATTAATTGAACACATCAATTAATCCCAATGTCGTCTTGAGATATAGATAACCCATAAGTATTCAAATAATAGCCACACACATGTTTGCCAGGCGTAAGTAACCCGTGAATCACCCCTCCATATAAACCAACTGAAACAAATAGTGGAGGCCCAAAAGCATGCCTCGATATAAAATTGCATAAATGCACAAGAGGATGGATTTATGATTAGTGTGGAAGACTAGATCTATACATAATGCATATGTAATGAACCAATCAAATGAATGTATGTAAGACGAGTCTAAGTGTCCCATACCACATAGGTGCATTGCACATACACACATCGGATGGTAAAAGATAGAAGACATAAATGTGTCTAGAGTAAGTATATGAAACCAATCTGATGTCCCATACCACCAGATTAATTCCATACATCACTTCCTTTAGAATAAAAGTTTGAGGCGGAGTGGCCAGTTTCCTCTAAAACTTAAATTTTGACACAAATTTTCTCTATCTAGAAATTTTATTTAAGTTACTGGACTTGAACTAATCTTAATGTTGAATCTATGGTTTATTAATTAGGTTCTTAGGTTGTAAAAATATTATAAAAACTCTTATGAAAAAGTCTTGTAAATAAAAGTGAGTATATACATATACATACCTTCATCATTGCGGTGTAATTGAAATAATCTGTCAAAAATAATATTAACACTCGAAAGAGATGTGAATCGTTATTACTTCTATGGATAGGGTATATAAAGTCATTAAACAGAATCTCATGAGAAACTTAACATCATAAGAATAAAAGTTAAATTGGTTATGTATATAAGGATAGGAAATAAAAATCGTTTGAAAGAATGTGAGATTATAAATGAAGAGTGGACAAAATTGAATATGAATGACTAGTAACAATTCTAACAATCTTGATTAAGTGAACAAGTCTAGATGATGAAAGATTAATTTACATTTGAAGTTGAAGTAAACTTGAATAATAAACATTTGAAGTTGAAGTAAACTTGAATAATAAACATGAAATTAAGCATAAGAGAGTTGTACCTTTTATATATTCGATTGCAATGATGATCTACATTGAGAAAAATGAGAAACAATGCAAATGGATTGAAATATAATTATTCTTCCAAACGTAGCTAGGGTTATATTTAACTATGACTTTATAAGAAATAGAACTTATAGTAGTATGATTTGAAACTCTGTGTATAATTATTTAAGTATGATTATTGTAAGGATAGAAATGAGAAACTTACTTAGACGATATTTGAATTACTGTCTGAAAGATAAAACTTTCATAAAGATATTGGAAGAATTATTTACTAAGTTATGAAAAATAGCAACTTACTTACAAGTGTCGGATAGTTTTGCTACAAGATACATTATTAAAAAGGACACAAATACCATAAGCATATTTGACATTTTAATTTGCTATGAAGATTAAATTATGGAAAATAGAGAAACAATTGACTATGGGCATAAAGATAAAGAGTTACCAATAAGAGAACTGAATACAAGAAATCAGACAATATTCACATTCGTCTAATGATGTGGGTATGGTCAAGTATCATCATTTTCTCAGGGGGTAATCTGGTTCTATGATACTGGAGTCGATTCATAAACTCGACGAATCATCTTCTATAGTATATCCACGTATGATGTTGATCCACTCTAGAAGGTGACAAAAGCGTATGTTTGGAGTAAAAACTATGGTGTTTCCAATGGGTATGAAAACAAAACATTCTTTGTGATCATGCGTCGAGATTTTTGACCATTCATCTTCTCGCCGGTTGTTGAATATCCGTATAGCAATTGTTGATAAATAGCATGATTTTGTTCAGATAAATATGCTAAGCGGGTGCATTGTGTCTTCAAAGGCATATGAGAATCATGAGGTGATGATTGAGTCATAATGCTATAATCATCATAAAAGAATTTTTTTTTTGACATGAGGACTTGTTGAGTGTAGTTGGTGCAATGTTGTATAATTAATTTTAGTTTTAGTAAGAGAGTCTTGAGGTTATGCACTATTATAATTTAAATACAATGATAAACTAATAACAATTTTAACAATCTAGATTATAAAAGAAATAAAAGGAAGGAACACAATTGTAAAGTCTATAATTCAAGATAAAATAAATTTAAATACATCTTTTGTCTAGGGCCAAGGATGCCAGGAGCCCTGCTCAAACAATCTAAAAAGATATCAGGAGAAAAGTATTAATAAGGTTTGTGATAGCTATTATGGGGAATGCTGCCAAATAGTTGGGTACGTGGATACGAGTTTTAGAAACCATTTCGAAAATGTATAGAATGTACAGCTTAGGTAAGGTGTTAGGAAAGGTATTATGGGTAATTGCCATGATGTCAAAATCCACGACTTTTGTTGTTGAGTCCCAAACGATTCCTCGTACCCATAGGGTGATAGAAGTCCATCCCTCAAAGAAGGGCCATGGGGCAAGCTCATGGTCGATGAGTTTCTTGACTAAAAGATAGATATGTGGTCTAGAAGTCTCTCTGAGGGCCAATATCGATGTTGACTTCAAGCCAAAGTAGTCGAACTTTACAAGATAAAGAATCTTGTGAGAAAATGTATTTTATCTAAAATCCTAGGTAAGGGTCTTTTAAATACTTTCATAACATTCAATCAAGAAGAAAATTTTAAACAATTGAACAAGAAGCATAATTTTAAACTACCCCTATTTATATGCTATGTTTTACTATTAAACATAGTGAGAAGATACTGAAAATTGATAAGATGAAGAAAGAATAACACATATAGGTGGTGGTCAGTATAATTGGATTAGGGATGAGGTGAGTTGAGGGATCTTGAGGTAAAGTTTATAAATGTTTTCTTTTTGAGAGTGATAAGTTGGATAATTTAAAAGTTTGGTGTAGGCTTTGCTAGACTAGTCTAATCCTACGATGGTCATTTCACAAAGCTTCTCTTTTCCTTTTTCTTTGGGGCCATGAAAATCTTTGGTGTTACGAAAATATAAACCTTTTTGGTCTTACGTAGTACCTAAGATTTATATTTATATTGGTTTTTTTTTAGATTTTTTTTAAAAAGCTTATGGTAATAAGCTTTCCCTAAGCTTTCTCTTTTTAGAAAGATGATTGAAGCTATTAAAAGCTTTAATTTAGTTTTCAAGGTAAACTATTAAAGGTTACAGGTAGCTAGCGTGTAAGGGCATTGAGAGGCACAGCCGTTGATTCTTTCCATAGAACAATTTTTGTCCAGGATTTACTTCATCTATCGTACCATAACAGAATTGAGTCTCAATTTAAGGATCCATCAGTCTAGCCTAATCCCATCCAATCCCATGGGTTAGCCAACCGCCCAACCACTGTAGTGATGGGATCCAACTAAGAATTTGGTTAGGTTTTGTCCCAGGTACGAGGGAAAAGAGTTCCGAGACCCCCTAGTCGGATATTCATGCAAACTTAAAACTAGTCACACCACTTACACACCCAATATGAAATTGCCTTTTTCTCAGCATCAGCTATCTTTAAAACAATCATTTAATGAAACCATTGTGTCACTGATCACAATCCTCAAAATCTCCGGTTAAATCCTTATTTCCGATCATTCCTTCATAGGTGTACCTATGGCATCATTGGCAACCAGAATGCTCACCACTTGTTCACTCAGAGGCCTTTTCGATAGTTCCTAGCTCATAGTAACCGGCAATATATTCACGTATCAAAATGGAATCTCCGTTGAAGATCAGCAAGATCAACCAATGGATCCATATAAAAGAGCCATGGACTCATCCATTGAGGACCAGCAAGGTCAACCAACAGAATGCATGCGCGAATTCAGAAAAAAACTCTTACTCCTTGTTCCAATATCTTCTCGGACGTACGTGTGAGTATCTTCGTCGACCCTCTAGAGCCCGAGCATAGTATGGTCAGCACTGTCTAGGATGCTTCATAGGAGGTCACCTAGCGCTTCACTCATAGGCCGCTTCCTTGGTCCCTCATCCACTGTACCGGAAGCTCACCATTTAAATCAAGACCTCGGCCGACCCTGCTACGCGAGACGTCCTCCGTTGACTCTCTATCTCAGCAGTGGCAACTTTAACAGATAGGTCTCCACGACCTCATTCACAAGACGGTCAAAATGCTTCCCCAGCATTCTTGACATAAAACAATCATTTAAAAACAGACATAAAACAGTCATTTTAAAGCAGATTTCACATACAAATACAGTTTCAACAATATTTTCATTTTTTCTCATCACTCCACATCCTTTCACATTAGTCCCCATCTTTTCTCATCTTCCCACAATTTTTTTTCTTCATCGATCCCTCTCACATCACATCATTCCCACATCAAATCACATCCAATCGCATCATCCACACATCAATACATCCATCCACATCAATCCACACATCCATCTACATCTTTCATACATCCAATCACATCAATCCACATCATCCATACATCCATCCACACCAATCCACATCATCCATACATCCATCCACATCAATCCACACATCCATCCACATCTTTCATACATCCATCCACATCAATCCACATTACCCACACATCAATCCACATTCATTTCATAAGTATTCCCATTCTCATCTAATCACATCTTTTTCTATCTCATCACTTATTTCCTCATTTATCCTCATCAGATCACATCTACTTGCATCTACCCATACATCTCATCACTTCACATACATTAACATCTATCCAGTTTACATCGCATCTCATCACATCCATTTCACATCACATCTTATTCATTCACATCCCGATTCACATGCTAACACATTCATTCACATCCCTTATCGTTCATTCACATCTCAATTCACATTCATTCACATCCTATATCATTCATTTACATCCTGATTCACATGACATGACATCTCATCTATTCACATCCTATATCATTCATTTACATCCTGATTCACATGACATCACATCTCATCTGTTCATTCACATTTATCTGATTTGCATCACATATCATCACATCTATTTACCTTTCATTCTCATCACTTCTATTCTCATCACATCCATCCTCTATTCATTCTCATCTATCTGATTCATATCACATCTTATCACATTTATTTATAGAATGTAAGAGAATTCTTATTTTTGATATAAAGATTCTTTACGCATCTATTTATGCATAAGAACAACTTCAGTGGGAAATAACAATTTTATAAAAATCCTTTTATGCATCTATTTATGCATAAATTCAATTTTATAAGGAGAATAACACTTTCGAAATAAAAATAAATCTTTTATGCATAAATTTAATTTCAATGAGAATAACTCTTTTGAAATAAAAATAATTTTCTTTATGCATCTTTCTATGCAAAAAATCAAAATTGATGAGAATAATTCTTTTGAAATAAAAAAAAATTTCTTTATGCATCTTTCTATGCATAAAATCAAAATTGATGAGAATAACTCTTTTGAAATAAAAATAAATTTCTTTATGCATCTTTCTATGCATAAATTCAAAATTTGATGAAAGTAACACTTTTATAAAAAAATTCTTTTATGCATCTATTTATGCATAAATTTAATTTTAATGAAAGTAACACTTTTATAATAAAAAAAATTCTTTTATGCATCTATTTATGTATAAAAATCAATTTTGATGAAAGTAACACTTTTATAATCAAAATATTCCCAATATGCATCTTTCTATGCATAGAAATTAATTCTAATGAAAATAACACTTTTATTATAAAAATATTTCTAATATGCATTTTTCTATGCATAGAATAAAAATAACACTTTTTGAATACACAAGCGGTGGGGATTACTCTTTTTGAATAATAAAAGATAAAATTTATTTCTCAAAATTTACGAAAATTTTTCCATAACCTCCTTTGTATGGCTGATCATTTTTCAATTTTTTTCATTTTCAAGTTACTTAGAAATTATCCCAAATGGTTTAAAGCATTCTAAACTAATCAAATTCCACTTTTTAAAGAGAAACAATTTGAAAAGTTTAATTCTAACAATTTTATTACACATTTAGGATAAAGAAAGGCTGAATTCAAGAATGAAGAGAGGGGGAAAGCCTTTCCAACAAGGCATAGCATCATTTTTCATTTTAAAGAAAACAAAAATTAGAAAACCATTAAATGGAATAAAGAAAAAGTAGGGTTTCTAGCTTACATGAATTTTTGTGAGCTTTCCTTTGGCTTAATGGTTTGAGGGATCTACTCTTGTTTGCAAAAAGAGTGGCCACCAATTCTTTTGAAGAGGAAATGGTCAAAAACTAATGAATTATCAATAAATTCACTGTTTTTGGCTCTAGGGAGAGGAGTAGAGTAACAGTACATAAAACACTATTAACCATTTACAAAGGGGGAGGCTTCATCTATAGGAAAAAGTGAGCCTCTAGCCAAGCAAACTGATTCTAGAATTTTTCAGATCAGTTTGGTCAATTTTTGATCATTTTTAGGTCAGTTTAGCTTGCTTTTTGGATCTAGTTGAAGCAGGAGAGAGGAGAGATAAAAATATCTCATTATTTGTGAGTTTAAAACTCAACCACACATGTGAAATAGGTGCCTCCTTCATGAGGAAAATTCTCCCACACACTGAGGTGTTAAAAATGCATCATTTCTTCTAAATATCTCTTCTTTTTTAACTAATAACCTTGTCCTTAGTCAACTCTTCATCTTATGTGAGTATTTACTCATTTTTGGGGGGATTTCCTTTTATTCTTCAATTTATCTCTTCTCTACATTTGGATTAATCTAATTGGTCCATAAGAACCTTAATTCAAAAATTTTAAAAAATCTGGATCCTTAGGCTAAGGTCCTTTTACCTGGTTTCAATTTATTCCAATTGCACATTGGAAATTTCTTTTTGAATATCTATTTCAAGGGAAACCATTTTAGACACTAGGAGGATTTTTATATCCAAAAATATCTCAATTTTGAATTACCTCCCTCTAGACATTTTCTCTCTCTAGGCCAAAACAGGGTAAAATAGAATCTTTCTTTTATTTCAGAGAGGGGAATAATTATAAGATCAGAAGGGGAGGTTTTTATACCTGCACACCTCCAAAACCGAAGGAAAGAATCTTACATCCTACCCCACTTAAAAAATGCGAGATGTCCTCATCTTGCAAAACTAGAGGAGAACTCTTTTCTTTAAGATCCAACTGATTCTGGGGTTCCTCATAGTCTGGTGAACCCAATAGAATCCTGGGATAAAGATCCTTTATATAAAACTCATCATCAGATAATAATTCACTCAGATCGTATCATTCAAATCCTTATCTCACAATAATGGTCTATTAGACCGATTTTTCTATCTGAACAGTCTTTCATGGAAATTTTCAATTATACAGATTTTTAATTTAACATCCCTTAACTTGATCCACTGGGTCAAGTGTTAACAGCAGCAATCTGCCAGCACAATCCACTAATCTCATAGTGATTTACTGAAGTCATGTGATTTGCTGAAGTCATTAACGTCATTCCAGCTCTACGAACATCATCACCAGGGACTCGTCCCATTCATCCTCATTGTGGTTTTGCTTAGTTTATTACATTTCAACCAAAATTTAAGAATCTTCATTTTCAATCAAAATCCAAATCAACGCATCAGTTCTCAACCAGAATTTAAAATCATATCAACCACATTCGAATTCATCATCTGGATAGTATTAATGCTTATAATTTCAAGTCTTAGATTTACTCGTATATACTGTCAGTAAAGAGCTGCAGTTATACCCTCGGTATATACGGCTAGTCACGGTCCTTGGAACTATAAGGTAAATACCATCATGTCTAGGCCTCAAGCAAGTTAGGGATTCCATACAATTGCAGTACTTCCATCTGAAGACCTAATTACCAATTTACGAATTTCAGTTTGAATATCAATTCGTATGACTTTTTTTCACACAATTACAACCTTTTACTGCTTCTTCATAAATTTTTGATATTTTTGGCTTCTCGGTTGATCCTCGTTAGCCAATTCGGTGTGATACCAGCTGTGAGGTCCCTATCCCCACCGCGCAACGAATTCAGGGGTTCTAGCAGTGGAAGTAGCATTTCTTGCGCGGGGCAGGGTCTCACACTCGGGGCCTCGCCCCCACGGATATCCAGACAAGAGACTAATCTATCGGTTCTTCCAAAACTGATCCCGAAAAAACTTCCCTTGCCTGGAAAGCACGGTTGATTCTCTTTTTGATTAATAAAAGATGAAATTTATTTCACAAATTTTTAGAAAATTTTACCATAACCTCCTTTGTATGGCTGACCATTTTTTAATTTTTCTAACCTTAATCTACTTAGGAATTATCCCCAATTGGTTTAAAGCATTCTAAACTAATCAATTTTCACTTTTAAGAGAGAAACAATATGAAAAGTTTAATTCCAACAATTAGATCACTTAACTAGGATAAAGAAGGACTGATTTTAAGAATGAGAGAGGGGGAAAGCCTTTCCAAGAAGGCATAGCATTTGTTTATCATTTTAAGATAACAAACAATTTAGAAAACCATTAAAAGAATAAAGAAAAATATAAGATTTCTAACTTACATGAATTCTGGGAGCTTTCCTTTGGCTTGATGGTTTGAGGGTTCTACTCTTGTTTGCAACAAGAGTGGCCACCAATTCTTTAGAAGAGGGAATGGTCAAAAACTAGTGAATTATTAAGACATTCACAGTTCTTGGCTCTTGGGAGGAGTAGAGTAATAGTGCATAAAACACTATTAAGCTTCAACAAACGGGGGGGCTTCTATTTAAAGGAAAAAGTGAGCTCCTAACCAAGCAAACTGATTCTAGAATTTTTTGATCAGTTTGGTCAATTTTTGACCATTTTTAAGTCAGTTTAGCTTACTTTTTGGAACTAGACTTGAATTAGGAGAGAGGAGAGATGAAATATCTCAATTTTTGATAATTTTAAACTCCACCACACATGTAAAGTAGGCGCCTCCTTCATGAGGGGGGAATTCCCATTGTGAGGTGTCAAAAATCAATTTTTTGTCCTTAGTCCACTCTTCATCTTATGTGAGTATTTACTCATTTTTTGGGAGATTTTCTTTATTTCTTCTATTTATCTTCTCCACACATTTGGATAGAAGTGATGAGAATGAAAGGTAAATAGATGTGATGATATGTGATGTGAATCAGATAAATGTGAATGAATAGATGAGATGTGATGTCATGTGAATCAGGATGTAAATGAATGATATAGGATGTGAATGAATGTGATAACATGTGCATCGGGATGTGAATGAACGATAAGGGACATGAATGAATGTGTTAGCATGTGAATCAGGATGTGAATGAATGAGATGTGATGTGAAATGGATGTGATAAGATGCGATGTAAACTGGATAGATGTTAATGTATGTGAAGTGATGAGATGTATGGGTAGATGCAAGTAGATGTGATTTGAGGAGGATAAATGAGGAAATAAGTGATGAGATAGAAAAAGATGTGATTAGATGAGAATGGGAATACTTATGAAATGAATGTGGATTGATGTGTGGGTAATGTGGATTGATGTGGATGGATGTATGGATGATGTGGATTGGTGTGAATGATGTGGATGGAGGTATGGATGATGTGGATTGATGTGTGGATGATGTGATTGGATGTGATTTGATGTGGGAATGATGTGATGTGATAGGGATCGATGAAGAAAAAAAAATTATGAGAAGATGAGAAAAGATGGGGACTAATGTGAAAGGATGTGGAGTGATGAGAAAAAATGAAAATATTGTTGGAACTATATTTGTATGTGAAATCTGTTTTTAAATGACTGTTTTATGTCAAGAATGCTGGGGAAGCATTTTGACCGTCTTGTGAATGAGGTCATGGTGGAGACCTATTTGTTAAAGTTGCAACTGCTGAGATGACGGAGAGTCAATGGAGGACGTCTCGCGTAGTAGCAAGGTTGTGGCCGAGGTCTTGACCAGCCTCGGTTTGATTTAAATGGTGAGCTTCCAATACAGTGGATGAGGGACCAAGGAAGCGGCCTATGAGTAAAGCGCTAGGTGAAGGATCCTAGAGAGTGCTGACCATACGGTGCTCGGGCTGCTCTGGGTCATCGAAGATACCCACACGTACGTCAGGGAAGATATTGGAACAAGGAGTAAGAGTTTTTTTCTGAATTCGGGCATGCATTCTGTTGGTTGACCTTGCTGGTCCTCAATGGATGAGTCCATGGCTCTTTTATATGGATCCGTTGGTTGATCTTGCAATCTTCAACGGAGATTCCATTTTGGTATATGAATATCTTGCCGGTTACTATGAGCTAGGAACTATCAAAAAGGCCCCTGAACAAGTGGTGAGCGTTCTAGTTGCCAATGATATCATAGGTACACCGATGAAGGAATGATCGAAAATAAGGATTCAACCGGAGATTTTGAGGATTGTTATCAGTGACACAATGGTTTCATTAAATGATTGTTTTAAAGATAGCTGATGCTGAGAAAAAGGCAATTTTATATTGGGTGTGGTGTGACTAGTTTTAAGTTTGCATGAATATCTGACTAGGGGGTCTAGGAACTCTTTTCCCTGGTACCCGGGACAAAACCTAACCAAATTCTTAGTTGGATCCCATCATCGTTTGTGTATTCTAAAAGTGTCATTTTCATTCATGCATAGAAAGATGCATATTGATTATTTTTATTATAAAAAAGTGATTTTCAATAGAATTGTTCTATGCATAGAAAGATGCATATTGATTTTATTTTTATTATAAAAGAATGATTTTTAATAAAATTAAGTTCTATGCATAGAAAGATGCATGTTGATTATTTTTTAATTATAAAAGAGTGATTTTTAATAGAATTAAATTCTATGCATAGAACGATGCATATTGATTATTTTTTTAATTATAAAAGAATAAATTTCAATAGAATTAAATTCTATGTACAGAAAGATGCATATTGATCATTTTTTTAATTACAAAAGTGTTAATTTCATCAAAATGGATTTTATGCATAAATAGATGCATAAAAGAATATTTTTTTAATTATAAAAGTGTTACATTCATCAAAATGGATTTTTATGCATAGATAGATGCATAAAAGAATATTTTTTTAATTATAAAAGTGTTACTTTCATCAAAATGGATTTTTATGCATAAAAGAATATTTTTATTATAAAAGTGTTACTTTCATCAAAATGGATTTTTATGCATAAATAGATGTATAAAAGAAATTTTTTTAATTATAAAAGTGTTACTTTCACTAATATTGATTTTTATGCATAAAAGAATTTTTTTAATTAAAAAAGTGTTGCTTTCACCAATATTGAATTTTATGAATAAATTGATGCATAAAAGAATTTTTTAATCAAAATAAGAGTTCACTTTAATCCTATGTTTAAATCCCATGAATATTGGAAAAATGAATAAGTAAATACTCAGTGAAAGGAAAATTATACCGTTTTATATTCTCTAGGATGGTAATGAGAAAATTCAAAAAAACTATCGAAGTCGGAATTTAGATAAATGACTAATTTATTCCTCATAGGAATTCGTGTTTAGTTTTGAATTCAGTAAAGTAGTAATTGAAATATTACCTTCGAGAAAGATAGTTCAGGGAGAACCTTTCCAGACTCAAACCCTGAATCAGACTATGACCAAGACGTAACTCCTTTGTCAGTTTCAAGAAATGACGATGTGACCGGTTCAATAATCTATACTTAAATCACCCACCGAATTTGAAACTAAGTTGAGACCTTTGATTTTGATCTGAGGATCAAGAATTCAGAATTCGAGGAATTCTGCTTGGGAATCCAGACCTGTGATCTAGAAGTCTTGGGATATGGAATTAAGATATATTCATTGTATTCAAAAGAAAATCAAAACTAAAAACTTGCATAGAAACCTTGTTTTCTTAAAGGACTGTCTTAAACCAGAATGCTGGAGGGAGCATTTGGTATATGTGTGTTCTAAGGGAAGCTCAGTTGCAACAGCTGGTGGGGAGTGTTCAAAGGACGGCTCACATGGCAATTCCTGCCCAGGTCTTGACAAGCCTTGGTATGGTTAAAATGGTGCACTTTCGATACGATGGACGAGGGCCGACGAAGCGGTCCCTAAGTGAAGTGCTAGGACACCTAAGGAGGATCCTGGAGGGTTCTGACCAGGCGATGCACGGGCTCGCGGTGTCGAGGACACCCATGCGTATGTCGTGGAAGATATATATATATGATGACGAGAAACTTATTGTAATCTGTTACTGGATCTCGTTGTTGACCTGCTGGTGTCAATGGAGAGTCCAGAGTGATACTGTTTTATGAGAAACAAGGATTGAATGGAAATTTTGAGTTGTGACATCTGTACCCATTGTCAATGGATTGTTTTATAAATTAAAGTTTAAAGAGGAGTGTGTGAGTATCTGTATTCTAAAGCAAAAGTTAAGAAAGGCTTTCAATTATGGGTGGGTGAGTACTTGTCTGGTTCTACTATTCCAGTGGTTGGGCGGTGGCTAACCCATGGGCCGGATGGGGTTAGGCTGGAATCAGTAGAGTTTTAATAATAAAATTGATTAATAGGATTACGCTTAGAACTCGAGTAGTTAATAAAATTGAGTACTTGTCTGGTTCTACTATTCCAGTGGTTGGGCGGTGGCTAACCCATGGGCCGGATGGGGTTAGGCTGGAATCAGTACAATTTTAATAATAAAATTGATTAATAGGATTACGCTTAGAACTCGAGTAGTTAATTAAAAGCCTGAAGACTTCTCAAATGAATAGATCAACAGCTGTGCCTGATTCAATTAGGAAAAAAGCGTTGATCCCTTCAAGTTAAGTCTATAATAGTTTCTCTTCTATGTGGTTTATTCAGATGAAGGTTAGTTCAGTATCTTGACCTCGTTAGAAAAACTTGTTAAGAAAATATAAATGGTGGAATCATCCGCGTTTTTTGGGCATGGGAAATTTTCATGGTTTTGGTTTTTGGAATGACCACTAGCTTAGTCTCGTGCACCCGGACATACGAGGGTGAGGCCCCGACGAGTGGGAAACCCTGCCTTGCGCATGAGGGAGCTGCTTCCGCTGTGCCAGTAATTCGGGAATCCGGTGTGTGGAGGGGGCAGTGGGATCTCACAGTTGGTATCAGAGCGCTGTTATAATCTACGTAACAGCAACAAAAATTGCTTAAGAATTTTAAAGTAAATCTGGGAAAAAAAATATTTTTGCTTATTAATATTATGTTGAAGGAACTTCAAAAATTGAAAACTCATAAATTGAATTGGAAATTTATAGATGGATACCCCAAATCTATCTAGCATTCTTGAACTCTCCTAGAGTCAGGATATGATAGCCTTTGCATTCGACCACCTCATCAATTCTGCTACGACCCGAGTAAGCAGAGTGAGACTCGCACGTCATTTCTAGAGTCTTTACTTTCCTGATCCTCTTGAGCGATGTCGATATATGTGGTTCTATGGAGGACGATGTATTAATGTCAGTACCAGTCAGCGTTAGAGGCTTAGGGCAGAATATTTCCTTAGCCATGATTCTGATAAGGCTAGGGCTTGTTCAGCATGTGCAACTCTTTGATCATTCACCTAGGAACTTTAGAACTTCATGACGAGTTTTTAGGCTTCTTAGCCGCTTTATCCCTAGAGATAGAATTACAGCACCTCTTTCTGTAATCAATCGTGTGTACCATGGCATGTCTCCTTCGCAGTTTCTCTTCTTTATGCGAATACGATTGAGGTAGTGATTTTGGGAGCCGTGATGCTCTATGTATATATCGAAAACTTTTGATAATAAATGATGTTTTGCAAAAAAAATTCCAAATTGTTTTCATGATTGTGAATATGGTTAATCTTGTTTCATAAAGTATGATGAAATAATTATTTGTTTAAAGAATAAATCATAAAAATTAAATAATCATAAATCTGTTGTCAAAGTTAAGTTGATGAAAATCTCGTTTTGTCAGAGTCATGAGGCGTGTGCAAGGCAACCGAATCCTCTAACCGATGACGAAGAGTTAGATCTAGATGTTCGAAAAGCCCTACATAGATCCCAACCTGGTCCCTTCAAGGGTGAAGGGGAACAGTTAGGTGAAGTAGTAGAAAAGTGGATTCAGGCAATGGAGGAATACTTTGATGTAACTGGCTACAATGAGAGAAGGACGATGGCTCTCGCCAGGTTAAAGATTGTGGAAACGGCCAGGGTCGCTTGGAGGAATTACTGCAAGACTAACCGTCTCGATCGGAATACCGATCTTAAAGCTTACCTCAGAAAGAGGTTTTGTCCTCCGGGCTTCCTTGAAACTAAAATGAATGAATTCTTGGAATTAAAGTAGGATAGCTGTACAATTGAAGAGTACCATCAAGATTTTGCCCTTCTCCTCAAATATTCCCCTCGGTTGGAAGAGCAACTGATGGCCAGGTTCATTCGAGTAATGAACGAGCCATTGGACACCTTAGTAAAGAATGCCAAACCTGTCTCAATGGCTGAAGCAGTAAGAATCGCAAAGGACTTTGCCAAAGCCTTTGTTGTTAAGGTCCCGCCAAAGCCTCTGCACCCTCTAACTTTAAAAGATTCCAAACCCCGAGAAGAACTTCAAACTTTCCTCCCCCAAAGAGGCAGCAAGGCCCAATTCAAAATCAGGATGCGGGAAGATTCAGAAGTGAAGGAAGACCCTTCCCCCACAACACTTTCTCAGGAGCCCCACCTATTTCAAGGATTCAGAGGGATGAGCTCAGAAGTGAGAACCGGTGTTTTGGATGCCAGGGTTTTGGTCACCAGCTGAAGAAACACTGCCCGACTCTTGCCATGTCAAGGGGACAAGGAAGTCAAGGACCGAGAATGCAAAGACCAACCCCTTCCTATCAGTCAAATCAAGGTCCATCTTGTCCAAATCAGGGAAATCCCAGAAGAACTCCAGCTCAGTCGTCTACCTCTATCCAGAGTAGCCTCAAAACTCCTTCCCAAAACTGGGGCAACCAAAGAGAAAGAGTCCCACCTCAGACTGCAGCAGCCAGAGCAGTCACAATTGCAGAAGTAGTGGAAGAGGAAAGAGGACAGATTTATGATGCAATTGAAAACCAAGGGCCAAACCATCAATTCTCCGGTCATTCATACTCCAGCTAAGTATCAAGGTAAGCCTTTTAAGCTTTTGATTAATTCAGGCATTGATTCAGGCAGTACTCATTCTTTCATTTCCCCTGGATGCTCGCATAAGCTAGTCTTAGATCAGAAATCAAGGAAACCTATGCAAGTTGAATTGGCAAGTGGGAAGATTCTTTTTACTCACCTTGAGACAGATCGTATTCAATTCAATCTAGATGGGAATTTAACGGACTATTAGTTTAGAGTTATACCTTTAGGAGCTTTCTACGAGAGTTATACCTTTAGGAGCTTTCTACGAGATCCTTGGAATGGATTGGCTCCACAAAAATCAAGCTGACATTCACTGTCATAATGGAACCATCTCCTTCCGTGACCTTCACGAAAACAAAGTTCAAGGAACCGGAATTTCAGGATCCCCTAGTCTGCAGTTAGTAAAAGCTTCTAAGTTACTAAAAGGACTTAGAAAGAAGCAACCCATTTATCTTGTCAAAATGAATCTGGTAGACTCAAAGTTAAAAGCTAAAGAACCTGAATGGTTAAGTGAATATTATGATTTATTCACAGCAGAATTAACAGAGATGCCTCCAATTCGGGAAGTAGATCATGTCATAGAATTGACCCCCGGAGCTCAACCAGTAGCCTTGCACATGTACAAAATGCCAGTTCCTGAAGCCATTAAACTCAAGGAACAACTTAGACAGCTGTTGGAACAAGGGTTTGGAAGACCCAGTGTTTCACCTTGGGGTGCACCAGTTCTCTTTCAGAAAAAGAAAGATGGAACGCTAAGACTCTGTGTGAACTATAGAGGTCTCAATCAGCTGACAATTAAGAATAAGTATCCTATCCCCAAAATTGATGAGCTTCTGGACAGGCTAAGTGGAGCCCAGATCTTCACAAAGATAGATCTCAAATCAAGGTATTATCAGATCAGGATTAATGAGTAAGATATCTTGAAAACAGCCATCAATACTCAGTATGGACATTATGAATTCACTTTCATGCCGTTTGGATTGACAAATGCCCCAGCTACATTCAATCGCTTAATGCAAGACATTCTCAGAGAATACTTGGATGATTTTGTTCTTGTTTTCTTTGATGATATTCTGATCTACTCAAAGAATCCAGCTGACCATGAAGCTCATGTCAGAAAAGTTCTTGAGATTCTAAGGAAGCACCAACTCTTTGCAAAAAAGAGGAAATGCACTTTCTCTATCGACCATGTTGGCTTTCTCGTATCCAAAGATGGAATTTCTCCAGACTCCGCGAAACTCCAAGCGGTCATAGATTGGCCTAAACCAAAGACAGTGAAAGAAGTCAGAGGATTCTTGGGATTGACTGGTTGGTATAGAATTTTTATACCAAAGTATGCTCTCATAGCTGCCCCCTGACTAATCTTCTCAAGAAGAATATCCTGTTTGAATGGTCTGCCAGGTGCCAGAGTGCTTTTGATAAGCTGAAGACCGGCCTTGGTAGCCAATCCCGTTTTGAAGCTGCCAGATTTCTCTCTACCCTTTGAGGTAGTAATAACTGATGCCAGTGGTTTTGTCCTGGGAGGTGCACTCATGCAGTGTCCTGTGAATCCCGAAAACTCAGAACACATGAGAGGAATTATGCTGTCCACGACCTGGAACTACTTTCAGTAGTATATGTCCTAAAGTTATGGAGACATTACCTACTGGGTCAAAGATTCACTTTGATGAACAGATCATCAGGGCTTAAAGCGGATCTTCACTCAGAAGGATCTCAACATGTGCCAGAAAAGGTGGATGCAGACCCTGCAGGAATTTGATTTTGAAATCAAGTACCGCCCAAGCAAAGAAAATGTGGTAGCAGATGCCCTCAGCAGAAAATCCTCCTTGCTTGCAATTACTGTAGTTTCAAATCCTTTGATTATTGAAGCAAGAGAGAAGATCATGCAGGATAGATTCTTTGGCCCTATTGCTACCCTACTTATGTAGGAAAGCAAAACTCCACAGAACCGAGTTCAAGGGTATAGCCTGGATGATGGAATTATGTATTATAATAGTAGGCTATGTATTCCCAATGATGAGGGAACTAAGGGTCAAATTTTGAATGAAGCCCATGACAGCCTTATTGCAGGACATCCAGGTTTCATCAAAACCTACATGTCTATGAAGAAAAGCTTCTTTTGGCCTGGTCTAAAAAAGGATGTGCTTAATCATGTACGTCAATGTTTGTTTGACCTGTCAGAAAGTCAAGGCCAAGAGAGTAAAAATGCCTGGGAAATTACATCCATTAGACATCCCCCAGATGAAGTGGAAATGCATCAGTATGGATTTTATTATTGGATTACCTTCAGTGCAATCAGGTTACAACTCCATCTTCGTGGATTACCTTCAGTGCAATCAGGTTACAACTCCATCTTCGTGGTAGTTGATAGACTAACCAAAGTTGCCCATCTGATTCCAATAAAAGAAACTTACAGTGCAGCGGATGTGGCTAGAGTGTTCCTCAAGGAAATCTTCCGATTGCATGGCCTACCCAGAAGAATAGTAAGTGATCGAGATCCCAATTCATGTCAAGATTCTGGACTGCATTTTTTGAAGCAGTAGGAACTTTCTTGGATCTCACCACAGCTTTACCACCCTGAAACCGATGGTCAAACAGAAAGGGTAAACCAAGTAATCGAAGATATACTTTGGTCATGCTGGCAGGGAACCCAAGAAGTGGCTAAGCTATCTGCACCTAGTCGAGTTTGCCTACAATGCTTCTTATCACAGAAGTATTGGGATGAGCCCTTTCAAAGCTTTGTATGGACAAGATTGCTTAACTCCATTAACTTGGTCCAACCCATTGATTAGGGTCGAGATGTCCAGACAGATGCTTGATGACATGGAGCAGTAGATGCAGTCAATTCGCAAAGATATAAAAGCTGCCTAAGATAGACAGAAGCAGTATGCAGATAAGAAGAGGATAGATAGAGAATTCAAAGAAGTAGATATGGTCTTCATTCGAGTATGCCCCAAAAGCAGTTCTCTATCTCTTGGGAAGTACAAGAAGTAATCCCCCAGATATTGTGGGCCATATCTGATTACAAAGAAAGTAGGTGACTTAGCCTACGAGCTTCTTGCGCCTCCTCATCTCAAAGTACATAATATACTTCATGTCAGCCTTCTTAAAAAGTATGTATTTCATGTCCCTTCTAAAAAAGTATGTACCAAGCCCAAATCATGTGCTTGATGATGAAATCTTAACTTCTTCAACCCAAGGGCAGATGGAAATCCAACCTGAAGAAATCCTTGATGTTTGAGAAAAGGTTCTCAGGAAATGAATTCTGAGAGAATTATTGGTCAAATGGAAGTTCTATCCTTTTGAAGATGCCACCTGGGAGAAAGAATCCAAACTGTTGCGAGATTACCCCCAGTTTTCGAGATGAGGACATCTCGCGTTTTTCAAGTGGGAGAGAATGTAAGATTCCTCCCCAGCCTCTCAAGATGTCCAATATCTTCCCCTGTAATCAATCCCCTCTTTAAAAATATAAAAGATCTTGTTTCTACCTGTTTTGGCCTAGAGAGAGAAAATATTCTAGAGAGAGGTTATTTAGATTTTGAATATTCTTGGATGGAAAAATATCTCTTATTATTAAAATAAGTTCCCCTGAAATAGAAGTTCAAAAAGATTTTCAGAAGGTGCATTAGAAATCAAGTATAATCTGTTCAAGTGGCCTTATCCTAGGGGTCCAGATTTTCAAAAAATTTTAAATTAAGGTTTTGAGAGGCGAATCAGATTCATCCAAATGTGTGGAGAAGATAAATAGAAGAAATAAAGAAAATCCTCCCAAAAATGAGTAAATTCTCACATAAGATGAAGAGTGGACTAAGGACGAAAGGAATTACTAAAAAAAAGGATTTTTGATACCTCACAATGGGAATTCCCCCTCATGAAGGAGGCGCCTACTTCACATGTCTGGTGGAGTTTAAAATTATCAAAAATTGAGATATTTCATCTTTCCTCTCTCCTAATTCAAGTCTAGTTCTAAAAAGTAATTTAAACTGACCTAAAAATGGTCAAAAATTGACCAAACTGATCTGGAAAATTCTAGAATCAATTTGCTTGGTTAGGAGCTCACTTTTCCTTTAAATAGAAGCCTCCCCCCTTTGTTGAAGCTTAATAGTGTTTTATGCGCACTGTTACTCTACTCCTCCCAAGAGCCAAGAACTATGAATTTCTTAATAATTCACTAGTTTTTGACCATTCCCTCTTCTAAAGAATTGGTGGCCACTCTTGTTGCAAACAAGAGTAGAACCCTCAAACCATCAAGCCAAAGAAAAGCTCCCAGAATTCATGTAAGTTAGGAATCTTATATTTTTCTTTATTCTTTTAATGGTTTTCTAAATTGTTTGTTATCTTAAAATGATAAACAGATGCTATGCCTTCTTGGAAAGGCTTTCCCCCTCTTTCATTCTTAAAATCAGCCCTTTTATATCTTAGTTAAGTGATCTAATTGTTGGAATTAAAGATTTCATATTGTTTCTCTCTTAAAAGTGAAAATTGATTAGTTTAGAATGTTTTAAACCAATTGGGGATAATTCCTAAGTAGATTAAGGTTAAAAAATTTAAAAAATGGTCAGCCATACAAAGGAGGTTATGGCAAAATTTTCTAAAAATTTGTGAAATAAATTTCATCTTTTATTAATCAAAAAGAGTAATCCCCATCGTTTGTGTATTCTAAAAGTGTCATTTTCATTCATGCATAGAAAGATGCATATTGATTATTTTTATTTTAAAAAGTTGATTTTCAATAGAATTAAGTTCTATGCATAGAAAGATGCATATTAATTATTATTTTTTATTATAAAAGAATGATTTTTAATAGAATTAAGTTCTATGTATAGAAAGATGCATATTGATTATTATTTTTTATTACAAAAGTGTTAATTTCATCAAAATGAATTTTATGCATAAATAGATGCATAAAAGAATATTCTTTTATTATAAAAGTGTTAATTTCATCAAAATGGATTTTATGCATAAATAGATGCATAAAATAATATTTTTTTAATTATAAAAGTGTTACTTTCATCAAAATGGATTTTTATGCATAGATAGATACATAAAAGAATATTTTTTTAATTATAAAAGTGTTACTTTCATCAAAATGGATTTTTATGCATAAATAGATGCATAAAAGAATATTTTTATTATAAAAGTGTTACTTTCATCAAAATGGATTTTTATGCATAAATAGATGTATAAAAGAATTTTTTTAAATTGTAAAAGTGTTACTTTCACTAATATTGATTTTTATGCATAAAATGATGCATAAAAGAATTTTTTTTATTACAAAAGTGTTGCTTTCACCAATATTGAATTTTATGAATAAATTGATGCATAAAAGAATTTTTTAATCAAAATAAGAGTTCACTTTAATCCTATGTTTAAATCCCATGAATATTGGAAAAATGAATAAGTAAACACTCAGTGAAAGGAAAATTATACCGTTTTATATTCTCTAGGATGGTAATGAGAAAATTCAGAAAAACTATCGAAGTCGGAATTTAGATAAATGACTAATTTATTCCTCATAGGAATTCATGTTTAGTTTTGAATTCAGTAAAGTAGTAATTGAAATATTACCTTCGAGAAAGATAGTTCAGGGAGAACCTTTCCAGACTCAAACCCTGAATCAGACTATGACTAAGACGTAACTCCTTTGTCAGTTTCAAGAAATGACGATATGACTGGTTCAATAATCTACACTCAAATCACCCACCGAATTTGAAACTAAGTTGAGACCTTTGATTTTGATCTGAGGATCAAGAATTCAGAATTTGAGGAATTCTTCTTGGGAATCCAGAATTGTGATCTAGAAGTCTTGGGATACGGAATTAAGATATATTCATTGTATTCAAAAGAAAATCAAAACTGAAAACTTGCATAGAAACCCTATTTTCTTAAAGGACTGCCTTACACCAGAATGCTGGAGGGAGCATTTGGTATATGTGTGTTCTAAGGGAAGTTTGGTTGCAACAGCTAGCGGGGAGTGTTCAAAGGACGGCTCACGCGGCAAAGCCTTTGACGAGCCTCGGTATGGTTAAAATGGTGTGCTTCCGGTACGATGGATGAGGGCCGACGAAGCGGTCCCTGAGTGAAGTGCCAAGACACCTAAGGAGGATCCTGGAGTTTCTGACCAGGCGATGCATGGGCTTGCGGTGGCGAGGACACCCATGCATATCTGTTACTGGATCTCGTTGTTGACTTGCTGGTCTCAACGGAGAGTCCAGAGTGATATTGTTTTATGAGAAACAAGGATTGAATGGAAATTTTGAGTTGTGACATCTGTACCCAGTAATTGTTTGTCAATGGATTGTTTTATAAATTAAAGTTTAAAGAGGAGTGTGTGAGTATCTGTATTCTAAAGAAAAAGTTAAGAAAGACTTTCAATTATGGGTGGATGAGTACTTGTCTGGTTCTACTATTCCAGTGGTTGGGCGGTTACTAACCCATGGGCCGAATAGGCTGGAATCAGTAGAGTTTTAATAATAAAATTGATTAATAAGATTACGCTTAGAACTCGAGTAGTTAATTAAAAGCCTGAAGACTTCTCAAATGAATAGATCAACGGCTGTGCCTGATTCAATTAGGAAAAAAACGTTGATCCCTTCAAGTTAAGTCTGTAATAGTTTCCCTTCTATATGGTTTATTCAGATGAAGGTTAGTTCAGTATCTTGACCTCGTTAGAAAAATTCGTTAAGAAAATATAAATGGTGGAATTGTCCCCGTTTTTCGGGCATGGGAAATTTTTCCGGCTTCGGTTTTCGGAATGACCACTAGCTTAGTCTCGTGCTCGGACATTCGAGGGCAAGGCCCCGAGTGGGAAACCCTGCCCCGCGCATGAGGGAGCTGCTTCCGCTGCCAGCAATTCGGGAATCCGGTGCGCGGAGGGGGCAGTGGGATCTCACAACCTCGGCCGAAACCTTGGTACGCGAGACGTCCTCCGTTGACTCTGCATTCAGCAGTTGCAACTTTAACAGATAGGTCTCCACGACCTCATTCACAAGACAGTCAAAATGCTTCCCCAGCATTCTTGACATAAAACAGTCATTTAAAAACAGATTTCACATACAAATACAGTTCCAACAATATTTCCATTTTTTCTCATCACTCCACATCCTTCACATTAGTCCCCATCTTTTCTCATCTTCCCACAATTTTTTTTTCTTCATCGATCCCTATCACATCACATCATTCCCACATCAAATGACATCCAATTGCATCATCCACATCATCCATAAATCCATCCACATCATCCACACCAATCCACATCATCCATACATCCATCCACATCAATCTACATTATCCACACATCCATCCACATCTTCCATACATCCATCCACATTACCCACACATCAATCTACATTCATATCATAAGTATTCCCATTCTCATCTAATCACATCTTTTTCTATCTCATCACTTATTTCCTCATTTATCCTCATTCGATCACATCTACTTGCATCTACCCATACATCTCATCACTTCACATACATTAACATCTATCCAGTTTACATCGCATCTTATCACATCTATTTCACATCACATCTCATTCATTCACATCCTGATTCACATGCCAACACATTCATTCACGTCTCTTATCATTTATTCACATCCCGATTCACATGTTATCACATTTATCACATCCTATATCATTCATTTACATCCTAATTCACATGACATCACATCTCATCTATTCATTCACATTTATCTGATTCGCATCACATATCATCACATCTATTTACCTTTCATTCTCATCACTTCTATTCTCATCACATCCATCCATCCATTCTTTCCCATCTATCTGATTTGCATTACATCTCATCACATCTATTCACCTCACATTTTCGTCATTCCTATTCTCATCGCATCCATCCATCCATCCATTCATTCCCATCTATCTGATTCGCATCACATATCATCACATCTATTTACCTCTCATTCTCATCACATCCATCCATCCATTTATTCCCATCTACCTAATTCGCATCACATATCATCACATCTATTTACCTTTCATTCTTATCACTTCTATTCTCATCACATCCATCCATCCATTCATTCTTATTTATCTGATTCGCATCACATATCATCACATCTATTTACCTTTCATTCTCATCACATCCATCCTCTGATTCATTCTCATCTATCTGATTCATATAAAATCTTATCACATTTATTTATAGAATGTAAGAGAATTCTTATTTTCGATATAAAGATGCTTTACGCATCTATTTATGCATAAGAACAACTTCAGTGGGAAATAACACTTTTATAAAAATCCTTTATGCCTCTATTTATGCATAAATTCAATTTTATAAGGAGAATAACACTTTCGAAATAAAATAAAACCTTTTATGCATCTTTCTATGCATAAGTTCAATTTTAATGAGAATAACTCTTTTGAAATAATTTTTTTCTTTCTTTATGCATCTTTCTATGCAAAAAATCAAAATTGATGAGAATAACTCTTTTGAAATAAAAACAAATTTCTCTATACATCTTTCTATGCATAAAATCAAAATTAATGAGAATAACTCTTTTGAAATAAAAATAAATTTCTTTATGCATCTTTCTATGCATAAATTCAAAATTTGATGAAAGTAACACTTTTATAAAAAAATTCTTTTATGCATCTATTTATGCATAAATTCAATTTTAATGAAAGTAATACTTTTATAATAAAAAAATTCTTTTATGCATCTATTTATGCATAAAAATCAATTTTGATGAAAGTAACACTTTCCTAATCAAAATATTCCCAATATGCATCTTTCTATGCATAGAAATTAATCCTAATGAAAATAACACTTTTATTATAAAAATATTTTTAATATGCATTTTTCTATGCATAGAATAAAAATAACACTTTTAGAATACACAAGCGGTGGGGATTACTCTTTTTGAATAATAAAAGATAAAACTTATTTCACAAAATTTAAGAAAATTTTACCATAAACTCCTTTGTATGGCTGACCATTTTTTATTTTTTTTTCATTTTCAAGTTACTTAGAAATTATCCCAAATGGTTTAAAGCATTCTAAACTAATCCAATTTCACTTTTTAAAGAGAAATAATATGAAAAGTTTAATTCTAACAATTTTATTACACATTTAGGATAAAGAAAGGCTGAATTCAAGAATGAAGAGAGGGGGAAAACATTTCCAACAACGCATAGCATCATTTTTCATTTTAAAGAAAACAAAAATTAGAAAACCATTAAATGGAATAAAGAAAAAGTAGGGTTTTTAGCTTACATGAATTTTTGTGAGCTTTCCTTTGGCTTGATGGTTTGAGGGATCTACTCTTGTTTGCAACAAGAGTGGCCACCAATTCGTTTGAAGAGGAATTGGTCAAAACTAATGAATTATCAATAAATTCACTGTTTTTGGCTCTAGGGAGAGGAGTAGAGTAACAGTGCATAAAACACTATTAACCATTTACAAAGGGGGAGGCTTCATCTATAGGAAAAGTGAGCCTCTAACCAAGCAAACTGATTCTAGAATTTTCCAAATCAGTTTGGTCAATTTTTGACCATTTTTAGGCCAATTTAGCTTACTTTTTGGATCTAGTTGAAGCAGGAGAGAGGAGAGAATATCTCATTATTTGTGAGTTTAAAACTCAACCACACATGCGAAATAGGCGCCTCCTTCATGAGGGAAATTCTCCCACACACTGAGGTGTCAAAAATGCATCATTTCTTCTAAATATCTCTTCTTTTTTAACTAATAACCTTGTCCTTAGTCAACTCTTCATCTTATGTGAGTATTTACTCATTTTTGGGAGGGATTTCCTTTTATTCTTCAATTTATCTCCTCTCCCTACATTTGGATTAATCTAATTGGTCCATAGAAACCTTAATTCAAAAATTTTAAAAAATCTGGACCCTTTGGCTAAGGTTCTTTTTACCTGATTTCAATTATTCCAATTGCACATTGGAAATTTCTTTTTGAATATTTGTTTTAGGGGAAACCATTTTAGACACTAGGAGGATTTTTATATCCAAAAATATCTCAATTTTGAATTATCTCCCTCTAGACATTTTCTCTCTCTAGGCCAAAACAGGGTAAAATAGGATCTTTCTTTTATTTCAGAGAGGGAAATAATTATAAGATCAGAAGGGGAGGTTTTTACACCTGCACACCTCAAAAGCCGGAGGGAGGAATCTTACATCCTACCCCACTTAAAAGACGCGAGATGTCCTCATCTCGCAAAACTAGAGGAGAACTCTTTTCTTTAAGATCCAACTGATTCTGGGGTTTCTCATAGTCTGGTGAACCCAACACAATCTTGGGATAAAGATCCCTTATATAAAACTCATCATCTAATAATAATTCACTCAGATCGTATCATTCAAATCCTTAACAATAATGGTCCATTAGACCGAATTTTCTATCTCAACAGTCCTTCATGGAAATTTTCAATTATACAGATTTTTAATTTGACATCCCTTAACTTGATCCACTGGGTCAAGTGTTAACAATAACAGCAATCTGCCAGCACAATCCACTAATCTCATAGTGATTTGGTGAAGTCATTAACGTCATTCCAGCAAAACGAACATCATTAAAGGGACTCGTCCCATTCATCCTCATTGTGGTTTTGCTTGGTTTATTACATTTCAACCAAAATTCAAGAATCTTCATTTTTCAATTAGAATCCAAATCAACTCATCAGTTCTCAACCAGAATTTAAAATCATATCAACCACATTCGAATTCATCATCTCTGGATAGTATTAATGCTTATAATTTCAAGTCTTAGATTTACTCGTATATACTGTCAGTAAATACTGTCAGTATAGAGCTGCAGTTATATACTGTCAGTAAAGAGCTGCAGTTATATACTGTCAGTAAAGAGCTGCAGTTATACCCTCGGCATATACGGGTAGTCACGGTCCTTGGAACTATAAGGTAAATACCATCATGTCTAGGCCTCAAGCAAGTCAGGGATTCCATACAATTGCGATACTTCCATCTGAAGACCCAATTACCAATTTACAAATTTCAGTTTGAATATCAATTCGTATGACTTTTTTTCACACAATTACAACCTTTTACTGCTTCTTCATAAATTTTTGACATTTTTGGCTTCTCGGTTATCCTCATTAGCCAATTCGCTGTGATACCAGCTATGAGGTTTCTATCCCCACCGTGCAAGGAATTAAGGGGTTCTAGCAGCGGAAGTAGCATTTCTTGTGCGGGGCAGGGTCTCACACTTGGGGCCTCGCCCATGGATATTCGGACAAGAGACTAATTCCCTTGCCCGGAAATCACAGGCGATTCCTCCAGGATAACTTTTCTCTAATGTAGTCAAAAGCCTTAACTAACTGAACTGATCTGACCGAACCCGTAAGTCCCAAGTCAGATCAGGGAAAAGATTGCACTTGGATCATAGAGACTAATGCTTTTTTCCTCATTGAGAGGCACAACCATTGATTCTTTTCCATAGAACAATTTTTGTCCGAGATATACTTCATCTATCGTACCATAACAGAATTGAGTCTCAATTTAAGGATCCATAGTCCAGCCCCACCGAACCATGGTAGTGATGGGATCCATAGTCCAGCCACCCAACCATTGTAGTGATGGGATCCAACTAAGAATTTGGTTAGGTTTTGTCCCGGGTGCCAGGGAAAAGAGCTCCCTGACCCCCTAGCCAAATATTCATGCAAACTTAAAACTGTTGAAATATACAAGTGAATAGGTGTGTGCGGAAACAAGCCCTTGGCTAGAGGCTGTAAAAGAGAATCTGTAAATGTGAGAGAACCTGTGAAAAGGTGAGAAGAATCTACTGGGAGAGAATAAAGGGTAGCGTGAGGAGATTTAGGAGGTGTGGAGATATTCTGGGAGAGGTGGAGAGAATCAAGCAAAAGAGGTGGAGTGAATCAAGGAGAAATCAGTGGGATTAGATGCTTGGATGTAAACTCTATAAATTGAGGCATTGGCCTAATGAGAACTTGTTGGTTTTTGATTATCCATGCCTACATTAAGATATTAGTTAATTACTCACTAATCACATCTTAATTATTATCTAATCACTTTGTTAATAATGTTGATTCTAGCATTTGATCCACCATAGCTCATCACATTGCTATAATTTTAACATGGTATCAGAGCCAACAAGCCTAGAATCCATCAATTTGTGAGCCCATTATCTTGCTAATCACTTGGCTAATTAGGATTAGTAGCTAATTAATATTTTTTCCTCTTTTTCAACTAACCCTCTGTACCCCAGCTGGTGGAGGAGCTCTATCTCCTTACATACATCAAATTAGCCCAAACCCTTCTAGCCCAACATAGCTACTTCATTGGTGCTCCAGCCCATCGAATCAGCGCAGCAAATCGCCGGCGCAATTAGGAGAAATCGTATTTTTTTTCCAGCGCTTGTGAAGATCTTGGCTACTCCAGTAGCAATGGGTCTAATTACTCTTAGCCCCAGGGGTTTTCAAGCATGCTCTACAAGGTGGTGAAGTCAGAATTTGATTTGATCAAGTCTACAGCGAGATCCAAGATCTTCATCAAATCTGCAGGTGACTTTGGTAAAACAGAGATTAAGCATTCAATGTTTGGTCAAATCTTGTGTTTCTTGGCTTAATCCTCTACGAGACTAATTGCTATTGATGGCCTTGAAAGGATTTGAGCTCATTTGAACTCTAAGGCCTCAGATCTGGGCTCCCCGCATACTCTGTTTTTTGCACACAAAACAGAGGATTAATTTGTTAATCAGTGATTAATCAATATTAATCACTATATTTTGGTGCAATTGAGGGTTTAAATTAACCATTAGGTATTTGACACAGATCCCTATAACTTGAGATTACAATTCAGAGATGGTTTGATACTCCAACCATTCCGTACAAATTGGTTACCCTTGATTTAATGTAATTTTTGGTGATTTTATGCTGATGTTGTAATCATCTCTTAAACACCAGATTGAGTTGTAAAAAGGGTAGACACTACCCTTGAATCTTGAAATTGGATCAAGAGGTAAGACCCCCTTCACATCATCATGAGTACAGCACAAGAGATAGCCAAATTTAATGGGGAGCAATTTTACACATGGCAGACAAAAACCATGTATCTGCTCATGAGGAAAAATCTGTGGGGGCTAGTTGAGGGAAGAGATGAATGCCCAGAGGTGAGAGGGAAAAATGAGTGGAAGAGAAGGAATGAAAAAGCATTGGGACTTATAGCACTCAGTTTAAATGATGAAATCATTCATCACATCACAGGGATACAATGGGCAAAAGATGCATGGGATGAACTCAATAAATTATTTGGCACACAAGCTAAAAATTCAAAGATAAATTTGTTAATGTAATTCTACAAATTGGATATGAAGGAAAGTGAACCTTTAATCACACACTTGAACAGATATAAATGCATTAAGCAACAACTGGTAGCTATTGGCAAAAAGGTAGAAGATGATGAGGCACTAGTAGTGCTTCTGAAGAGTGTGGACAAAGGTGAATATGAAAACATTGTAGCAACACTAAAGAATGTACCTGAATTGAAGCTACATGAGATAGAAGGAGCTCTACTAGAGCAAGAGAGCAGAGGCAAAGAGAAGAAATGGCTCCACTCAACAGCAGGAGAAGAAAAAGCATTCTTCACCTGAGGAGGATTCTCTCGAGGACGAGGACGGGGAAGAGGCAGAGTAGGAGGAAGGACCTTCACTTGCCACAACTGTGGAAAGCCAGGACACATGGCAAGAGACTACTACAGCAAACCCAGAGAGAGAGAGAGAGAGAAACCCCACAACCCAATGTAACCTACCCCAACAAAGTAAAACCACCTCTGAGCCACCGATGATGTAGGCCATATGGTAGATGTATGTGTGAGCACTTTAGTCAAGGTCGCAGGTACTTGTAGTAGCCTTGGACACATAGAGAGAGAGAGAGTGTCAAGGACTATGAGTTTAGGGACTTAAGGCACTGGTCGCGGACTATCAAGTAAAAGGGAAACTTGGTATAGGGTCCAGGTGTGCTAGGAGTATTCACTTGAGGGGAGGTGTTGAAATATACAAGTGAATAGAGTGTGTGCAAAAACAAGCCCTTGGCTAGAGGCTGTAAAAGAGAATCTGTAAATGTGAGAGAACGTGTGAAAAGGTGAGAAGAATCTACTAGGAGAGAATAAAGGGTAGCATGAGGAGATTTAGGAGGTGTGGAGATATTTTGGGAGAGGTGGAGAGAATCAAGCAAAAGAGGTGGAGTGAATCAAGGAGAAATCAGTGGGATTAGATACTTGGATGTAAACTCTATAAATTGAGGCATTGGCCTAATGAGAACTTGCTAGTTTTTGATTATCCATGCCTACATTAAGCTATTAGTTCATTACTCACTAATCATGTCTTAATTATCATCTAATCACTTTGTTAATGATGTTGATTCTAGCATTTGATCTACCATAGCTCATCACATTGCTATAATTTTAACAAAAACTAGTCACACCACTTACACACCCAATATGAAATTGCCTTTTTCTCAGCATCAACTATCTTTAAAACAATCATTTAATGAAACCATTGTGTCATTAATCACAATCCTAAAAATCTCCGGTTGAATCCTTATTTCCAATCATTCCTTCATCGGTGTACCTATGGCATCATTGGCAACTAGAACGCTCACCACCTGTTCACTCAGGGGCCTTTTCGATAGTTCTTAGCTCATTTAGTAACCGGCAATATATTCACATATCAAAATGGAATCTCTGTTGAAGATCAACCAACGGATCCATATAAAAGAGCCATGGACTCATCCGTTGAGGACCATCAAGGTCAACCAGCCAGATCCATGCCCGAATTCAAAAAACAACTCTTACTTCTTGTTCCAATATCTTCCCTGACGTACGTGTGGGTATCTTCAGTGACCCAGAGCCCGAGCACCGTATGGTCAGCACCCTCTAGGATCCTTCGTAGGTCACCTAACGCTTCACTCATAGGCCGCTTCCTTGGTCCCTTATCCACTGTACCGGAAGCTCACCATTTAAATCAAACCGAGGCTGGTCAAGACCTCGGCCGAGACCTTGCTATGCGAGACGTCCTCCGTTGACTCTCCATCACAACAGCTGCAACTTTAACAGATAGGTCTCCACGACCTCATTCACAAGACGGTCAAAATGCTTCCCTAGCATTCTTGACATAAAATAGTCATTTAAAAACAGATTTCACATACAAATACAGTTCCAACAATATTTCCATTTTTTCTCATCACTCCACATCCTTTTACATTAGTCCCCATCTTTTCTCATCTTCCCATAAATTTTTTTTCTTCATCGATCCCTATCACATCACATCATTCCCACATCAAATCACATCCAATTGCATCATCCACACATCAATCCACATTAACCATACATCCATCCACATCATCTACACCAATCCACATCATCCATACATCCATCCACATCAATCCACATTATCCACACATCCATCCACATCTTCCATACATCCATCCACATCAACCCACATTACCCACACATTAATCCACATTCATTTCATAAGTATTCCCATTCTCATCTAATCACATCTTTTTCTATCTCATCACTTATTTCCTCATTTATCCTCATCAGATCGCATCTACTTGCATCTACCCATACATCTCATCACTTCACATACATTAACATCTATCTAGTTTACATCGCATCTTATCACATCCATTTCACATCACATCTCATTCATTTACATCCTGATTCACATGCTAACACATTCATTCACGTCCCTTATTATTCATTCACATCCCGATTCACATGTTATACATTCATTCACATCCTATATCATTCATTACATCCTGATGCACATGACATGACATCACATCTCATCTATTCATTTACATCATGATTCACATGATATCACACATATCATCACATCTATTTACCTTTCATTCTCATCACTTCTATTCTCATCACATCCACCATCCATTCTTTCCCATCTATCTTATTCGCATTACATCTCATCACATGTATTCACCTCACATTCTCGCCATTCCTATTCTCATCGCATCCATCCATCCATTCATTCCCATCTATCCGATTTGCATCACATATCATCACATCTATTCACCTCACATTCTCGTCATTCCTATTCTCATCGCATCCATCCATCCATTCATTCCCATCTATCCGATTCGCATCACATATCATCACATCTCATTCTCCTCACTTCTATTCTCATCACATCCATCCATCCATTCATTCCCATTTATCTGATTCGCATCACATATCATCACATCTATTTACCTTTCATTCTCATCACTTCTATTCTCATCACATCCATCCATCCATCCATTCCCATTTATGTGATTTGCATCACATATCATGTGTCACATCTATTTACCTTTCATTCTCATCAACTCTATTCTCATCACATCCATCATTCTCCATTCATTCTCATCTATCTGATTCATATCACATCTTATCACATTTTTTTATAAAATGTAAGAGAATTCTTATTTTTGATATAAAGATTCTTTACGCATCTATTTATGCATAAGAACAACTTCAGTAGAAAAAACACTTTTATAAAAATCCGTTTATGCATAAATTCAATTTTAAGAAGAATAACACTTTCGAAATAAAAATAAATCTTTAATGCATTTTTTAATGCATAAATTCAATTTTAATGAGAATAACTCTTTTGAAATAAAAATAAATTTCTTTATGCATCTTTCTATGCAAAAAATCAAAATTGATGAGAATAACTCTTTTGAAATAAAAATAAATTTCTTTATGCATCTTTCTATGCATAAAATTAAAATTAATGAGAATAACTCTTTTGAAATAAAAATAAATTTCTTTATGCATCTTTCTATGCATAAAATCAAAATTGATGAGAATAAATCTTTTGAAATAAAAATAAATATCTTTATGCATCTTTCTATGCATAAATTCAAAATTCGATGAAAGTAACACTTTTATAAAAAAATTCTTTTATGCATAAATTCAATTTTAATGAAAGTAATACTTTTATAATAAAAAATTCTTTTATGCATCTATTTATGCATAAAAATCAATTTTGATGAAAGTAACACTTTCTTAATCAAAATATTCCCAATATGCATCTTTCTATGCATAGAAATTAATTCTAATGAAAATAACACTTTATTATAAAAATATTTCTAATATGCATTTTTCTATGCATATAGAATAAAAATAACACTTTTAGAATACACAAGCGGTGGGGATTACTCTTTTTGAATAATAAAAGATAAAATTTATTTCACAAAATTTAAGAAATTTTTGCCATAACCTTGACCATTTTTTAATTTTTTTCATTTTCAAGTTACTTAAAAATTATCCCAAACGGTTTAAAGCATTCTAAACTAATCAAATTCCACTTTTTAAAGAGAAACAATATGAAAAGTTTAATTCTAACAATTTTATTACACATTTAGGAGGATAAGGAAAGGCTGAATTCAAGAATGAAGAGAGGAGGAAAACCTTTCCAACAAGGCATAGCATCATTTTTCATTTTAAAGAAAACAAAAATTAGAAAACCATTAAATGGAATAAAGAAAAAGTAGGATTTCTAGCTTACATGAATTTTTGTAAGCTTTCCTTTGGCTTGATGGTTTGAGGGATCTACTCTTGTTTGCAACAAGAGTATTTTTGAAGAGGAAATGGTCAAAAACTAATGAATTATTCATAAATTCACTGTTTTTGGCTCTGGGGAGAAGAAGAGTAACAGTGCATAAAACACTATTAACCATTTACAAAGGGGGAAGCTTCATTTATAGGAAAAAGTGAGCCTCTAACCAAGAATTTTCCAGATCAGTTTGGTCAATTTTCAACCATTTTTTGGTCAATTTAGTTTACTTTTTGGATCTAGTTGAAGCAGGAGAGAGGAGAGATAAAAATATCTCATTATTTGTGAGTTTAAAACTCAACCACACATGTGAAATAGGCACCTCCTTCATGAGGGAAATTCCCCCACACTGAGGTGTCAAAAATGCATCATTTCTTCTAAATATCTCTTCTTTTTTAACTAATAACCTTGTCCTTAGTCAACTCTTCATCTTATGTGAGTATTTACTCATTTTTGGGGGGATTTTCTTTTATTCTTCAATTTATCTCCTCCCTACATTTGGATTAATCTAATTGGTCCATAGGAACCTTAATTCAAAAATTTCAAAAAATCTGGACCCTTAGGCTAAGGTCCTTTTTACATGATTTCAATTTATTCCAATTGCACATTAGAAATTTCTTTTTGAATATCTATTTCAGGGGAAGCCATTTTAGACACTAGGAGGATTTTTATATCCAAAAATATCTCAATTTTGAATTACCTCCCTCTAGACATTTTCTCTCTCTAGGCCAAAACAGGGTAAAACAGGATCTTTCTTTTATTTCAGAGAGGGGAATAATTATAAGATCAGAAGGGGAAGTTTTTACACCTGCACACCTCAAAAGTCGGAGGGAGGAATCTTACAGATTCTTGGGATATAATTAAGTGCTTATTACCTCCAAAAATTAGCACAACCCTCAGGGGGTGCACTACTAAGAAACCCTATGTATTATGTGCATTCAAGGGGTATTTAAAAATCTCTTTTACCTGTGAATTTTTTATGAGTAAAAGGACCTCTTTTTCTTTATGGAATTATGGGTTTTTTTTCAAAATCAATTAAAAAACCCCTTCTATAAATGTATTTCTGTGAATTTATCTTAAAATTTTAAATTAAAAAACCCCTTTATTTGAACTCATGTGGTATACTTACATATTTCCCCTGAGCACAATTCGTATTTACATGCTCAATGGGTGGAATATTTACTTATGATGTCATACCCTTTGAACTGGTGATCTCATTGTTGTAGATTAAGCAGTGTTGTAGGTTGTATATAGATGACTTTGTTACAAGTATTTAATTGGTTGTAGGTAAAGATGTCTGCTAGCTTGTTACAAATTGTGAGCGTGGACAATAATAGCTTCTAGGCTTGGAAATTTAGAATGACCAATTTCCTTATGGGAAAAGGATATTGGGAGTTAATCACACAGATGATGAAAGGGAGCCAGAGATTGCTGAAGAAAATGCCACCCCATAGCACGTGCAAGATATGAAGCATGAGCTAGAAAGATGCTATATTGGTTGTTTGTTCGTGTGCGAGGCTCTATGATTGTGCATATACAGGATTCAAAAATGTCTAAGGAGGCTTGGGACACCTTGGTGAAGATGTATAATATAAATACTCAAGCTTGAAAGATGCAAATAAAGTAAGAGCTACATAATGTGGCCAACGGGGGAAGCTGAGTATAAATGATTACTTAATGAAGGGTGAAAGGGCTTGTAGATGCCGTTACATCTATAGGATCACCATGATATGCCTTTAATTCTCTTGGAAAGTAATACAACCAATTTTAGACCTCCGTTTTGGAGTTCAATAGAACTTTCCTAATTTTTAAGAGCTGATTACTCCCGTCATATGTGAGGAGATAAATATTAGGGGAGGCTCATCCTCTAGAAATTCACATGCGCAGGCCTTCTACTTGGATACAGGTAGAGGAAAAGGCCACTCTAGAGGTAGGGGTAGCCAAAGAGGCCAAGGTGGTTGGCAAAGAAATTAAAATATAAATAGCATGGAGTGCTATTATATGGAAAACTAGGGCACATTGCAAAGGACTGGTATAAAAAGCAGAATGATATGAAAGGTAAAAAGTTACAATAAGGCAACTATGCATCATTAAGTAAACAAGGTGATGAGACAGAAGTGAGCAGTTATTTGTGTTGCAACACATGCTCACAAGAGATGTATCAAGATCAGGAGGCATTTTGGCATTTCTAACCATCTGACCAATCATGGGTGAGTGGTTATTAGAGATACATAGAAAATGAAAAAACCAAGGTTTGTGGAAATAGGTCATGATACTGTACACCCCATTGCACATGTTGGTAAAGTGCCATTATCTACTACGAAAATGGCATGATGTGTACTTTCGATGTTAACATCATGTGTGAGGTAAAGACAACTATGTTGCATATGGGACAAGTGTCATTGGCAAATATTGACATATGGCCCCATGTTTACTTCTCGGATGTTAACATGCTTGAGGTAAAGGCAACCATGTTTACATATGGAGTAGGTGTCATTGTAGATATTGACATATGGTATAAGCACGTTGGTCATGTAAATATATAACAGTGATTGAAGTCTTTCAATGTTAATATCATGTGTGAGGTAAAGGCAACTATGTTGCATATGGGATAAGTGTCAAATATTGACATATGGCACCATGTTTACTTCAGATGTTAATATGCCTGAGGTAAAGACATCCATGTTTATGTATGGGATAGTTGTCACTGTAGATATTGACATATAACATAAGCACGTTGGTCATGTGAATATATAATGGTGGTTGAAGTTAATACATCGGGGGTTGAAGTCTATGAGACCCAAAATATTATTGCAAGTTTATCAAAGTTTAAGGTTGATGGTATGCACAAACTATCTGAAGCATGCCTGCTTGGTAAGTAGGCTAAACATGCTTTTCCACATGAAAAGCACACCATTTTAATATATGGGGATTGACCAAGACTGCAACAATTACAAGTTGCAGATACTATGTTACATTCATTGATCACACTAGGAAAGTGTGGGTTTACTTCATGAAGAGGAGAAAAGTGAAGTGTTTGCTCACATTCACAGATTTAAAGCCTTGGTTGAGAAGGACAAAGGATATAGATCAAATTCCTAAGATTAAATGGTGAGGGATAATATTTCTCCACTGAGCTCAGTGATTTCTTGAACAAGTAGAGAATCAAGAGAGAGGCAATTCACATGCAGGTATACTCCATAACAAATTGGTGTTGTAGAAAGGAAAAACATGCGCATTGCAGAAGTTTCTCATGCCTTGATATCTAAAAATAATATGTCAAATTACTTTTATGCTAAAGCAATAGTGAGTGCTATTTACATTATGAACATGACTCTCATTGTAGTTGTTTATGGCATGACATGCATGAATAGAAGTTTACAAGCATAAAACTAGATGTGTCACACTTAAAAGTGTTGGGATATATTGCATATGTGCATATTGTTGAAGTGAGAATGAAGTTGGATCCAAAGGGAGAGAACTTCTCTAGCTTGGGCTTGGTACTCTTTTCGGTCCTTGGAGTAGATCAGAAGGCATGATTGTCTAGCTTCTTCATGAATATATCTTGTATGAGCCTATCGAAAGTTGAAAGGCATCAATCAACACAATTGGTATTATGGTTAGTTCATAATGCCCACATTTAAAGTTCAATCCTGTCTTTGGGATGTCTTCCTCCCTGACTCAAATCTGATAGTTACTAGACTTCAAATCTAACTTTGTAAAAACTTTGTCTCTGTGTAGTCAGCAGTCTAGAGTTTCATCAATCCTAGAACTGGGATACTTGTTTTTTTCATAGTAAGTTGATTTAGACCTCTATAGGTAATGCATAACTGGAAGGTTCCATCCTTCTTCTTCTGAAATAGGGTTGCAACTCTCTAAGATACACTCGCCGTTCATGAATATTTGCTTCAACATTTGTCAAATTTTCTTCTTTGAGTTCTATGTACCCATGCAATGACATTTTATATGCCTGTTAGCAGCCACTAGTTGTGCTCCTTGAAATAAGCCCTATTTGGTGGTCAATTTTCATATGCGGATGGTATCTAAGTAGGATCTTCTAGAAGAGATTCACAAACTCTTGTTTTGTTAGTCTAGGTCCCTCATTTTTGGATCATCTCACTAACTTCAATGAGTTTAACTATGAACACCCTTTGATTTTTCCTAAGGTCTTTTTACAATTTGCTTGTTTTTATTAACTATGAATAGGTTTGCCCATTCTCTTAAGGTTATTTCTTCTTGAGACTTTTCTAGTCTCATAATTTAGGGTGGCATTATTTGCTTCTAACCAATCCATGCCAAGATTATTGTTATAGACCCCTAATGGTATAGCTTGAAAAGTAGTCTTGGGTTGTAAAAAAAAAAAACCTCTAAGGTCTTATCCACTACGAGGACTCCAAAAATATAAAGTATTCAAAATTTTAACTTTTTCTAAAACTCAGAGCATATATATTTTCGCATCTAGGATCCTAATCCTACTTGCTTTAATGAGTAGGTGGGGACAATAAAAAATTCCATTCTAATCACTAATGATGATGGTTGGTAATGGTCTAGGAGGTATTTTGCCCAGGCCTTTTGTTCAACAGTTATTAATGTGGTCGAAGGTCCCTTTAAACTATACCAATGTGGTCAGTGATGCTAGAACAAGGCCATACTCACCAATTCAAAACTACAAGTTTAAGATTCATTAAATTGCGAGGGAGAATCTAGCCAACGCCAATGAAGGAGTTCCAACATTAATGCATAAGGAGAAGAAGTGGGTCCAGTGGCTAGCTCACTGATACACGAGGAGGAGGACCCAGTCGTCCCCCAACAAAGAAAAATGGGGAGGGGGGTCGGCACTGTACTGATGGCCTCCTCCATTGTTTATTATTATTATTATTATTATTTCAAAAAAAGAGATATATGTATGTTTAAGAAGAGGTTCACGGGAGACAAAATAAGGATTTTACAGGTTGATTGATTATTCCTTTGAAATTTCCCACTCTTTGCCTAGAGTGCTTCTTGTAGAGTGCTTGTGCACTTGATTATAAGGTGAACGTTTCTTTGTCCTTGAATTTTTATTCATACCCAACTAAAGATGATTCTATATCTTGAAGCTTAATTTTAGGTATATTTTTAAGTGTAGCCACCATAAGTGATTCATATCGTTCTTTATCAATGCTTTTTAATAGTACAACAATAGACTCATCTTCTTCAAGAACTTTCTTCAAGGTACCTTTGAACTTGTTGATATGTTGTGCCGTGCTCTCTGTTTCCTTCTTCTCAAACTTGTAGAATTTCATGAGGAGGTTAACCTTGGAGCTCTTTGAGTCGATGCAGAAAAACTTGTTAAGCTCCTGCCATGTCAATTTGGCATCCTTGATGCTAACAATGTGACTAATCATATCATCACCCAAGTTTTGAGCAATAAGGCCCAATTTTTTGTTATTTTCAAGTTGCTCAACCTACACTTGTTCATCCCCGGTGCCAAAGCCCCTTACATAAATACATGGTCTTACTTTGCCATGTAAATAAACAGTCACCATTGAACCTTAAGATAATCTCTATATGCTCCGTGATGAGAAGGATGTCTTATCTTGAGCCTTGATTTTAGTCCTAGGAAAGTGCTATCCCTTTTACAATTTTCTTGCAATTTATTGAGATTATGTCTAATGCAAGAGAGGACTAGATAGGCAATGCAAATGGGGATATCCCAAGGTAAATACCTACCCAATGATTTTGATTTTGAAGCTCACTCACTTCAATTTTCACTAATTAAACCTTAACGATAGTGATTAATAGGATGTAAATTTGGAGGCTTCAATTAGGCTCTTGCCTTGAACACTAGCTTTCTCTCTCTAGAAATTAGGCATAATCCCTATCTTCTCTCTAATTTTTTCCCAAAACTTAGCTACATTGATGATGACCATAATTGTAGGTCCCTAGGTTTTTCTATAGTTAATTTATGCTATATCCATAAATTTTGTTTTCTCTCTCTAAAGTTTAATTATTAATATTATGATTTATTGTTTAAAAAATTATGAGGTTTTCCTGAATTCAAGAATCAATCTTATTCCATAAGGGAAAATCATTTCTAAATTCATTTGCATGATAAATTTCAAGTTGGGATGTTAAGGTTTATGCATGTAAAACTTAACTATGGGTGAACTAAAGTCTAATGTCAATTTATGTTCTTAAAAAGGTTTGAAAGAACACATTCAAATTAAAATTTTAAACAAATAGAATGAAGTAAATGCCAAATTTTGAATATAGACTTGAACTACCTTTGATAAATTGACTTAGAGGATGTATATTAATTTAAATAATAATAGCAAAGGTTTGAAACCACACATTCATATTCAAATTTCAAACAAATAGATTAAGGTAAATGCAAAATTTTGAATGTAGACTTGAATTACCTTCAATAAATTGACTTCGGGGATCTATAAGAGGTTGATGTAGAGTATTGCAAAAGTGCACGCGAAGGCACATGACTAAAGAGTCATAATCTCCTAAGAGGAATCTGGGTGTGACTCGTACCTCTCTATTTACACAATAATCTGGTAGTGGAAATCACATTAAGGCTAGAGCGACTAACTTGGGGCCTCTTATCTTAATATTTTGATGCTTGGGTATTATGTCAGCTTCCCTCACTCTTACGAGAACAAGCCTTACATAAAGTTAAATGATTCCTCCAAGTGGTTTTCCTTCATAATTCTCACAAGCAAGTCACATAGAGCGGGTTCCCAAGGCTCAACAAGATGTTATGGCTCCTTAATTATGAAGACACTTCATCTATCCTTATTCAATGACTACTCATCCCAAGTTTCTCCTTCTAGACTACTCATCCCAAGTTTCTCCTTCTAGACTACTCAACCCAAGTTTCTAGTTCTAAAATACAATTTGGTCTCATTTTAAAGACCCGCAAGCTCGGTTTTCTAGTGCTTGATCCCTTTTCTACCTAGACAAGTTCCATAGGCTTATCCCCTAGCCCCACGAAACCAAGATCTAGAACTTCTCTGTTTGGATGAGGAACATGAAACATGAGAAAGTGTAAAGCGACAATCTTTGGGACTACCTCAACCCAAAGGGATCCACAACAGTAATCTCATAACATGTCCTTGACTAGTAAGCCTATAGACTCAAGGCCAGGTGGGTGGAGAACAAGTGCCATTGGAAACCGCATAGAGTAAGAAATAGCGTACCTTGAAACATGGGGTTTTGCATAACCACTTCCTTACATTCCATCACCGCGTGAACATGCAAAAGATAATAAAGATGGCATTTGAAATGGGAAGGGGTGTTGTAACCAACATAGCACCTGGAGGCTCAAAGTTGGGCAAAGCCAAGCTAATCCATATCTTAAGGATGTCTAAATTTGATAAAACTAGAGATCCTATTCAATACCTAGAGATGTTTGATCAAATTTATGAGGCCATAGGAAGGCTTAATGATCCCACCAAGATCTGCTCATGTAGACTTTACCTTGAAGGCCAAAAGTAAGCCATTGGTTTAAATCACTAAACCCACTTGAAAAGGCTAGCTGCAAGGTCTTGAGACACACTTTCATAGTGGGATTCTCACCTAGTAGAGCCAAATGGAGCCCCATTGCACATATCTATAACCGTAAGCGGGACGATGTAGAGATACATTGCTAGGACCAAGTATCTTCATATGAGATGTATCTCTCATCAATTGGTTTGATCGGTCTTAAGAGGAAGAAGCTTCATGCCTTTAGCAAACTTGAACCAAGGGATATGGGGATACATTATCCAAAGCCTCATCATCGACCAAGGGTGCCCAACCCCCACCCAGTGCCAACTAGAGTCCTAATCAAGGACATGAGCATGGACAAGTTGTTAGAGAATTTTCTCAACCATTTAGGTCAGTAGTGGTGGTGACAGCCCCAAGGGTTAGCCCCAAGGCTATAGCCCCCAACTAGCACCTCAAACAGGACACCCACAACTATTCCCAATGGAGAGATATGGTTTAGTGCATAATATGTTGCCAAAATCATACAATTACAAAGTGTTTAATATTGAGGCTTAGACAACAACAATTTTGTGCTCATTGCCAGTGCCAATGGGAACCATCACACGTAGCTCATTATTGGTACCGGGAAACTTGGCACCACTACCTATGTTCCTGATGCCAAAGTAACCACTAGCCCTACTGACCATACCAAATGCTTCTCAACCTCTGATTCCATAATCCAATGCCTAATTATCAAAACCCTATACGAAGAGGTATGAACAGACTATCACCAATACCATACCCACCACCTCTGATGTTACCACCCCAACCCTATACTAAGAGGTATGTACACACTATCACCAATGCCATACCCACCTTTGGTGTGTTACCACCAAAAGGTGTGTATAGACCACCACCAATGCCGTACCCACCTCCGATGTTACCACCCCAACTAATGCAATAAATAGAAAAACCTCAATAATATGGCACAAATTCCACCTCTCTAATGGTTTCAGCGTAAGGGCCCACACCCTTTTGCCAAGTGTACTCATAGAACCATCACACGTAGTGGCCCAACTCCCTCTCCAAATCTAGTATGCCATATCCTATTGTCATTCCTTTTATAGAGGCAGTCCAACATGCTTTCAAGGATTGTCTCAACAAAATGATAATCACCTCAGTGGTTGGAGCATCAACCACTTTGATGAGCCTTAAGTTGTTAAGTGTATAGGGAAAGCTTATTCAATCCCCCTTAATGTCATCACAAGGCTCCAAACCAAGTCAAGGAAACATCCAAGGCAACAAAGAAGTAGAAAAAGCTCAAGCTTCATCCTCAAAGCTAGCAGCCTGAGCTAGAGGCGCAAGCCCTAAAGGCTACATTAGCCCCTAAAAAGGTTAATGAACCAAAAACAAAGGTCTAGAATAAGAAGTCCTCGAAGAGCATGGAGAAACGTAGTGCATGATTAGTTGTTTGTCAAGGAGGGCAACAACATCATGACCATGGAAAGGGGTTCAAAAATGATAGCTCCAAAGCTGCCTCTCCCTTGGAGAGACAATGAACAATCTCTTGTTTGTTCAAATACAAAGAGAAGAAATCCATTGACTACAAAAACCTTACAAAGAAAAGCAAAGAGTACCCTAACCACGTGTTGAAAGAAAGGGAAAATGAAACAAGCCCAAGAGCTTGTTAAGGAAGATGCAAGCTGAACTAGAGCCAGCACTTGAGCAAGTGGTTGAGCATAAACCATTGACCCCTCTTGATCTAATCCATGAACCCATCCCAAATCCAATCATAGAACCAATAATGGAAGCTTAGTGTGCTTTCCAAAGGCCTTGATTTGAGACAATAACCGTTCTAAATAAGCCACAAAAAGAACCAGTTCTAGAGCTCTACCTTTGGAACCAATTTGACTAGATTCCACATTGCTAGATATAGTGAAGGAGGACTTAGTATGGGAGGTGAAAGTTCACCTTCCATGGATCATCATATTCACCACCATATTTTACCGATATGATAGGTGATGACTTTATTTTAACCCCATCAAAGGCACCACCTCCTAGGGAAGGATCAATGCACATGTTGGGAGGCTTGGGGAAGCCCACCACTCATGGCACGAGCCTCATGGTCAAGCTTACCAACTACAAGGAATGAGCCTCATGGTCAAGCTTGCAAGCCACAAAGAACGACGGTCTTTGTAATCTTGGATGGTGGTGCTGGTGTTAGAATAGTCACCAAGGGTTGCTGGAAGTGCACCACTCATAGGCACAAGCCTCGTGGTCAAGCTTGCTTAATAGGAACATCACTGAACCCTTGGGCATTCTTCAGCATGCAAAGATTAAGACTAAGCTTCCACCACACCTTTTTGGTGATGGATTTTCATAGAGAAGTGGGTCATACACCATGAAGGGCTTACATGAGAGATGCGAGTCACTTTCATGATTGGGAAACCAATCACATTTACATACACAAAGGTAACCAATCCTTAAAAATAAAATTAAAAATAGGGAAGACACGTTCGATGGGGTCAGGCATTCTGGCCAATGTTTTTGACGTAACCACTCAGACCCCTTCAGTCGATATTTATAAAGCATGCAACACAGAAGCTCACATTATGTCAATTTTGATATCTATAGAGCTTGTTAACAAGATGCTAGATGGTGAAGATGAGGAACAAGAATATGAGCCCCTCTCAAAAAGAGCTTGCTGACTTTGAGGATTGGATTCACATTCGTACAACCATGGACACTCTTCCCACAAAATTTTGATACAAGGTTTGCACAATTGGATGGTGCCAAATTCACATCCATGTTCATGCTTGACACTCTGCTCACCTTGAGTTAGAGTTCCCCCAAAAGGCCACCTAGCTATGTGGCCCACTATGGTTGATATTGGGGCTAGCCACAATGTGTTGTCTTGGGAGATGTTGAATAATTCCTAGTCTATGACTGTTAGTTGTTTTGAAGCAAAGTTTTTAATTGAACCCGAGCTTGTGTCATGCAAGTTTTATGTGACCCCCATAGGTACATGAAAGAGAGCATCACCCTCGAGGAGGGGATGGATCGCGCCCACAAATTGCATCATTAGATGGAGAAGAAGGACCACAAATTGCATCATTAGATCGCGACCACAAATTGCATCATTAGATGGAGAAGAAGGACCACAACGCTTAAGCTTCCCTTCAGGATGGTTATCGTACCCTTTGGATGAGGGCACCCCAAACCTATCAACATGATAAGTCTTGTCATCCACTTAAACCACCACCTCAGGTAACCTCTAACACTAAATAACCTCATCGCCTTGCTCCCACCCCCTTAAACCATTATGGAGATTGTAAACCTCATTAGCAAAGATGAAGAACACCCCTACTAAAAGTCAACCTCAATAGGTTCCAGGGGAGGTCACTAAGAAGGAGTGGGTACTACCCAAGAGTACCTTAGCTAACTAAGGAAATTATGATGCCCATGCAAGCTGGAAGCCACCATTTAGCCCAAAGCCCAACCAAGAGCAGAGATCCACCAAGTGGGAGCCTCATGCAATAGTGTTTTACCAAAACCGTGAGCCTTGCTGGATCCCCATCAAGCTGTTAAACGATGCCCAGTGCTTCTACAAAGGGGACGCGTCTGTTTAGGTCCCAAAATAGCTCACTGTCTGCATAATCTCGGAAGCCTAAATGATCTAGGCGATAGCCTCAATACCAACCATCCTAGAAGTATATGCTTCATTGGATCCTGACAAAACAGCTAGAAACATAAGGATTCTAAAAAAGAAAACCCCCACAGAAGGGTGACGAGATCAAAGAAACCCATGTCTGCTTGCTTTGGACCCCCATAACCCTGAAATGTCAAATCCAAGTGTGTTAAAGCCATGTGCCTCCGATGCCAACTCCAAAGTTTAAGCAAGAATGGAGAGCAGTGGCTCCTTGCTCGAACACCACCTCAAGTGGCAACCCCATGCCCATGTGTAGTGGCCCTACCCATCCACCACAACCCCATAACACCAACTTGCAAGCTGGAACTGGAAGACAACTTAATTAATTGCACTAGCAAAGCTGGAACTGGAAGACAACTTAATTAATTGCACTAGCAAAGCTGGCCATGATGGCATCTAAGCTTTCTTCATGGATGGGCAAATAATTCTCACCTCACTACCCCCTGCCAACATGGTAAGCTCGAACCATAGCACATGTGTACATATGTAACGTGGCCCCCCACAAGCTCCCCCACTCAAATGTATAGTTACCACTTTCATCGAGAATGATAAAAAACATAAAAACCTAAAAACATAACAACAAATGTTAAAAAGAAACTAAAAACGTGCATGTGCACGCATGCACGTCCCTTGCATACAGCCAAATTTACACTTGCACGAGCACCCCACACCCATTTGCACGTGCATACACTTATGCTTGCTTGCATGTGCAACACTTGTATTTACACACACACATACACCTCACCACCGTACCCCACATGCTCGCCATGCATGCACATGTGCACATGCACTTGCACTCCATTCGCGCTTGCACGTACTTGCACCCCACTCACCCACACTTTTATGCACACACGTGTGTACTACCCACTCACTTGCACATGCACGTGCACACATCTTTGCACACATGCATGTACACACATTGTATTCACGTGCACACATCTTTGCACACATGCATGTACACACATTGTATTCACGTGCACATGCATGCCCACCTCCATGCATGTGCACCCTCATCCACCTACATTTGCCTTTGTGCATATGCACATGCATTACACCCACTTGCATCGCATTTTTGAGTGAGCAGTTGCTTGTCACCATCAGGAGAGGCAATAAAGGCATTGGTAAGTGCTTATGAGCAAGTCAAGAGTGCGAATGGAAGGGTGTGTGTGTGTGTGATGAAGAGTGCAAATGGAAGGGTCTGTGTGTGTGATGAAGAGTGCAAATGGAAGGGTGTGTGTGTGTGTGATAAAGAGAGCAAAAGATATGTTTCTGTATAATGTGTTAAACTATCACTTGGGGTTTGTATGCTTGTCTTCTATTATGCACAGAAGGCGGGATGACAAAGCTACTGGTAAGAAGATGTTCTCATCTTACTACTACCAGTATTCCGACAAGCAACGATCAATGCCATCCACACCACACTGATGTTCGTGTCTTTTCAACAAATCGGTAAAAGTAGGTAACCACTTTACCCTCCTTTTATTGCTTATTTTGGCTCTCTAGTGAGTGAGTAGTGCTCTCCCCCCACAAAGGGTATACCTAGTTTTTTTGTAGGTAACCACTTCATTGTCCTTTTATTGCTTATTTTGGCTCCCTAGTGAGTGAGTAGAGCTCTCCCCACAAAAGCTATAGCTAGTTGTTTGTAGGTATTCTCCCGAAAATTCTAAATTCATCTTCCAAGATAGTCCAAAATCCTTTTCAAAATCACATAACAATCGTGCACTTACCAAAAGACCTAAGGACTTAATCCATTGCACACAAGGAATCTTTGTGCACACTTGAGGGTAGACAATGCCAAAACATCCTTTTTGCCACTAGCACTTAAGCACATAGGCTTGGATAGTCCTACCTACCTAATGGTATTTTCGGCACCATGCACCCATCTTTCGTTGGGATAAACCACACCTTATCAAGGCACTCTGACACACACATAGGATCTCATTCTTATACTCATGCCCATGCTTTGTATGCTTGCCTTCGATCATGTGGTTGTCTTGCCTCGTCTTCATTTATTGAGTCTGATTCTTGCTCAATCAGCCCTCGTCCTATCCATGACTCATAATTTTGTCATTCCACACTCTCACAAGGGCTAAAAGCCTTCAAGTCTTGTCTTGTCTTGTTCAATTAGTCTTGTTCTTGCTCAATTAGCTCTCTTCCTATCCACGACTCACAATTTTGTCATTTGCACACTCACAAGGGCTAAAAGCCTTCCATTTGTGCATGTCATGCTTGGACTTTGTGAAGATTTCTACCAAAGATTCCTCCACATCTGACCCAATCAGATGGGCATTTCAATCATGGTCTATGGAGCCGTTGGATCCATGCACCCAAACAAAAACCTTTACACATGTCAATGGTTTAATCAACTACACACGACATCTCCCTCCAAGGGAGAAAACTGGCATTTAAACATTTCACCCCTATGCTCTATAATGCTTCACTTATTTTCACTGACATCGCCATGCTTTACTTATTCCGAAAAGGTTAAAGCAACGCCACATGCCAAGGTTAGCAATGTTCGGCATTTCAACATTTCACCCCTATGCTCTGTAATGCTTCACTTATTTTTCCTAACATCACCATGCTTCATGTAAACATGCCGAAGAGTCAAACACTTCAGAAAGAGACTAAAAAAGCACATAGATCCATTCAACCATGTTCAACAAGCCACCCATAGTGTGCAATTTACAAATGTACTCGCCAGCGTGGTGTCCTAAATTCTCTCATTCTTATGGATAACCCAATCTTAATCCTCGCAACCTTAAGCAAGAAAAAATAAGTGTCAAAGAAAGCAAAGTATTGGAGTTTTCATCAGAAGAAGCTTCTATATATGGGCCTACCTTTTGCCCAATGCCCATGCATGTTACTTATATAATATCCATGGACTTTGCATGTAATAGACACATAGGCACTGTTCTTTCATGAACTTGCATTGAGCCTCATCATTAACAATAGCTATCTAGGTACATTTCTAGATGGTGGGACCATGGCGAGTGTAAGCATGTCTCATGGTACGACCCATCACTTGGAACTTCCTACAATTATTGGGAACCTTTCATGCCTCATCTTTGACCACCCAACCGATTTAATCCACCATAGCTCTAGCCCAAGCACTCACAACAACACGGGGAATATTTTTTGGTGAGCTTTCTATGGTGAGAGTTTTTGACGGCAACCACTTTTGAAGCATGATCTAGTGTAAAATTTGTTATTCTTGTAAGAATGGAACATGAAATATATACATCATATTTTCACCTTGTCCCTCAAGTAATTATGAAGAATGAGGTAGTCGTAAAATATTGTCTCAGTAATATTGAACTTCCGTTGTCCATTCACATCTTGTAGGCTGTCGTTTTTGTTCTTCAATCGAGAGCATGGGCTAAATGGGAGCCTTTGAAGCTAGTGTCATTGTATCCATGAAGGCTAATATGTGGATGTATAGGGTAGGACTTAATTAAAAAATTACCATTGTCTTGGTGGCGGGGAGGACATAATAGAAAACAAGCCATTGTTTTGGTTGTCCCATATTGAACAACCATATATTCACACCAATAAAATATCAATCATACATGAGGACAATTATAGCGTTTTCTTAAAAGTAACACCACTAAAACGTCAATAATACATGTGACCAAAAATAGCATTCTCTCAAAAGTCTAATAGCATGTGATCTCCTTTTTGTCCTTCCTAGTATAACAGGCTGATGGACAAACATGTTCTCATTTTGATGTAGGCCTAGGACTTGCAAGAAAAAGTAATAAACGTGCTTATAAGCAAGGTATGATATTTTTCCATGAACTCTTCGTTGGAAGTCAAGGCAACTACCTCCCCATTATTTGTCTCCTTGATCACACCAAATTGATGCGTAGTAGTATCTTGAATCTTCTTTAAAGAAGCTACCTTTGAGATTTTATGTCTCTACTTTGCTTTTCCCATTGACTTGTGCCTTGGTCTTCTCAACATTTCCAATCATATTGCTTGCACGACAAGATGATTGTGGCATCCTTTGTGCTTGCATGGTCTCCTCCAATCAAAAAGTTGCAAACTCCCATTTGCAAATCTCCTCAACTGTCAAATTTGTTCCTGTCTGCACTGGCCATACCCTGGGAACATGTGGTGTAGGTCTCACTATATTGCAGTCTATATTGCTTGTATGGTCAAGCCTCTCATTACAAAACCACATCCATTGGTCACATACATCACTCGGCCCAGGGTGCTTCCTTGTGCCCCAAAAACAAGGAGCAGGCACTCCAGTATTGCATGCAGGTAAGATTTGCTTGCACTTTGTCCTTGGACCACATAACCCCATACATGTTATTTTGCATCCACCACGTGTTCTCCTCATTGTCCAATCTCTTGATGGCACATCACACTCAATGACCATAGAGCCATGTGCTCCTTCATTTCTTACTCCCTCAATTGTTGTCCCAATGCCTCCTATAGTGGGTTCATTTTTGTTTGCAGTTGCACCTTTTTGGTTGTTAGGGGTTACGAAGTTAAGTTTTTGAGGTTTCCCCAATGTTTTCTTTGCCTGTTCACCATTACATAGCCTGCTGGTCAATGAGACTTGTTCCCCTCTAGGTCAATTATAGTAGTTGATTTCCTTTTCTTTTTTGGACAGTATCTCAATCCCTATGTAGAGGACCTACAGCACCATAAAGGGGAGTATTAGCCAATGCCTCTCTGAATATATGAACAACATTAGCTGGGGATGGTATTGCCCTCTTTGCTAACCTGTCACCTAATGTCTCTAAATTGGGGCTTGACTCCATATGTTGGCCCAACTGTATTGCTTGTTCCTTCAAACTTTGCAAGATTGCATTGGCCATGTCAAAAACAAATGCTTCGTGGTATAAGGATATCTTAGACTTGTATCCTTCTCTTGCCGGTGTTAGGAGTTTTTCTGAAAGGTGTTTTGAGTCTATGTACATATGGGATGCGTGGTGTGTGAATAAACTTTGCCCTAAATGCCCTGGCAAATGTATAGAGCAGGTGGTTTTGCAGTGAGCTGGTATGCGTGTCGTTTTTTTTTGGGAGCAGATGCTAGAGATTTGGAAGTTTTTTATTGCAGTAGTATGGTGTGCGGGTGGTTGCCAAATGCAGGGCACCGACTTATTCGGAAGAGAGGCCATTTTTGGAGCATGGGGGAAATGGTCGTACAGAGGAAATTGAGGTGCAGCTGATAGAAGGCCGGGGGCAGCTCTTGTATTGGAAAGTCGTGGGCGCGGCGTGATGATCCGACGCATAAGGAAGGAGGGGCCATTGTAGCATTGTGTGGCCATCTAATTGAAGCTTTGAAATAAATAAAAAATATAATACAACGTGGCCAATCAAAAGAATAGCCACATGGAAGCCTTACCACGCCGCCAGCACACCATCTAGAAGGTGGTGGCAAAGACGCAAAGCTGTGAAGATGGCCGCCTCGTGAAGGAGAGAGAACGCTGCTGGAATTGTGCAGATACCGGGCGCGAAGAAGGGAAGTAGCCGCCGTGTGAGAAGTCACCTGGGTGGGGCGATTTTGCAGACCATGGCGTGGAAAAGAAAGGTTGGCCGCCTTGTGCAAAAAGGCTCTCTGTAAGGTGTGCTGGCGGATGCACAGGGTTGGCGGAGGGCTGCAGGCCTCTGGGTGCGCAGAGAAGACGGGCTGCTAGGGGCGGGTGATTCTGGGTGAGCAAAGGTGGTGAAGGTTGCCGCCTGGAGCGAGGGTTGACAGACGTGGCGAGTCGGGGTTTTTGAAGTGCAAAAGGCAGACGCCAAGAGGGAGAGACGTGGCTCTCGATGGAGCGAGCAGGCACCGAAGACAAAGTAGCCACCCTGTAGAAGACGGCTTGGGAGCTGAAGGTGCTGCAGCGAGTGTGGAGAGCAAGCAGTCGGGCTGGTGTGGTAGCCGTTGGGTGCGCAGGTGTAGCTGGCGAAGACAGGAAGGTTAGGAGCTGCCTTGGTACGAAGGACTGGTGGTCAGTTGAGGAAGGCTGGCTGCAGGCAAAGAGATGGACTGGTCGATGGGCCAGATACAAGGGGTTGCTGCCTTATGAGAGAGAAGCGGACGAGTAGGGAAAGCTGCAGAGGCTCTGTGGTGGTTGGCGAAGCTGCTGGTCACGACACACAGAGAGTGAGAGCTGCTGAAGTTGAGGGTTGCTGGTGGGGCGCCCTCTGAAGAGAGAAGTGGCTGGTTTTGTGTGGGCGATGACTACAAGCAGAGAGTGGATGCGGACCAGAGAGAGAGCCTTGGTTTTTTGTGTGTCTTATATTAAAACATTTTAGGGTTATGTGTCCCACTGGTAATGCATGCACATATTTCCAAGTGGCATCAATGCCACATCATCATTTGAAAAGAAATCTTAAAAAAATTAGGGTTGCATTTGCCATGTGGCAATGCAAGCCCACTTTGCCACATGGCATCGAGTGCCACATCATCATCAAAAAATAAAATAAAAATATTGGAAAAAATTAGGATTACATGTGTCCATGTGGCAATGTAGGCCTATGTTTCTATGTGGCATCGAGTGCCATATTACCACCCAAAAAAAAACTTGAAAAAAAATATATTTTTAAAATATTGTGGAGCTCTGCTCTTCCCTCTTCTCATTTACATGTATGCTATTGAATCTTACATGTTTGATGGATGCTTGCTAGATAGGATTGGTTAGAGGCTAGACAACATAAATCATTTTAAACAATAAGCAACACATAATCATTCCCTTGTAATAGAATACTTGTGAGCTCTCCTCTTCCCTCTTCTTGCTTGCATGTATGGTATTGAATCTTACATGTTAGATGGATGCTTGCTAGATATGATTGGTTATAGTTTTTATCTTGCATTAGCTTCCTCTTCATCCCTTGCCTTTTGTGTAAGAGAACTATGGTTAAGGACCATCTCTATTTGCCTCCATCTAGGCAAAGAGAGCTCTTCATTCATCCCATCGGTAAGGAGCATTCTACTGTGGCATTCCGGTGTGAGAAAGGAGTGAATGAGCCAGTGCACCCACATAGGGAAGTTACAGTTGCATCTTAACTTAAATAATATGTATCCCACTCGTGGAGGAGCAATGTAAGCTTCTCTCATATAAGATGTCTGTAGAGTTAGGTTGCTGAGCAAAGTTCATCACCACAAAAAAGTGGCAAAAACTCATGCCAAAAGTCTTGATCTTTAAATCCCACATAAGTCCCATGGGCTTTGCAGTAACACCATCAACAAGTTTCACTATTAGAATTGTGTTATCTAGAGGTGATTTTCCTCACCTCTCCTAGGATTACTTAGTGGTGAATGCTGAGACCAACACCTTCATCGAAGATTACTCTAACCTAAAGTCCATTGTACTTCATCGAAAGTGTCATGTTCATGTCGTCACTCTTGAAGTAGTGACCCAATTTATTAATTAGTATCTCTTGACCTCTTGAGTAGGTTTTTTTCTTCTTTGCTTTAAACTCATCATTTGAGGACTTTGGGTGGTGGTTTTTTCTCTTAGTCTCTTGTCCATCCAATCCTTCAAGTCCTTCCATAAGTTTAGGCTACCTTGAAGCAAAGAGCCAATAAGTATCTAAACTTGTGAGCAAAGGAAGGTTGAGAGACATGTTCTATCTCTCTGAAGGCATGAGTGCTCTCACTTTGATGACTATCAAGGACTCTAATGGTATATAAGATATGCAATGGCCCTTCCAAGAGTGGAACAGTCATTGTCACCCATGACCTTTGAATAGATTGTGTCCAAACTCATACACGCAGTGGATCAGATCTTAGTTGAGACTCTTATGCCTCTTGCATATCTTCCTTAACCATAGAGAGAATTGGTTATTTTCTAGTATCACTGAGTTAGTTTTTGGGATAGGAGTTGCTCTTGTAATTGGGATTGTTGGAGGGTCTCCTTCGATTTATGCTTGGTAGGCTTTCACCACCTCTCTTTAGTAGCTTCAAGTATGCTCTTCTCCTCAATGGGGCAAGGATGTCTTCATCGAAAGTGTCAAGTTCATGTCGTCACTCTTCAAGTAGTGACCCAATTTATTAATTAGTATCTCTTGACCTCTTGAGTAGGTTTTTTTTTTTTTTTTGGCTTTAAACTCATCATTTGAGGACTTTGGTGGTGGTTTTTTCTCTTAGTCTCTCGTCCATCCAATCCTTCAAGTCCTTCCATAAGTTTAGTTTACCTTGAAGCAAAGAGCCAATAAGTATCTAAACTTGTGAGGAAAGGAAGGTTGAGAGACATGCTCTATCTCTGAAGGCATGAGTGCTCTCACTTTGATAACTATCAAGGACTCTAATGGTATATAAGATATGCAATGGCCCTTCCAAGAGTGGAACAGTCATCGTCCTCGTCACCCATGACCTTTGAATAGATTGTGTCCAAACTCATACGCAGTGGATCAGATCTTAGTTGAGACCCTTATGCCTCCTGCATATCTTCCTTAACCACAGAGAGAATTGGTTATTTTCTAGTATCACTAAGTTAGCTTCTGGGATAGAAGTTGCTCTTGCAATTGGGATTGTTGGAGGGTCTCCTTCGATTTATGCTTGGTAGGCTTTCACCACCTCTCTTTAGTAGCTTCAAGTATGCTCTTCTCCTCAATGGGGTAAGGATGCCTTCATCGAAAGTGTCATGTTCATGTCGTCACTCTTGAAGTAGTGACCCAATTTATTAACTAGTATCTCTTGACCTCTTGAATAGGTTTTTTTTTTTTTGCTTTAAACTCATCATTTGAGGACTTTGGTGGTGGTTTTTTCTCTCTGAAGGCATGAGTGCTCTCACTTTGATAACTATCAAAGGACTCTAATGGTATATAAGATATGCAAGAGTGGAACAGTCATCGTCACCCATGACCTTTGAATAGATTGTGTCCAAACTCATACACGCAGTGGATCAGATCTTAGTTGAGACTCTTATGCCTCTTGCATATCTTCCTTAACCACAGAGAGAATTGGTTATTTTCTAGTATCACTGAGTTAGCTTCTGGGATAGGAGTTGCTCTTGCAATTGGGATTGTTAGAGGGTCTCCTTCGATTTATGCTTGGTAGGCTTTCATCACCTCTCTTTTAGTAGCTTCAAGTATGCTCTTCTCGTCAATGGGGTAAGGATGCCTTTATCGAAAGTGTCATGTTCATGTCGTCACTCTTGAAGTAGTGACCCAATTTATTAATTAGTATCTCTTGACCTCTTGAGTAGGTTTTTTTTTTTTTTGCTTTAAACTCATCATTTGAGGACTTTGGTGGTGGTTTTTTCTCTTAGTCTCTCGTCCATCCAATCCTTCAAGTCCTTCCATAAGTTTAGGCTACCTTGAAGCAAAGAGCCAATAAGTATCTAAACTTGTGTGATGAGGAAAGGAAGGTTGAGAGACATGCTCTATCTCTGAAGGCATGAGTGCTCTCACTTTGATAACTATCAAGGACTCTAATGGTATATAAGATATGCAATGGCCCTTCGACTGTTCCAAGAGTGGAACAGTTATCGTCACCCATGACCTTTGAATAGATTGTGTCCAAACTCATACGCAGTGGATCAGATCTTAGTTGAGACTCTTATGCCTCTTGCATATCTTCCTTAACCACAGAGAGAATTGGTTATTTTCTAGTATCACTAAGTTAGCTTCTGGGATAGGAGTTGCTCTTGCAATTGGGATTGTTGGAGGGTCTCCTTCGATTTATGCGCTTGGTAGGCTTTCACCACCTCTCTTTAGTAGCTTCAAGTATGCTCTTCTCCTCAATGGGGTAAGGATGTTATGCCAACTTCTTTGGCAGGTTGGATAGCGACCCCCATTTCCTCATGTTAGTGGTTGGCTTAAGAACCATCTCCTTCTTGTTGCAGAAAACATTTAAGGTGGTATACTTGCCTGAGCCACTTTAAACTTTACTCATTTTCCAATTTCCCTAGGGGTTTCTCTCATATGCTCTCCAGGATCCTTGCCTGAGCCATTTGAGGTGGTATTCTTGTCTGAGCCACTTTGAAATATTACTCATTTGAGGTGATATCCTTGCATGAGCCACTTTGAACTATTACTCAATTTCACATTTTATTGGTTCTGTGTCTACAAGTCTTAGGGGTGACACTCATATTCCCTCTGGGATCAGATTGGGGGATAATACCCATGCTTATCCCAAAACTCTCCTATTTCTTGAGGCCGAATCCTCTCTGGCTACATGAGGAGCAGATGCTTCCTTCTTGAGGTTAAAGCCTCTTGAGCTATATAAGCAGTTGCTCTCTTCTTGCTTGTTATAGAATTAAGAGGGATAGTGTGTATGTATCCACCTTGGACACTTAAGGCTTTCCATTTGTTTATGTTTGTTCTAGGCTAGGCTAGACAAGGATGCTCTCAAGGGGAAATCCTTGTACATGTGTTAAATGCTGCAACCTATGTCAAGTGGAGTCAATGGGGGTTAGCTCTCTATGGAGTAACAACCATGCCTTTTCTTCACTAGACACCCTGCCACATGGTGAGGTACCTTGCAAATGACATCATTGCAATGGTTGTCTAACTCCCAACAATGAGTTTATGTGTCTGCCCCTAAGTCGCATTGTGGCTTAGTACATAAAATAGATATTATCTCCATTGGTGATGTAATGGTTCTTCAAGACCTAAGTAGGTGGGCTCTAAGCTTCCAAGGGCTCAACATAGACAGTTTCTTTCTCTTCACGCTTATCATCTCCCTCAAAAATCTATACCTATTGTGGAAGAGGTGGTTAAGGGGGTAGAATTGGTGGTGTGGTAAGGGCATATCTAGGATCCTTAGGATTCCTCTTTGGGGCATAGATGCCCTTATTAAGGTGCATTTTTAATCATAGGCCTTATGATGTTTGCTAGGACTCCAACCCCCCAGTCCCACACCACAGGTTGCAGGAGTCGATTAGGAAGGCAGCAATGCTACAAATAACATATTGTGGTTCTCTCGCATATATGGGGGTATCCAACAACATTTCTCTAAAAAGAAAGTAAGTTTGTAGGTGGGATCAATTATTCATGTGTAGTGGGTATATCTAGAGCTGCCTTCTCTTTCCCATTTTTAGAGTAAGGCATTGCACTAAGAAAATCCTCATTCATAAGTGGATCAATAGATGCATGACTAAAAGGGTGCAAAGCATCCCATTGAGCAAACCATCGTTTGTTGTCCATCATGCACCCTAAGGTTGGTATCTTTCTTTTATGAGTTTTGTCTTCTATAACTTGTTTCCCAAACTATTCGTGGCAATCTGTCATGATGTAACTGAGAAGATGCAAAGCATACCATTGAGAGAACCATCATTTGTTGTCCATCATGCATGACTAAGAAGGTGCAAAGAATCCAATCAAGAAAACCATCGTTTGTTGTCCATCATGCATGACTAAGAAGGTGCAAAGAATCCAATCAAGAAAACCATCGTTTGCTGTCCATCATGCACCTCGAGGTTGGTATCTTTCTTTTATGAGTTTTGGTCTTCTGTAACTTGCTTCCCTGATTATGCATGGCAATCTGTCACGATGCAACTTTTGAAGCTTGATAATGTACTCAACCAATATTTGCATCCCCAAGACTTCAATGTGCAAACTACCAAAGATTCCAATAGGAGAAGTGGGTAGGAGGTTTGTTGTTTGACCTTAAAGAAGTTTGTGGGGTAGTTATCTTGCAAAGGTTTTGCATTAGGTATATATTAAGGGTCATAAAATTCAGCTTGCATTAAGTCAAAGAAAGTGGTTTGCTACAAAAAGGCATTTTTGTTCCTCTCCTAGGCATGTCTCAATGTTGTTGTGGATGTGTTGCAATGTTGTGCATGACATTCGTATGGACTTGTACCTTCATTTTGGGCCTAATAACACAATTTTTGCCAATTGATTTTGTGATTACAATTTGCAATTAATATTTCTAGAGTTATGACATAAGACTTTGTAAATTTTGATGGTCCTCGACAATGGTTTTGGTCAGTGGGATGACTATGATCTAGAACGAATTTTTCTTGTAAGATCACATAGAAATTAGTGATTGTAAGAATTAATAAAAATATATATCATCCTGAATTCTTGCTACATGTAAAAAACATGAATCGTGCACAAAAAGAGTACACAAGTGAAGATACATCCTTGTGTGGATTCATAAGTTGAAGCCTCTTGGTTCAAAATATGATCAAAAGTAAGGAGTTTTACTTTAGAGGAAATAAGAATTGTGGAAGGCAAAGCAAAAATAATAATAAGAAGAATCATAGTTAAGGCTAGTGCTTTCAATAATAATATATTGATAAGAGTAGATGATCATATATCCGTACTAGACTACTTGTGATCCTCATATACACATTCTATAATATTTGCATCATTGATTTTCAAGCATTTTAGCTTGATTTAATTTGAGGTCAAGGAGATGATGTCTTGGCAAAGTATATATTTGCATGTTTCCTAGAGGCTGTTGCCTTAGCATCCTACACATTTTCTCAAGCTTTAGAAGGTGCTCATTTCATAGGTTACAATCATTCCCAATTTTGGCACCAATTCATATTTCAAGTCCTATCATGCCTAAAGTTATGTTTTGTACATGTGTAGAATGAAACATCATGCTACCTGAGAAGCTTAAACTCCTTGATGCTTGCATACTCTATAACAAAGTGGCTTCAAACCATACCTAGTGCTTTGTGAAAATGCTACCTAACTACACTCTTCACCATACAGTACATCAAGCATGCAAAACAACACAAGGAAAATAACAATCAAAGAACATGAAGATACAACACAAGACATAGAGAAGCAATAAGACAAGATCACCAATAAAGAAAAGCAATAAGACAAGATCAACAATAACAAGTGTTTAAATAATTTGGCACATGCAATGGTTTGTTCTTGTTCAAAATTCCTCCTCTATGCTTTCAACACTAAACCTACCTCTCAAAAGGAAGGTAGATAGAATCTTCCCAAGTGGAACATGTAGTTTAGTACCCTTACAAAAAAGGGAAAAAAAAAACCCCCACATCCCAAATGCTTATCCATGAGATACAACAAGTAGACAATTTTAAGAAACTTAACTAAGAAATAATAACAAGCTCATGGTTGTAAAAAGTGTAAGCACACATATATATTTGTGTGTGTGTGTGTGTGTGTGTATGAGTGTGTATATATATATATACATATAGGTATTTTTTTAACGTAAGTAGAAAAAAGCACACAATTGTGTTATTTGAAGTATGGGATGATATTAAACATTAGAACAAAAAAGAACTTCTTGGCATTGAATAGACTTTTTGCAATCTTTTTTTTTTTTGTAATGCGAGATTTGTATTTGTACCAAGAAGTGTCCTTACGGATGAGAGCTGGAAGTAAAACTCGACCATGAGACCTTACCCCAAACACACACGCTTCATCAATTGCTCTCACAAACTCTAACCTTTGTATAAACAGGTTGAGACAACAAACTAGCTAACGACTCATGTAGCTCTTATAATAAAAAATAAAATAAATAAATAATCATCTTTAGAATCGAAAAGCTAGATCTCTTTTTTTTTCTACACGGGAATTTTTCCTATTGAAATGTGTTTGCAAGGTTTTCAACTTTTTAAAACATTTATTAAAGTTGTTTTGTCTACCTCCTCCTAATTAAATAATGTGGTAACTCGTTATTTTGAATGTTGGAGTAATGGGAAGCTTTCAGATATACAAATAATAAAGCAACTTACAATATAAGGAATCAAAAAGGGTATGAATAAAATCTCCTATGGCTAATCCTCATCTCAAAGCAAGGTGTAGGGAGCTGCAACTTTAGAGAGAGAGAGAGAGAGAGAGAGAGACACACACACACACACACACACACACACACACACACACACACAGAGCATGCAAAGATTTTGTGAAACAAAAGTAGTTTATCCCCCCCCTCCACACACACACACACACACACACACACACACAAGGTATTTTATCCACACAGCACACCCCACAGAAAGACAGAGAGACAGAAAGACAGAGAGAGGGCTATGGACAGACTAGATCAAGGGGGGGGGGAAAAAAAGGCCCTTTCCTGGAAGGGTTTAAAAAGGTTTGGGCTTTGCTCGCCATTACAAAAAAACAACACTCTCGTGAGTCCTTGCGATGGTGCCTTTGGGCTTTTGCTTGATTCACATTTACAATGCTGGATTTCTTTCACAATGTGTAGGCATTACATTATGCCCCTCCATGCTGTCTTGTATCATCTGTCTTTGAGGCCTTGTGACCTTGGCCATTTCACTAGCATCATTCAGATGTAATACCACCAGTCAAACGGCCTTGCATCCAAGGAGGGGCTAGGGGGAGCATGCCCTACCCATCTTTTTTCCCACTCTGTCCACACATACTTATGGCCCACCTCTTTGCAAACTTAAATGCACACATGTTTGTGGCCCCTCCTCAACTCCTCAACAATGCCACAGTTGGCCTGGGAATGAAAGAGACAGGCAGCCACACTATTACGGTCCTCTATACCACGTGCTTATAACCATGCACACCATAGCCATCCTGTGACGCCCACAGATGAGAAAACGGTAACTGGTGCTCCTTGCTAATCTGCAACACACTTAAATTCATCAAATAGCTAATCAAAAAGGAACTTTGGCTCCCCCATTTACCTGTGCAATCCATTCAAACTTCGATTCCTTGTCACTTTGGTAATATAGTGAATGCAACTGTGAAATTTATCCAATGCAACAACATTCCAATTGTCAGCATACCTTAACAGAGTTCATTACATGATGCAGAGACACTTGATGCCAGATAGAGACTATCCTGGCTTGCCTTAATCTTTCTGTATGAATTGGCTGCTGCAGGGGACATTAAATGTTGGTATGCTTGGACCACACACTGGATGGCATCTAATCGACTTTTAATGGATTCATTAACCCCTAGGCAGCCAAATCGTGAGAGTAACAATCTTTGGCAGCTCTACATTTAAGAACATGAACCCAAGATCAAACACAAGTATGCACATTGTACTACAACCACCCTCAGCCCACAAGAACTCATTGATAAACACAGAATACATGGCTATTATAAAGAGGTGCACTGTAGAATTTCTAGCCACACCATGAGAATCTGTAACCATGATTAGTGCTCAGCCGGCTAGGCCAAAAGCACCCTTTTCAGCCTGCAAAATTGGCCATACAGCAGTCTGTGATACGTGCGCAGCTCTCTAGGCCCTGCTTATTGCAGCACTCAGCCCTCTAGGCAGCTGTTTGTCAATTACACCAACCCACTCACCTGCTTACTTGCCCATACAGATGCCAACATTCAATGGTACAACCCTCATGGCAGCCATTTTTTATTCTGGAAACGTGTGTCTTTCTTTGCATGAGAGAGAGAGAGAGAGAGACAGACAGACAGACAGATTATAACGTCTACCAAGGACCCAAAGGGTCTATGAGACCAAAAGGCAATACATGTGATCCATGAGTAGACTGAATGTCCAAAAACATGGAAAGAAAAATAAAAAACCATCTACCAAGAAAGAGGACCTGCGTAGTACACGAGCCTTGTATGTACAATTAAATAGGCAGACACCATCATGTGTTATCCTCCCCCTAAACAGAGTACACAGTATCAATAATGTCCACCTTTTGTGTCGATGCCTCTCTATGGGGATGGAGTACGTTCCAAATTTGGAACTGACAAGAGAGTCTGAATCTCAGGAGGCAGGGACGTCTGCCAAATAGAGGGACTGTATGCTCTCTCTTGCTCTTTGCCTCTCTAGAGAGAGGGTGCCTAATGCGTGGTACATGGACAACTACGTGGAACAGTGCTGATGATTGATTAGGAGCTAGTATTTGCATCAGTTTCAAGACAGGGTAATCATGCAGTTATCACTTATTGCTAAACCTCTCTGGAGGGATGGTGCCTCATGCATGGTACATGGATGGAGATGAGGTGTACTTAGGCCAGCAACTACATGATTGATTGGGAGCTAGTATTTGCATCAGTTTCAAGACAGGGTAATCATGCAGTAATCACTAATCACTACAAAAACGATAAGATTGGGGTCCTAAACAATCAAACAAACGTAAGGGTACCAAGGTATGGATTGCTGAACTCACCCCAATAAAACTCAAGGAAAAGAACGAGACCACAGCAGCTCAGAAAGAAGGGAAACGGGCAGTCTACCGTGAAGGTAGAACACTCTTTGAGGATTTCCGGAAAGAGAAACCTAAGCCAAAGCCCAAGGAAAAACCAGTACTAAGTGATTTTTATGTATTTCTCTCATAAGTCATTTTGTTCTTTTGTAAACGTTAATCTCTCTCTCTCTCTCTCAGTGCATGTGTGTGTGTGTGTTTTGACTCCACGTGGACGTGGAGCCATGGAGCCATCAGACCCACCTCTTATGTCAAGATCTAGCATGTCGTAGGGGCCAAAGAAGTCCATAATGGAGATCTGAGCGGTATCCTCCTAATCCCACCTCCTTGCATGTAGCCTCATGAAGGCCTCTCTATGGCAGCACAGCTCTAGCAAATGCAACCCAAACATCATGCATCACACATAAAAGAGGACCAAACCCCTCTCTGAAGAGGCAATGGAAACTATATACTTGGGCATAGTCGTATCCCCTACAATATATTCCCTCTGCTCTACCAGCTTATGCATAAATAGATTTCATACTTGTCTCTTGGGATCCCAAAAAAAAAGTGATCTATAAGGCACACGTCGGCGTGACACATCTGTGACCCTAATGTGCGATAACCCTAGAAATGAAGAGAGCTGAGACATTCACGCATGTATCTTCTCCACAGTCCTACTGTAGCTCTAAAGAAGCTTCCTCCTTGACTTCCCCTTCAAGTATGTCACACAATCTTTGCCATGTGCTCGGTGGACCCACACGGGAAACATTGCTCTTAGCTTGGAACTCTTCTTAAAAGAGTCAAGACTTCCACACTCCCCCACTAGAATTGTTATTACCCTATGTCATAGTTGTTTCTCATACTGGTACGAATGGGTTCGTACCATACGGTTCGTACGGTATGAGGTTTGTTTTTTTTTGTTTTTTCCCCAAAAAAAAATCCCTTGAAAAAAAAAAAATCCAAATGCTTTAAAAAAATATAGAAACCCTGCTTAACGAAGATCCCAAATGCTCGCAATACTTCGCAACTTTCATGTCCACTCAGTATTCCATATGGGGTTGTTGAGAGACCTAAAAAATCTGGCGAGGTAGACTGGTAGTGTACACTTGATTGGTAGGATGAGAGAATCTTGTTACATCACTTGGAGATCCCTGGTATAGGTAGGCTAGACAGTTAGATTCTCAAGTTATGTATACGAGGGAGAAGATTTGGACATGGCCATTTTGATCTAGAGAGGAGTCCCTAAACCTATCACCCTAGATGCACTGCTCGTATTTGTGCAAGGACGGTCCCTTAGTCATAAACGCTACACTGGGAGACCTTTGGTATTGCATTACCCATCCACGTTCTTTTTTGGAGACAATCGGGAGATCCAAGTGGGAGAGACACATATCCATGTTCTGGTTCCTCAAGCACTGTAGACTCCTCCCCTCCCAACCTTCCCTCACATTCAAGCTTGAAGCTCCATAGGTTGTAAGTGTAAAAAATAAAAACCGTATTTTATCGTACGGTATCCGAAAATTTCATATCGTACCAAAAATTCCCGTACGGTATTGTATTTTCGTACCGTGACAACTATGCCCTATGTGGCCTTGACACTTCTTCCTTAAAAGTATCCTTCTGCTGCAGGTGTTGTGTCACTCACTTGGGACCTTCCCAAATCTTGAAAGCCGTCGCCACACAAACCACCTGAAAGAGACTCCAAGGGTTTTACACACATCAAACACGTGCAAGGACAGCTTCAAACCATCCACAAACCTGTCAACATGCTTCTCACACTTAATGGACTTCTCAAGTAGCAGTAGAAACTCCAGCAATGAAGTTGATTACCTGCCTGCACTCCTTTGAGAGAAAGCTTCTAAATATTGCATCCATAGTATGGAGGCCATACCAACATGGACCAGCCGGTGCATGGGCAATACAGTATGAGGGTGGAAGATTGACTTGCCCAACTACAATGGAAACAGAGCAAGTGGCACTGGAGAGAACCCACAACCCCTAGACCATGTCAGCTATCTTTTCTTCTCCTACTCTGCCTGGTTGGGAGGAAGGATTTAGCTCCATGCATATGAGGGCACTCTGACGGGTGCCTGACACGATTTAGCTCCATGCGTATGAGGCACTCTGACGCCTGCCTGACACTGAAGAGGACATTTCTTGCCACATCCTTTCCAAACTCTGGGAAGGGGATCTTACAACAGCTTTCACCCATGGAAGATCTCCCTCTTTTACTAGCTGTTGGCGCACAGGAGTCTTAGCAGTGGGGCAGCTGGCTAGTGATGGCTGGCCAACACGCCACCTACGTGCCCCCCAAAAGTCTCAACGGTATTGTCTTTGGGACTGCCGGAGGTGCAATAGATCTGATAGCGGATACTATGAGAGTTCACAACAATGGACAGAGTGGCAGTTCAGTTCATCACTTGGGGCACCATTGCATGGGCCATCGAGGCAGGACCAGCACTCCTTTTCACAGAGAATAGCAAGGGTCATGCATTCAGACTCACACATCTTCAAATTATCACCATAGCCACCACCGAGGTTCCAATGATCCCTTGGAACCCACTGACCTCCACCGACCCATGTCAGCAGCCTAGCAGCCTGTATTTTTGGTGTGCACACTAAAGCAAGACCATAGAGGACATGGTAACCTCTGATAGAAACCAGCCACTTCATCTGGGAAGACATCATCCACACCATCCGGGGACGTTAGGAACACCTACAAGGAGACTTCAAGACGCGCCTTCAAGATTATGTAGCAGTGTGACGAGAAACCCTCCTACGTACTTGGGAGTCCAGATCCCTTCCTCGTTCAGGATGATAACAACATACAGGAAGATGTTCTCTTCTTAGCCCCAACCTAGATCCTATGCCTATATTGCCAGTTAAAAAGAAACTCACCCTTATGAAGGTGAAGGTGGAAGGACCAGTTGACACTCGAGCCCACTTGCAGAGCCAACCATGCTTTTCTTGCTTCAACCTTTACCTCAGCCTATGAATGTCCTGGCTTGCCCATAATATGCATAAAAAGGGGAAAAGTCCACACCACTAGAAGGCGTCCCCCTGATTTATTTCCAACTTTACTTCAAACCCTGCCTTAGGTTGACGTTTAGAGTCTAACCAGGCTTCCTCTTTCCACACCAAGTAAGGTATTTAACAGCTTTTTCACCACACATAATTACCATGCAGCATGCATGCGCGCAAGAAACATGCATCCTCTTTACCAAACAGGCAACAACTTAGTTTCTCACCAGGCTTACTGTTACCACATCAAGTAAGTTATGTAACAGCCTGAATATATTCAGGCTTCACCACATGTAATTAGCATGTGGCATGCATGCGACAAGTTAATGTGTAAAAAGAGACTACATCTTCTTTACCAAACAGATAACAACTCAGCGTATCAAAAGTTTACTAATGTTAGTCATCATGCAACCCACCATTCATGCTAGATGGTTCACATAAAATCTAGAAGTCAAGCTGAATGCAAGAAACCTTCCAGGTTGTTGCATAAGCACATGTAAACACATCCACATATGTGCATGGACCACACAGCCCCAAGTGCACGCACAGCGCGCACACAGGATAAGGGAATCTACATGCACACACCCTGTGCATGGGCCCAAACACACACCCATACACATGCCCGTGCACGCACAGCACACACTCACACACGCCATAAGGGAATCTACACACACACACCCACACAAGCCCTTGCATGGTAGCTTACTCTTCTTCATTTTTCACTCCCCTTTTAAAGTCCACTGGAGTTTGGTAGTGTGGAGAGGAAAACATGTGGCAACCCTTTGGTAAGAGGCAATCTGCAGGTCTAAAGATGTCCACAAATGCAAAAAAGAGAGGGAAAGAGCAGAAATAAACGAGGAGTAGAGGGGGGACGAGATGAAAGACGGGCTATTATATAGACTCCTGCATCACACGTAGACCTGTTATGAAGCAAAAAGGCTATGCCAATGCACCTGCACATGTTTGAGAGAGAGAGAGAGAGAGAGAGAGAGAGAGAGAGAGACCTGTTGTTGCTTGATCAATGTTTGCTATGACTGATGACATATATGGCTCATCTTCAAATCCATCTGAACTCAAGATAACTGCCGATTGGTTGTCATCATGCTCCTCACCCTTTTTACCAACAACATTTCTCGCAAAACATGGAGGAACCTCTATCTGTTCATGGCAAACGAGACTTGTCAACCCCTGCTGTTTTAGATATATGTCCAAAGGATAGCCTGCACTCTGCAGCAACCTTTTCATGCTGATTTGCAATGCACCTCTGTTCATCTCTTCCTCTCTTTCTGGCTGGCTGTTAAGGTCAATCTGTGGACCCTTGCTTGCCAGATGGTGGTCATTCTCAAATTTTAGCTCTCTCGGTGCATAGGGCCCTATGGAGGAGAAACCAAAAGGTATTCCAATTCCATTAGGGAAACCTTCCATTACCCTTGGCAATGCACTAGAGAAGGGTAGAACCATGCCTCCCTCCAAAGACCCACTCTCAGGAAGACCTGTTTCATTTGGTCTTCTTCCTCTGGTGTTTGTTTCTACACCTTCCTTGGCCAAGGGTTGATTTTTTTGGGCGGCATTTTCGGCCTCTCGTTCTGATTGTAGCTTCTTACGACGCAGCATTAAAGTTTGAAACCTTCGCTTCACTGTCATGCACACGTTGCAACCACAATTGGGTTTGTGCTTTGGCCCTTTCCCACTGGGAGGCTGGATGCATACAATACAACTGCAGCCGGGCCTATGGCGAGGATGTTTGGTCGTTGTGGCTGGAGAAGACAATGACAACGCATTATTGTTTCCTTCCACAGTAGCCAAATTAGCTAGGGCCTCCAATCCAGACAACGGCTCGCTTGCCTTGAGTGACTTGACAACCTCCTCTTTCTCAACAGCTGCATGCAGACACAATGCATTAGAGCCACATAACCTATAGAGAGGAATCCACACTAATTCAACCAAACATTTATCTTACATATCCATCATTGGATTGAACAACACCCTCGGGGCGTCATCAACAAAAATTAATATATATCGCCCAAGTGCACTAGAGATGGTTTTCTTAATTAGGTTTACTTAGAATCCTTACATTTTAATGAGGTGTATTGTTATTAGCTTCTAGTGTACTTGACTTACATACACACACACACACATATATATCAACTACATTAACAGCTACTACCAAACTTGTATATATTGGTAGCATCAAATCACATTGGAAAAGGACCTTGTGTGTATACATATATACATACATATATATATATATATATATAGTATGCATGTATACACACACAAATATATACATATATACATGTATGCACGCATATGTGTGTGTATATATATGTGTGTGTAGGTAGGTAGTTATGTATATGCATATGTTTATGTATACGTATATAGAGATATATACGTACGTATGTAAGTATACACCCATGCATGCATATATATGTATGTTTACATTCATATATTTACATCATGTGTGTGTGTGCGCGAGCACACACACAAAAAAGCATGTGCGCGCACACACACACACACAAAAGCATTTTCAATAGACATAATTTTTATTGACCTCAACACACAGGTGATATGGGCATTTTCTTAGAAATGAAGACCCCCAGGAATAAGCCATGCATGCTGAACAAAGGACACAGATACGTTTTACCTTTGATATGCTGCAATAGAGAATCAGACTTGTCCTTTTCCACATCTTGCAGCAAATTACATAGATTCCTGATCGAAAATAATACATCAGGAAAGACCAAAGATAATCTTGCGGTGGCTCCCCTACCCCTCCCCCCGTGTCCCACTTCAATTTGATAATGTAAGAAGACTTACATATCCTTCAATGGACAAACATATCAAAATGCTTGACTATGGTAGAACTTCCAAGAGAAGCGAGAAGGGATTCTTTTTTTCAAGCATGATTCTGCCATTATGCAACCAAAACAGCTTTCTTTTACTCACCCAACAGGACTGGTGGTGGAGACGGTTCCTTTTCCAAAAACAGGAGGTTCCTGGAAATATTCATTCAATGTCAGAGGCGGCATACAAAAGCATGTTTAATAATAACAAGTAAAGAGACCGGAAAGAATGCAACAACTCTGATCCATGGTTACAGATGCTTTAAGCTTTGTTAGCCTACACAAATACTCATCAGCTCAGAAACTTCACAAAATAGTTGAGAAATAAAACTAGGATCTCAGGAGGGGTCTTCCCATAAGTAAGAAATCCAGCAGTGGCCGTCTCGCCCCTTCCACATTCTTGCTTCCCACTCTGCTCTGCTTTTCTGCCCTCAATGTCTCGTAGAGCTGACTTCAATAGATGTGGATCAAGCAGTGGCTGAGGACAGCAACCAGCAAATATCGGTAGCTAGCTCTTGTTCAACGGGCGGTAGCTAGGTGTATCCTGTGGTGGCCAGGTGTGTATAGCAACCGCCAAAAATTAGGAATGGGAGTCATCTCTGATCTGCAGCAAATACAGTTGGCGGTTGAGTGGCAGCCGGTAAGGGTGGCGGCTACAACAACACTGGTATATGGCGCAAGCAGCACAGATGTCTGGCGCTGCAAGAGGCTGAGACAGGCGGAAGCGCTGGCTGCGCAAAAGACTATGTTGTTGGCGTTTTCAAGAAGATGTGCTGGCTGGTGTAGCCAGCAGCGCTGGTTGTTGGCGGCGCTAGTCGACAGCAGCTATGCTTGGTACAGATGGCGGCTGCATAGGTAGCTCTTGAGAGCGATTGACACTCAATAGGCAGTTGTCACCATTTGGCCACCCAATTGGTCCACCCCTGCTTTCTCATCATGTATGTACATTGGATTGGTGTCCATGGCAGTTGTATATGCCGGGGATTGATGCCACTCATGTGATACTGTGGAATTGGCTTTCCGTTGGGACTTGTGCCTCTGTGTACATGCCCGAAAATACCTGGTGGATTGGTGTTCCATTGGGTCTAGTACCTTGTGTACTTACCTTGCCTGGAGCGTCTATTTTGGTATAGTTTCATGAATAGGGATTGTCCATACCAATGCTGCATTGCATAGCATCTTTATGTGCTTGCTTGCAATTGAAATTGCATGTTGTTTTCGTGCTTGCTTGACCAATGTGTAGTTCCAGGTAAGGGGACGCCCGCCCGTAAACCGTGCGTGTAAAACTGTCTGCCAACATGGTTATGTGGCATGTGACAGGTGGTAAGTATTGGTCATAAACCTAGCCTAAGGAATTAGTACTAATTTATAAGTAAGTGTGTACACACTTCATTAAGTTTTGGACGACAAAAACTCACTTATAAATTATGACCAGGTCGGTGTTCACACACATTGATGTACCGAGGTGGACAAAATCCAATGTCCACCACCCAGACCTTATCCCCTTTGTACAAAGGGAGTAACCAGCCATGTGTCCGTTCTAGCTTTGCACCACATAGCATCTACATGACACCTAGAGTGGACAACTCACCACCTCATTCTTCCCTCTCTCTAGAAGTAGGCAACTCCTTCATGAGGCCTCTTGAGCTGTATTTTCTGCACTTTCTCCTTCCCAACTCCATATTCAAGCTTGCTAGGGTGTTTCCCAAGCTTCCAAGAGTGTTTCTGGGTACTTTTCACTCTCCTACACACTCCCAATGACTGAAATTCAGTAAAACAGTCCTCTTTCTTGTTGTAATTTCTGGTCTTTTTGCTGAAAACTTTAATGTCAGCCTTCCTTTCTCAAGTTGAACCATAGGGGAAGCTTTCCCAGGGTTCCCTTCATCCTCTTGAAGACTTTAATGTCAGCCTTCCTTTCTCAAGTTGAACCATAGGGGAAGCTTTCCCAGGGTTCCCTTCATCCTCTTGAAGACTTTTGTCGGCGAAGATTTCAACACTCCAAGCACTTCCATTGCAAAGACTTCTACTGTCATCGACTCTACTTGCAATTGGTAAGCTTTTATGCTTAAATATGGAAGCAAGTAGCAAGAGGGAGAAACCAGATCTCAAGATCATATACCTTGTGTAGTGTTCTCTTGTCCTACGTGCTCTCTTGCAGATTGTTGCTACCTTGTGTTGGTGGAACAATAGAGAGCAGATGGTAGGGAACATGGGCACTTGAGAGGGTAGTGTGAGTTGCAAGTTTACACCGACAACCACTTTGTTTGCAATACTATATTCATATGCATTGGTATGGAAATCTAGCCAGAAATGCCCATGACACTATGTACTTGATTCTCCCAAGATCAATATACTTCATTTGAGGAAGGGGCTGGCCGTTCCGGCTCATTGTGCGTCTCTTGTCAATTCAACAAATTACTTCTTGTATTGAGCATGTTGTCCATTAAATCTTAGTGTATTTAAGTGTATTGATTAGCATTGTGTTCAACCAAGTTGCAGTAGCAACAACAGAAGTGCTGGTTGTAGACGGTGATTCAAAAGGTGCATAGGTGGTGCAGCCAAATGTGGCTCTGATGGCATAGAAGACACAATCTGGCGAAGATGGTAGCGCACTGGTGTAGTACGGAAAAGTGGCTCAGCTAAGGTGGCGAAGAAAAGAATACCCACGCTTGGAAGACAGAGATGATGGTTGATCTTCACATACTTTCAACCTTGATCTCCACACCCACTTGATGATGATGGAGAGGTTGCTCGGAAACTTAATGATAATGATGACAACTTTACTCTCCCAAAGCCTTGTTTAAGATAAAGAGTTCTATGAAGATAGTGATGAAGTTGATGATGAGTCCCACAATGGTGAAAAGGAAGGGGTTCATGCTTCTTTTATATTTGAGAGGATTCTTGCTTTTTGCCAAAAGCTTACCCATGCTTTGCTTTTCCCTTTTTGCCTTTGCTTTTGCTCTTTTTACTTTTATTAATAAAATATTACTCAACTTTTGGTGCTTTGCTTTTTCTTTTTTCTTTTTTCTTTTTTCTTTTTTCAGAAAGAGACTTCTATTAAGTATGAAAAAAACATGCAACAATCACAGCTATAAGCCGGAAAAGAATAGAATCACCCCAATATGTAAGGTGATTTCAACCACTGAGGAGCATCATGATGCCATGTGAGACCTACGGTACTAGAGGAAAAGAAGATGCCATGGTCCCACTCCCGCATAAATATCACGCGCTTCGCCTGCGCAGAACGAGAGGGCCCTTGAATGTGAGCCCAAGTAGCCATAAGAGTATGGATGATATCACCCCATATAGTACTAATGCACTGAGACCCAAAAATATGGACACCCTCAATAGCCTCCGTGCATCTAGCTCTCCAGATCTGCCATGTTGTAATATTGGCAACAATCTCCCAACTGGTGTCAATCCTCTGTTTGGGGGGTGTATACTCCGAGTGAGGAACATCTTGCAATAAACCATGCTGGGCAATACCTCTACGAATGAAAATAGCAGAATCTGTACCACTGCCCTCATAAAAAAGCTGCACACCGGACTGGGAGAGCCAAGAAACTACCCCCAAGTCACATGCATGGCTCGGCCACTCAATTTGCCCATAAATTTGGGCTACAGAACCCCAAATCTGTTGTGCAGTGCTGCATCCCCATAAGCAATGTTGTACAATCTCAAAATTTTCCGCACACCTAAGACAGGAAGGTGCTACACCGAAAACTGATCTCCATTGATTGGTGGGGAGACCACCATGTAAGAATAACCAAAAGAAATGAGAGATCTAGCTCCTTCTGTATGAGTGCTAAAGTCTATGCCAATATCTGCAGTGTATCACTGGAGAAATATCATAGCTCTCCCAATGAGGCCAGAGAGTAGGGATCCTATGCATCTATCGAGTGAGGAGAAGCTTGGCATTCCGAACGGTGAAACTGAAAAAAGGAAGGCTTTTCAAAGAATCGAAGACAACAATCCACTCCCACTCTCCTGGATCCCACTGAAGATATCTGATAGGACTGCCACCATATAACCATAAACACCAAGAGCCATGAGTCACTATCTGAGGAGAAGGGTCAATGAACCAATGCTTCCCCAAACGACCAACAATCCTCACTGGACTAAGCCTAGTATCTGGGATGATCTCCTCCATACTACATCTCCTCAATCTCCCTCCAGGCATGATAGAGTAAATGATGCAATCTGTAGCCTCCTGGCTCGGGAGAGCAATGACCTGCAGAGGTATGCCTATCCTCGAAAAAACTCCCAGCCAACTCGGATGATAGTCTCCATGAAAGGTCCCAAAAAGCCACTCATGCGGAATCGCTGCATCAATTTGATCAATACGAATGCGGGAGCCCCTAAGATGCTAAATGGATGCAGCTCTCTGATCCTCCCAACTGTGCTTTGCTTTTTTGGCTTTAAGGCCTTGCTTTTTAGCCTTAGAGCTGCTTTTTGAGAAAGCGCCTTTTAGCTTTTTGGTCCAGCTCAGTCTCCTCTTTCCAATGGTGCCCTTGGCTCGCGGTCAACCCTGATTGACTTTTTGCTTTTTCTTGCTTTTTGACCAAGAATGGTGCTTTTTCTTAATCAAACCTTATGGACCATGTCTCCATGTCTTCTTCCACCTGTTTGTTGTCCGGGCATGGGTTTCAACATGTGAAATAGAGCTAGGAGGGCCAAATAGTTACAGTTCCTATAGCCAATATACAGAGAGAAGTCCCCCCTGGACTACCTGCATAGGCATGAATACCCATCATATGTTCCTTCCATGGAAGATACTCACAGTATTCAGCCCACACTAAGGTTTTGTCCTGGACCCCTTGCACAGACTTTCTGGACAGCACAAGCATGTCTCACAAGCTTGCAACCAATTCCATGTGAGAGTCTTCACGCCCAAGTGCTTTGAAAACCAAAAAAGCACCTGAATTGAACCACCTGGGGGATTAGGGCCTTTAGCATACTTTGTTATACCATCAATGCATATTAAACATTAAATGCTGGCCACAACCACTTACCATATTCACAAAAGCTGAAACATAAGAATATATCCACAATGCTGAAAATGGAACATACGCACAGGGACACTACACAGGGGCTGAAATGCGCCCCCCCAACCACACCACCCCCCCCCCCTCCCCTCCCGGATGTCTTTATTGACAAGGAGTATTTGAATTGTGCACGCTTTGGGGGCTTCCCAAATTCCGACAAGCCCAGATTATGCACATACAATACCATATACATGATAACCATATACAATGATGCCTTCGTCATAACCATACACATGGTTCAATAAATCCTGGTCGACCGACGACATCCTATGCAGATATTGATTCTTCCCTTCATGCACAATAGGCCTACAAATATTCATCTCTGAAATTGCCAAATATAACCTTAAGGAAAATACCACAATCTCAATTGTAGAGATGGTGGTACAGTCAACAAGCAATCCAGAACAGCCCGCACAGAGGGCTAAACAACAATTAGGGCATCCAGTACAACCAGCACAAGAAATACAACAGGCTGGTACAGTATTTACGGCATCTTGTATAGCCGATACAGCAGGTATAGAGGCTGGTGCGGCTGATACAAAGGCTGATAAAGCAGGTATAGAGGTTGGTACAAGCGGTAGAGAGATTGGTACAGTAGGTACATAGGCCAATACAACAATAGGGAGCTTGATTCAACATTTCTTCATGATAGAATTGCTGCAGCACAACCTGTAGGTATCCAAGAGCACAAATGATGTGGAAGAGACTGGGTGGAGAGGACTGATTTCTGGTTCCCAACGTGAGTGTGTGTAGAGAGTCCATCCATTTGTGTGTGAGACAGAGAGGGCTTGCCAAATAAATAAGAGAGTCCATCCATTTGTGTGTGAGAGAGAGAGGGCTTGCCAAATAAATAAGAGCTGCCAAACTTGCCCCAAATGTGTCTCTACACCTCATGATGCCACTTGTCAGGCTAATGCACACACACTTTCCCCAAATGTATGTCTACACCTCATAATGCCACTTGTCCACAAATGTGACTTCACTTGCTCAAACCACTTGTATAAACAATATGAATACTCACGAGGTGACCAACTTATAAAATCTCCTCTCTATTAAAGTGAATGGGAAAGCCTTTAAAATTGGGGTGCCTTTAAAAGGATAGCAAGTGTTTCACAAGTTTGGAATTCAAAACGATAATCAAATGAACCTACAATCCCTACCATGCGTGCTTCCCACGTGATACTTGGGCTCAAGTGACTATCTTTGCATCCAAGGAATTGTCTCAAGCACCTAGACCAAACTCCGCGCACTTGGCTATTCATATTGGATAATCCCCCATTCCCAAAGCTTGTACTTTCCAAATATTTGGGTGTCCTAGAGTCCACCAGACCCCTTTCAAAGTGGGAAATGTCCGAGCTAGTGACATTTCCCCAACTTCTAAAAAGTTGTCCGCAACTTTAAGTTTAAAGCCATATATCCAAGATATGATCATGTCCCATCAAGTGGGCAAGATAAGACAATCTCATATATCTAATAGCTCGTACAACATTTAGGGCACTTGGTACAGCCGGCACAACAACACAGCAGGTTGGTACAGTATTGAAGGCATCCAATCCAATCAGTACAAGTATAGAGGCCGGTACAACAAGTACAAAGGCCAGTACAATCAATACAAAGGCTAGTACAATAAGTACAAAGGCTAGTATAGCAAGTACATAGGCTAGTACAACCAGTACAAAGGTTGGTACAACAAGTACATACACCATTACAACAATAGGGAGCCAAGAGCACAAACGATGTGCAAGAGAAGGAGTGGAGAGGGCTGATTTCCAATTCCCGGAATGAGAGTGTGTAAATGTTGCATGCGTGGAAGCCTTGCTATACTGATCCACAGCCCTAAGCTTGATTAAGAACAAGATGCTGATTAAACATGATTAAGACAAAGGAGAGAGAAGAGAGATAGTTAATGTCAGGTTATCATGGTACAAAAAGGTTACTGAATGATTGTACACGACCTCTAGCCCCTTCTACATGACTTCTACTGATAGCTACTTCTTCAAAGTGATGAATGACTGAATGTGGAATGAAATGATGACTTCTTGCTTATATATATGCTGAGGTTGCTGGTCGGCCAGCTACTAATGCTGTTGGCCTGAAGCTGGACAAATAATAGGCATTAAATCCCTTTCAATATGCTGTGCTTTACTTCATTGTTGTCCCTTATGCTGGCCTTCATATTGATGATAGCCGATTGGCTGCTAGGGTCCCCTATGGGCTGCCAACTGTTGCTGAATGGCCCTGATGGCTGCCGACTCGGTTCCTATGTTGCTGTGATGGTGATGGTGATGGTGATGGTGATGGTGATGATGATGATGATGATGATGATGATGATGATGATGATGCTGCTGCTGCTGCTGATGATGATGATGATGATGATGATGATGATGGTGGTGATGATGCTACTGATGATAATGATGCTACTGTTGATGATGACACTGATGACCTAAATGCTGTCTATCTGCTGTCCTAACTGATGTCCTAAAAAGGGATTATGATGTTCATGCTGCAGATTAGCCATGGCACGGGCGTGCACGTGACATCCCCTCCCGCTAAACTTGATGATGGGGTGGACACTCTGTCATCTCCACTATGTTAAATCCACGCTCAACCTCTTTGGTATAATCATAGAGCTCTACCCTATCGTGATAGTCACAAGATACATCACGACTAGACTAGAGGTAATTAGGCAAATGGAAACTTCTTTTGAATAGAACATTAGATGGCTAAGACAACTACCAGTGCAAGACTGCCCACGCACATGCTAGGGAGGGCATCACCTGGTGGGCACCCAATCCACCTCAGTCAAGCCCTCCCTCTCCAAAAGGGTGGCACCAACTAGCGAACTTCCCACATCATTACTTTTAACACCTGCCCTGTCCACACATACAGGCATGCATGCACATGGGATAATTTGGCCCATCAACCCAGCAAGATTCCATACCATATGCCAAGGTTCAAGGCTCACAGCTCAAATGACTCCCACAAGGAGGAGTCTCAATGGTATACACAAGTAGCTCATCCTTTTTTGCTCTAGTTGTAGGCAATTAATTGGCTATGCTTTCCATCGCCCTCTATTTTTGTATACACAATGCACAGGCATCGGTATTGCAGGAACAAAATAGCAGATCATGAATTATAAGACTAAACCGTATCTAGACAACTATTGAAAGTCTTAAAATATGCAATAAAAGATCTGTAGGAGGTACCTCATACTCCTCGAAGTCATAGCCCTCAATTGTAACGATGCTTGGAGCCACATTTGGTGGAGACTGCAGCAAGTTCTGTGCTTCTTCCCAATTCTTCTTGAACTCCAATCTCTCAGCATCTAATCGTAGTTTTTTGTTCTTTGAACTGATCTCCTTAGCTTTTCTTTTGTCACTGATGAGCGAAAAATCAAAGGGATAGTCTTCTCTTGTCTTGGACCCCAACATCCCAGTTTTATAAAATCCATAGCCAGTGTCCACCGCCTGCATAGTGAATTGTCCAACGTTCCTGTTAACTAGAGCCTTACTGGAGCTTTCCACTGACTGTGACTGAAGGCCTGTAAGACTAGCAACAGGGGGAAATTTGTCCATGTTGCCGGAGGAGATCAAGCTCGGAGATGCAGTTGAGATGGAGCCCAATGTTGTGAGTTTTGGTGTCTCCTGAAAAACGAATGCATGGATTTTCTTGTAAGTAAGAATCATACAACTGAACCATGAATTTTGTCCGCCAACCAGATGACCAAATCTGTTGGGAACAGAATGTTCCACTACTGACACTTGAAAAAGCTTCTTTCAACAAGAGTGTAAGGAACCAATGACAACCCTGTTAGGCCCTTAAGTGCATTATAGCTAGAAAACGAATCAACTATTGGTGCTTTAGGATGTCAAACCTCTGCAATTGATGTGTTTGGTGCTCTCCTATAACCCATCACAAGCTTCCCTTCAGGATTAAGTCTGCTAAAGATTACTGCATAAACGTACACACCCAATTCATGATCAGGAGTTGATACATGTGAAGGCTAACGAAAGGCACAAATTCACTGTAAAGAAGTGCTCATATGAAAATTCTTGTCGTGCATTCTGAGTGTAAAATACAGATTCCTTTTTTCCATATACCTGTGTCCCCAGCTTGCAAGTGCATTGACTGGATGCAAGGTGTGATCCCCTCTAGAACATACATGCGGCTGTTATTATTGGGCCAGAAACGGAACTGGAAAACCCACTCTTTCCCAGAAATATCTTGAACACTCAAAGGCAAGCCCTCTGCTTGTGAGATGGGTGGGAAATATGCCTGTTGCAAGATGTATATGGGGATTTTAAAATAAGTAATTAGTTTCAAAGAACTTCGATGTTTCTGTAAATGGTATCTCAAAAATTAAAAGCACCTACTTCTGCACAAGCTTTGGGAAGAACAAGCCTTCCAATTCGGCCTGCGTCACTTGCACTCAATATTTTTTCAAACAGTGGCGTGATGGAGGAGTTTGAGCTGTTTTTCTCGTCAAAGAATACAACTCATGAACCTGCAAGATTTTAATAGAGCAGACAGCTTGCATTTCTTAACAAAACACTGTAAAAGTGCTAGTGCAATGAAAGTGTGAAAGGACAAGTAATCCTACTCTTAACTTAATGTAAGTACAACGTAATGTTCAGATGTACAAAAGGTGATCGATCTACTGATCTCAGCCCAAGTTAAGAAATCCTCTACTGGTCCAAAGTAAACTACACTACCCATTTATAGGACTCCACAGGCCTGCTTAATAGGGTCGGCCGCAAACACCCAGCCTGGTTTTACCTGCCCATTCACACTGGGGGCTTCATACACCTCTGCACGGCCTCCCTGCCCATGTCCGTCCTGGCCATGGACACTTAAGCGCCTTCTCCTAACTGGCCTCGCTGCCCACACTGCTGTCCGGCTTGTTGCCTGCTGTTATGTGCCTTATCTCATCACATTCTCCCCCACTAAAACTGCAGCTCTCCCCAACTGGTGTCCAAAAAAGTGCGACGTACAAAAGTCTTTTCAATCCTCATCCAAGATATTGACTGGCCTGAGGTCTCAAAAACCACTTTGCATCCACTTCAGAGGCTGGCATTCCGTCCTCACCTTGTTAACACAAGGAACCTCCTAGCATAATTGCCGAGCACGCATGTTACATGCGGAAGCTCTGGGAGTCTTCTTTCAACCCTAAACACCATATGAGAACATGCTGATGCAAAATGCATGCGGAAGAGTGAGAAGAGAGAGAAAGAGAGAGCAGAGTATTCAGAATATTCATATATGTGCAAAAAGGTACAACTGTCTTGCAGCCCTTGGCTGCCTTCCATGACAAGGTATAACACCTACTCTAAGCCTATGTCTAGACCCAGCCCCAAGCTAGGGCTGAATGAATCAAAACAATGAGCATGAATGCATTTTATAGGCTGGAAACTGACATATGGAACTGGTCGGCCAGCTCCTAGATAAGCCTTATTCAACTTGCTGCAGCCGACTGGATATATTCCTGAAAAATACTGGCCGACAGCCCTTCATGTCCAATAGCAGTCAATCACCTGCCAAAATCAGCAACACAAGTTCCAAATCTCTAGTTCTAATCTGTCTTCATCTGGTTACTCTCCTCGGTATTAGCTCTCAGCTTAGCCAGTGCATGTCTTGCACATGACATCCCCCTCTACTAAACTTGATGACGAGATTCCAATCTGTTTCTTGGATGACTGTGATCATCCCATTCTATTCCCAGATTCCCCTCTATCATCCTTCCTACACTGGCAACCTTTTCACTGAACACCCAGCTTGGTCTCCAAATCCACTCTTAACTCTGATGAAGATCTATGCATCTCTTCCATCCAGTCTCCATTCCGTTCGTGCCCTGTCCCTAAACACTGTCTTTGGTCTTCTTTCCTGAGAAATGAGTCTAGCACTCTCACTCCACCCCTTGGAGGATCAACCTCCCCTAGAACCGTTGCCTGAAAGCCTTTCCTGGTGTGTCCCAAGTGGCATCCGACTCACAGCACTGCCATCCCCTTGGGCTTTGTGGAACAACACCAACCAACCTCCTAGGAGTTCTTCGTTGTCTTGTGTTCCTTGCCTTGGGCCTTGTACCTATGCACTTTCCTATACCTTGGACTTGCCTTGGGCCTTGTACCTATGCACTTTCCTATACCTTGGACTTGCGCACCTTCATCTGGGACTGAACCAATGTTTAGCCTTGCTGAGCCTGATGCTCTAATACCAATGTAACATGCGGAAGCTTCATGGTCGAATTGGTAACTTCAATGCTCAGAATTCAGCAATCTTTCACGACGAATATAACGCACAAAACTAAAGTAGATGTGCAGAAAATAGAGAGAGAGAGAAAGAAAGAAAGAAAGAAAGATATATAAAGCGTCTACTAAAGACCCAATGGGCCTATGAGACCAAAGTGATACAATAATGTCCATGGCATATCTCATCATGGAATGGAAAATAAAACAGAAAGAAAACATAAACATAGCTATCTCACTGGGGTGTTAGAAAACTGTCCATGGAAACTCATCATGGAATACTAAGAACATAGAAACATGAGAGCAACATCAGCTCCTAGTAGATGGTATACCACTCTCCAAAATATCCAGCATGGGGCTAATGAGTATGGCCGAGAGATGTCCCTCAACTATGTCATGTGGAAAGGTAGCTCGATGGCGGTGGAGCATGTCCTGGATCTGGAGTTCATGAGGTGATCGTGGCCGACGACCGAGGGGCCCGGGGCATCGGGCATGCTGGAGTGCGGAGGCTCGGTTCGAGGTAACTCCTCTCGAGCGAGGTAGGTCCGGAGCAGCTAATGGAGGGTCCACAAGATTCACTATATCGAGATCTGGCTTACTGCTGGTCGGCCAGCTCTTGGACAAGCCCTATTCAACTTGCTGCAGCTGACTGGATATATTTCTGAAAAATACTGGCCGATGGCCCTTATGTCCAACAGCAATCAATCACCTGCCAAAATTAGCAACACAAGCTCCAAATCTCTGGTTCTAATCTGTCTTCATCTGGTTGCTCTCCTCAGTATTAGCTCTCAGCTCAGCCAGTGCATGTCTTGCACATGACAACGCACCTCGTGATGACATACAAGCCACCTCTTGACACCTCTTGATGAAGTACAAACCTTTAAGGATAATCCTCTCCCTAGCAAGTTTGTCTCAATCGCCTCTTGAATTCTCCTCCCTCCCAGAAGTCACTCAAGCACTTTCATCCACTAGTGCACCTGCTCCTATTGATCACCAAACCTCTCTTTGCACAACCCAATGCAGTCCTCTGGATGAAAACAAATTCTAGATTTTGGCACTATTGCAAGACCATCAACTAGACCCTATATGCACCTGTACTTCCTTGGTCGTGAATGCCAAACCAACATCCACCAACTCCATGATGGGCTTTGATGCTCAATCTTCCCTGGGACACCACCCTATGGAATGTACTCTGGAAATAAACTCTGTGATACAAAGAAATAATGGTCACAGCCATTGCCTTACAGTATCCAAGGAAACCGTTTCCTCCTCGAGCGAAGGCACATTGACTATCTTATCCTCCAGTGACGACACACCCACTAGTATATCCTCCTGTGATGAAGACACATCCGCTAAACATTGTCTTCCTCACATCCCCACTGGCATGTCCTCTTGTAATGGCACAGAAAGTAAAGAAATTACTATTGATTCTCCACCCAAATCCTCTGATGATTGTAAAGACGCTTCCTTATACCACCAGCTAGAAACTTCTTCCTTCCATGATCATGGCCTTGGGGAACCCTCCACTCTCTTGACAAGCTCTTGCATGAACTCTCCATAATCTGGTGGATGGTTCTCCCAAGTACTTAGAACAAAGTCTCTTGTGGAGCACACTTACACCTGTCACAATCATGGATCCCTATGTTTCCCAGACAACCCTTTGCAATGTGCTCCATGGAGACACGAGATCATACTATTCCTAAGGAAATCGTTAATGACAATGGTCCCTTAATAGAACTATTCTTATGCTCTATGGTCTTAACAGATATATCCTTGGAAATCTCCTTGCCCTTTCACAACTAGATTATGTCCCTAGCTTGGAACCTTCCTAAGCCTTGAGGGTGGTTGTATCAGTAAAAATCACATCTGAGAAAGACTCTGAGGCCGATGTGCACGAACATTCATGTGCAAGGACAGCTTCAAGTCATTCTCATAATGCTCTACCTGCTACGAGGCATGTGTAGTAACTTCTTGAAGCGGACCAGATAGTCAATTACCTGCTCACGTTTCTTCTATAAGAGGTTCTCCCATTGCTTTCGCAATCCATGCCTCCATGGCAGTAAATTCCTATAAGACTACTCGAGAGCGTTCTCCACCACATAATGCTTTAGCTAATGTTTCCACCATAAAAGCAAGGCCCAGTCGCGTCACTATCCGAGGTTGTATGGAGCTAAAAATCGGGCTCCACAGTTGTATGGAGCATGTGTAGCAGCTTCTCGAAGCAGACCAGGTAGTCAATTACTTGCTCGCTTTTCTTCTATAAGAGGTTCTCCCATTGCTTTCCCAATCCATGCCGGTAATCCATGGCAGTAAATTCCTTCAAGACTGCTCGGACTGTACCATCAGAAATATACTGAATTTCCAGCCATATCTTTCTCTCTACTCTCCCTTCTGTCTGCGTTTTTGCATCAGCATGTTCTAAGTAGTGTTTAGGGCTGAAAGAAGACTCCCAGAGCTTCCGCGTGTTACATCCCCCTCCCCCCCCCCCTCCCTGCGGCTGAGCGGTGGTGCCCAGCCCCACCTAGTCGGACGGGCAGCTTAGCCGGGGTCGTTTGCCCCCCCCCCCCCTTCCCCCAAGATCATGGCGGCTGCAGCAAGCGCTTCAGCGTTTATGAGAACATGCCTGCCCGACCAGCTTTTATGAAGTATATGCCAAGAAGGTGTCAGAATATGCAGCGGAAATGATAACCAAACTTGGGTAGACAAGAGCAAGTAGACTGCAGAAAATAAACAGCACAAGAAACACAGAGAGATAGGTGTGTAAACTCTTCTCTATACACAAGATCCCGAGAAAACTGAATGAGAAAGTGGTGGGGGCAAGGGGCCTATGAATACATCCCTGGGAGGGCAGTCGGCCAGCATCTGAAGTGCCCACGACTGCTGAAAATGTCCACGACTGCAGAAATGCGGTCGGCCAGCAGATGTATGCCCACGACTGAGTAAAAGTACAGTCGGCCAGCAGTCCAGTAGCCCACGACTGATAGACATGCAGTCGGCCAGCACTGGAGTGCTCCTGGCACCTTCTGGCAACCCTCCCACCACTAGAAAAAATGGGAAAAAATAGGGAAAAATACAGGGAGTGGAAAAATGATAAAACACCTTATACAGGGCGGGCACACCCACAACAGAGGCCCTGGTGTATGAATATAGATAGGAGATGACTTCTAACACCCCCTCTCAGCTCCTGGCTGTGAAACCAACCCAAGGGAGCTGGAGTGCCGCCTGAGCATAGCCTGAGGTAGAGACTTCGTGAAGAGGTCCGCCGCATTGTCCTCCGTCGAACAATAAAGTAGCAAGATGTCACCAGCCAAGATCTTCTCACGTACAAAGTGATACTGTATCTCTATATGCTTGGTCCGGGAATGGAAAACCGGGTTCCGAGCAATAGCTATACAACTCTGGTTATCGCACTGGATGACTGTGGGCTCCCTCTGTGGAAACCCAATCTCGCCTAGCAGCCTCCGCAGCCATACAACCTCACAAGCAGCACCACAAGCAGCCCGATACTCTGCCTCTGTCGAAGAAAGGGCAATAGTTGGCTGCCTCTTGCTGCTCCAAGAAACTGCTCCTGAGCCGAGGGTAAAACTGTATCCTGAAGTAGATCTCCTCGTGTCTGGATCTCCTCCCCAATCTGAGTCACTCCAACCTTGGAGCTTGACTCCATTCCCTCCTGTGTAAAAGAGTCCCAGATCCTTCGTACTCTGCAGATACCGCAAGATCCGCAATCCTGCGTCCCAATGAGACTTCAATGGTGTCTGCATAAAAGAGCTCAACAGCCCCACGGAGAAGCTCAAGTCCAATCTGGTGTTCAGCAACCAGATCAATGAACCAACCAACTTCCGGTACTGCGAGGCATCAACTGGCTCACAAGGATCTGTAACGGTTAACTTTGTGTTCGGGTCCATCGGCGAAGTAATAGGCTTGCAGTTCTCCATCCCAAAGGCCTCAAGCAACTCATGAACATACCGCTGCTGAGAGACGAAAAACCCCCTCTGGGTCTGCCAGATCTCCAATCCCAAGAAGAAGTGGAGTAAGCCTAAGTCGGTCATCTCAAACTCCTTTGACAAGGCAGCCTTCATCACTCCAATGTGCTCCACATGACCGCCGGTGAGAATGAGATCATCCACATAAAGGATGATGAGTGTGACCATGCCGCGTTCCCGAAAGAGATACAAGTTCGGATCTGCAACCGATCTCTGAAATCCAGTCCGAATAAAGAAGGAATCAATCTTCTGATTCCAAGCCCTGGGAGCCTGCTTAAGACCATACAAGGCCTTACGTAACCTGTAAACCATCCCTTCCGATCCTGGAACAATACAGCCGGGAGGCTGCTCAACGTACACCTCCTCCTGCAGGTCACCATTAAGGAACGCAGATTTTACATCCATCTGATACACGGGCCACCTCTGAGAAGAAGCAAGGGCAAGAACGGTCCGAATCGTGGTCATCCGCGCTATCGGTGCAAAGGTATCCTCGTAGTCGATGCCTGGCCACTGAGCATAACCTTTAGCCACAAGCCTGGCTTTGTGTTTGTCCACCGACCCATCAAACGCGTATTTGGTCTTAAAGACCCATTTGACACCAATGACTGACCGCTTCGACGGCCTTGGTACCAACTCCCAAGTGTTGTTCTTCTCGATGGCATCAAGTTCCACCTGCATGGCTTTCCTCCAAGTATCCTGTGAAAGGGCTTCCTTTACGGAAGTGGGCTCTTTGTCCCGCATGATACGAGACATCAAGGCATAGTTCACGTGAAGAAGCTCCGCAGTGTTGCTTTTATCTCGGACTCGATGTGATCTTCGAGGGCCGTCCTCTGTGGTCCACTCGGAGGGTAGCTCCGTGACACCTGACTCCCGAAGGGTGTCTAACAACCACCTAGGTACTCGAACAAATCGTGGAGCCTCCTGTGGTCGCGGGGGCACAACTCCAGCTCTGCGGGCTCAACCTCCTGTGTGATAACTGAGGTGGATCAACGGGAATGAAAGACTGGGAATCATCATCAGACTCCTCTGGATCTCCAAGAAGTGGCGGCTCCTCGACAGTGGATGCTGGAACATGCTCGTCAAAGACCACATCCCGGCTGACAACAATCTCGTTCCTCTCTGGATCATACAACCTGTATCCCTTGGAAAGAGAGTTATACCGCACAAATATCAGCTTGCGGGACTTGGAGTCAAGCTTCCCCCTCTGCTTCTTCGGAATATGTACATACGCGTCGATTTCGGTCCGATTCTCCAGCTCGCTGAAGCTCCCGCCCCCCTCCCTGCTCGCGCTACCTGCACACCTGCGCCCCCCGCCTACCTGCCAGCTCTCTCCTCGCGCCCCCCCTCATTCCTCGCGCCTCCCCTTCTCCCCCCCCGCCTGCCTTCGCTACTACGCCCCCCTCCATCGCTGCACCACCCGCCGCCCCTCCTTTTGCCCCCCCCCCCCCCCCCCCCCCCCCCCCGCCCCGCCTGCCTTCGCTGCTGCGCCCGCCTCCCTCGCTGCATTGCCCGCCGCCCCTCCTCGCCTTAGCGCCCCCCCCCCCTTCTTTCGCGCCCACCTCCACTCTGCAACGCCCCGCCCCCCCCCTCCGCCAGCTCTTTCTCCACCCCTCCCCCCCCCCTCCGCCAGCTCTTTCTCCACCCCTCCCCTCTTGCGCGCAGCTCCCGCCCCCCCCCCTAGGGTTTCTCCTTCGCCGTTTCACCCCCCCCCCCCTTTTTCTTGCTGACTTCCGCCCCCCAGGGGGGTTTTTTTCCTTTTTCTCCGGCCTTCGTCTTCCGCCTCTCTGTGTGCAGCTCGGTTCTTGCAGGATCTCCGCTTTCGCCTCGCCTCGCCTCGCCTTCGCCATAGCTTCAGACTCTAATGGAGGCTCCTCCCGCCCCGCCTCAGAGGGACTCATCCGCAGCCCCCGCGCCCGCCCCTGAGGACACGACACCCCCATGACTTCAACATGCTTGAGGACCCGGCCGATAGGGTGGGAGGCAGTCATGTTACAGTGCACGGCACGGAGCTTGCAGCTTGGGACCGGTTTGGCAGCATGGGGCCTTCTCCCGCTCTCAGGACAGTCTTAGTTTCTCTCGGTCGGATCGCCGGCAGGGAGGGACTAATCTATTACGGATTGATCGCTTTTATGTGGGCGACTGGTTAGGGGAGCGAGGGGGCTCCGTCGGCATTCTCGCTGGCACCTCATTTTCAGATCATTCGCCAGTTATCTTGACATTGGAGGAGAGGACACGGGAGCCCAGCTTGCAGTTGAGGATCCCAGAGAGGGTACTTACAGATCCCAGTCTCGCTGAGGACATTGAGAGGATCTGGCATGATAGTCAGTGCTCTGACCAGGATGCAGCAGGCCAGTGTGCCCAGGGACTCATCGAGCTTAGCTCTTTTTTGCACGCTGCAGCTTTGACACGGCTGGGAGAGATTCGCGAGCGGGTGCATCGGCTGAGACGCAGCCTTGCTTCGCTACAGCGCCTTCAGGAGCAGCAGCCTGCATGTGAGTGGGTGGCGTCACAGTTGAGCCAGGCACGCCAGGAGGTTAGAGAGGCAGAGGAGCAGAGACATGAGTTTTACTATCGTCGTCACGCCTCTCAGTGGACGCAGCTTGGTGATAGAGTGACTGGGGAGTTTTTTGAGATCACTAGACCCCGCCATGCTTGAGCAGGAGTCCGTCAGCTTGGTAGACCGGATGGATCGGTAGCTACTGAGCCCGGGGAGATCAGAGCCATTGCCACTGCATTCTAGCTTTCAGCGGAGCCAGCCACTGAGGATCGAGATGCTTGCAGACAGACTGTGTGGGCCCATGTGCAGAGGAGGGTCACAGACCGTATGCGTACAGTTCTTGGTGCGCCTCTTTCAGAGTTTGAGCTTGCCGAGGCCTTGGGGTCCTGCCGCGACATAGTTGCCCAGGGGAGGACGGACTGACGCCGGCCTTTTTTATGCGCTATTGGGACCTTTTGGAGCCAGGCCTCCGCAGGGGCTTTCAGTATGTTTTGGACACTGGGGTGATGCCACAGAGCTTTTCAGAGGGCTTGATCTTTCTTATCCCCAAGGGGGAGGGAGTATCAGATGATATTCGGCATTGGAGGCCTATTACGATCCTCAATACTGTCTACAAGGTCTTAGCAAAGGTCTTGAGTTTGAGGATCCAGCCCTTCCTGGGGGAGTTGATTCATGCTACCCAGACAGGATTCTTCAAGGAGCGCAGTATCCTTGACAACATCTTTACTTTCTGGGAGGCGACGGCCCGAGCCAGATTTCTTGGCGAGGACTTGGTCGTGATGCTTCTCGACTTTGAGAAGGCATACGATAGAGTTGATTGGGGTTTCTTAGAGGGCACTATGCTTCGCCTGGGCTTTGAGCCAAGATGGATCAGAGGGGTGGCGGCTCTGTATTCCACAGCTCGTAGCCAGGTGTTGATTGCAGGAGGACGGGGGCCGAGTTTTGAGCTGACCAGATCAGTCCGTCAGGGGTGTCCCCTCGCCCCTTTTCTTTTTCTCTTCTTTGCGGAGGCTATGAGCATGTATTTGACGGCAGAGGAGGTTGGTTTGAGAGGACTCCAGCTCCCAGTCCGGGGGGAGGACCTGCTCGATGCTGAGTTTGCAGACGACACAGGCTTATTTTTGCATGGCCAAGAGGCCAATCTTCTTCGGGCAGAGCAGTCGCTCCAGGTTTTTAGTGCAGCTTCGGGAGCATTGATCAATTAGCGCAAGACAGTGGCCTTTTGGATCAGTAGTGCTCCCACTCCGGCATGGAGCCCGGACCCCGGTTTTAGATGGATTCCTCCTGGCACAGCAGTGCGGTATTTGGGATGCCAGATTGGACTAGATTTGTCACCTGAGCAGCAGATTGCCCCGCTTCTTCTGAGCATTCGGAAGAAGCTTTTGTATTGGAGTACAGCTCGACTATCCTTGGCTGGGAGGGTGGTGGTGGCAAATCAGGTGCTGTTAGCAACCATGTGGTACATTACGTCTTGCTGGATCTTCTCGAGCTCTTGCATCAGCTAGGTACAGAGGTTGATCAGGAACTTTCTTTGGTCTGGGCGGGACGGTCAGCCAGCCCGGGCAAAGGTTGCATGGGCAGTTATTACACTTCCGCTGGCTCAGGGAGGCTTGGGCATTATAGATCCAGTCGATCAGAGTAGAGCCTTATTGGGTAAGCTTATTGTTCGGGGGCTGCTTCCAGGCGCTGAGCCTTGGAAAGAGCTTCTCTTGCAGCGGCTGTGCAGGCTCGGGCTGCCCCAGCAGGGGGCACCTGGGCAACAGAGATTCGCTGGATCTTCATAGAGATGAGGAGGACAGGCCTCAGTAGAGGATGGGAGGATAGATTTGCTTTGAGCATCCTGAGAGCTTGGGAGCTACTGAGACCGGGGCTCTCTCAGCGACCTCCTTCTTGTGTTGAGGAGCGGGCCAGACAGCCGCTCATTTGGAGCCCAGCGGTTCGCACAGAGCAGGGTCATATGCTAGGTTCTCGGCCTCGTCTAGCCTGGGGACCTTTAGCAGCAGGCCCAGCACGTAGCTTTGGAGACTGGCATGCCTTCTGCAGTCTCCCAGAGGAGATCCAGGTGGAGAGGCTAAGTCACTTCAGAGGGGGGTTGATTATGAGGGATGATATTCAGGAGGCACTCACAGAGGAGTGGTTCACGCCTTTCGAGCCAGTGGCCCCACGGTGGATGGGAGCCTTTACACAGTTGGAGATCCTGATTGCTGTCAGAGCTTGCACTGAGGATGGCAGATGCCTCTACTATGAGATTCAGGATGAGGGCAGACTTCAGAGAGTGGAGGTGGAGTCGCCTTTGGTTGCAGAGTGCACCTTTCAGAGGATACGGGTAGTGGCCGCTGCTTCTCGGAAGTGGCATATTGACCCCGACCCTGCAGATGTGCTCCCGGATTGGCGCATATGGGCATATGCAGCGCGCCCCTTGGCCCGGCTACAGTGGGACCCTGGGGAGTACGAGTGGCATGATCCTTAAGCATCCCTTGAGGCCACAGAGATCACCTTTTTCTAGTATACAGTTCGGCTGGGGCGGCATATTTTGACGGCGAGGAGGATGGTCTCTCCAGCTGCAGCGGGGCATTGGCGGCTACAGGGACTCTCACAGGAGTTCCTGGAGGATTTCTGGGCTCGACTCTGGGCTATCAACAGGCCCGCAGGATCTCGACTTTCCAGTGGCTGGTCGCCCACAGGGGCTCAGCAGTTGGCACCTGGCTTGTTTACAGCGGTCTTCCGGCGGCCTGCGTCCAATGCGGCCACCCTATGCAGACACAGAGACATTGCCTTTGGGATTGCCCTCAGGCGCAGCAGATTTGGCTGCGGATGCTGCGTATTCTGGCCCCCCTCTCTCCAGAGGGTATGTTTACGTGGGGTGCCGCTGCTTGGTCGACTTCGTCAGGGCCTGCTATGGGCTATGAGATGGAGCAGGACAGTCAGGCCATCAGATTCATTAGGGGCCAGCCTCGCCTGGTTCCGGCACCGGATTTCTCGTCCGCCAGCTGGACACAGGAGAGGGATTTACGATGGGAGCTCCTCATCAGCAGCCTCACCATCTGATTCACCTGGAGGGCCCGGTGTTTCACGGCCTTTGAGGGGAGACTGGAGCCACCAGCAGAGACTGTACGGGGGATTTGGCAGGAGTTGATCCACACCCTGCGAGGACAGTATGACCGCATCCGAGGCGACTCAGATGAGGCGATCTTGCGGCGCCAGGCCTTTCACACCACCTGGCGCAGCGGCCCCTTCTATACCTTACACACGGGATCCCCCCGTTGGCATTATAGGCCACCTGTTTGGCTTCCCCCCCCCCCCCCCCCCCCCCCTTATTGTATGATTTAGCCCCACAGTCCTTTGTACTGATGCTTGTATTTTGCAGCACCTAGGGAGAGTCTCCCGGGCTGCCTTGCTGTATTCACTGCTCTGTTTCTCTCATGAGTAGGAGAGATCTTTTGTAGCCCTACGGGCGTTTTTATATAACTAATGAAAGGATCTTTTCTCGGAAAAAAAAAAAATATGTACATACGCATCACTCCCAAAGACACGGAAGTGCGAGACATCGGATTTCCTGCCAAAATATGCCTCAAATGGAGTCATATGGAGTACAGAAGTCGTCGGAGAGCGGTTAATGGTATGGACAGCCGTTGCCACAGCCTCACCCCAAAGTGGACGAGGAAGATCACGATGCTCCAGCATGGTCCTCGCCATCTCCACCACAGTCCTGTTCTTACGTTCAACAACTCCATTCTCCGAAGGCGATCCGGTATGGCCAATTCCCTTTTGATGCCATGATCTGCACAAAACCTGAAAAATACAGTCGAGGAGAATTCACCTCCTTTGTCAGCCCTGAGAGTCTTAACCTGATATCCAGACTCTTTCTCCACCATCACGTGCCAATCCTTGAACCGAGCAAAAGCCTGGTCCTTCTGGGAAAGAAAGTAGACCCACGTGAATCTGGTACAATCATCAACAAGCAGCATGAAGTAGAGAGATCCTCCCAAGGATGGTATCTGCTGTGGTCCACACAAGTCAATGTGAATCAGCTCCAATGGTTTCGAAGCCCGCCTGGAAGCCTGCTTCGGAAAGGATTCCCTGTGCTGCTTACCACGTATGCAAGAACTGCAGCGTCCTTGCCTATTACCAACATCTGGCAAGCCAACCACCATCTGGTCCCAGAAGGCGCGCCGCAAAGCATCCACATTTAAGTGGCCAAAACGAAAGTGCCACAAATCTCCGACTTGAGAGCCTGTCAATGAGGAGAGTGCAGAGAGCTTGTAGATGCCATTCTCCACACCGCCTTCCCAAACAACTTTGCCTGTCTCACAGTCCCTTAGAGCAACTGAATGCTCCTCAAATTCCACCCGAAAGCCAGTCTTGCATACCTCATGCACTGACAGAAGATGAAAACCCAGAGCAGGGACATAAAGAACACGGGAAGCATGCTTGCCCCCCTTGCCGTCGGGAATAATCTCCATCCGGCCCTCACTATGTATCGGAATAGTGGAGTTATCGCCAATAAAGATACGACCTGACTGCCGTTTCAGATCCAGAAAGAAGTCACGGGATGGAGTCATGTGCCTGGAAGCACCACTGTCGAGAATCCATTCCCGGGTATCCTTCGCGGTGAAGCCAACTGCCTCCTCGCTCGAAGATGATGAAGCATCGGAGTCCACCATCTCTAAGTGCACAAATGCCAGAGTCTTTGCAGTTGAGGCTGAGGAATCAGCACTCTTCCCTGTCCGCTTAGGACACTTCCTCTAGTAGTGGCCTTTCTCGCCACAATCATTACAAGATCTTTCGGCCTTCAGCTTCTCTCGTTCTGGATCAGGCTTCTTCTCAGAAGACTTCTCTGGTGAAGCCTTCCCTTTGCCCTTGTTGGTATTCCGGCCTTTCGACCGTTGGCCAGTTAAGGCCTCCGAACCTCCGCCGTGAGGAGGGTTCGTGAAACGTTCCTCATGGTCCAAGACCATTGGCACAAGCTCCTCCCAAGTAATGGTGCTGAGCCTGCCACTGGTGATCAACGAGGAATAGAAAGCAGAATACTGACCAAGCAAGTGGGAAAGCAAAGTGATGGCCATATCTTCGGATGATATCTCTTTCCCAGCTTGAAGGACTTCCTGCTGAAGGGCCTGCAGCTTGTTAATGTGTTCCCGCATCGTCGAAGACTTTGCAGGGTTCATAACCCGCATCTGCACTTCCAAGGAGATCCGCTTCATGGGTGACACCCTGTTATACAAAGAAGCCAAGTGCTCCCATATGCCTCTCACCAGCGTCATGTGCTTCACATGGTTGATCACTTGTGGTGTGCAATTGAGGAAAATAAACAACCGGACCCTGGCGTTGACACGATCCCACATGTGTGCCTGTGCCTCGCGGTCCTTCCTCGTCGATAATAACTCCCCTTCCTCAGCTTCCGGCCGTGGCACCCCGATGATAATAAAATCAGCAAGGTCATATGACTCCAGAACCGACTCCATCATGACCTTCCAGATGCCGTAATTGGACCCGTCCAACTGACAATCCACTGGGAACGTGGGGAGAGTCGGAATCTTCACGTGCTTCTCAGCCATCTCTAGTAAATCTGCCATCGCGGAGAGTAACCTGAAAGGGTGGGTGGGTGGGGAAAAAAAAAATCTGAAAACCTGCAAGTGGCTGTCCAGCACCTTTGCCCGCCTTCCTCTTGCACCTTCTCTTCCCGTTCAGCCCAAAACAGTCCACCAATCAGCAGCCTAACGCTCCCCCTCTTGCTCAGAAAACGCCCAAGATCTGTCTAGAGCCTATGGCTCTGATACCATGTCAGAATATGCAGTGGAAATGATAACCAAACTTGGGTAGACAAGAGCAAGTAGACTGCAGAAAATAAACAGCACAAGAAACACAGAGAGATAGGTGTGTAAACTCTTCTCTATACACAAGATCCCGAGAAAACTGACTGAGAAAGTGGTGGGGGCAAGGGGCCTATAAATACATCCCTGGGAGGGCAGTCGGCCAGCATCTGAAGTGCCCACGACTGCTGAAAATGTCCACGACTGCAGAAATGCAGTCGGCCAGCAGATGTATGCCCACGACTGAGTAAAAGTACAGTCGGCCAGCAGTCCAGTAGCCCACGACTGATAGACATGCAGTCGGCCAGCACTGGAGTGCTCCTGGCACCTTCTGGCAACCCTCCCACCACTAGAAAAAATGGGAAAAAATAGGGAAACATACAGGGAGTGTGGAAAAATGATAAAACACCTTATACAGGGCAGGCACACCCACAACAGAGGCCCTGGTGTATGAATATAGACAGGAGATGACTTCTAACAGAAAGCTGGCCGACCAGCAGTCGGCCAGTTCTCCACGTGTCCCAAGGCCTATAAAAAGGCGCATATGCTCATTGGTAGTCATTCACTCCCATAAAGAGTGGGTCCTTAGGGTCCCTAGACTAGGACTGTTTTGGTGATGTTCACCTTTTCAAGAGGTAGCCAAGGGCTGTAGATTTGTAGGTACCTTTTTGTACCATCAGAAATATACTGAATTTCCAGCCATATCTTTCTCTCTACCCTCCCTTCTATCTGCGTTTTTGCATCAGCATGTTCTCAGTAGTGTTTAGGGCTGAAAGAAGACTCCCAGAGCTTCCGCGTGTTACATCCCCCTCCCCCCCCCCCTCCCTGCGGCTGAGCGGTGGTGCCCAGCCCCACCTGGTCGAACGGGCAGCTTAGCCGGGGTCGTTTGCCCCCCCCCCCCCCCCCCCCCCCCCCCAAAACCCCCCTTTCTTCAGCTGAGCGGCGGTGCTCAGCTCAGCCCAGCCAGCCCTATCATGGGGTCCGCCAAGCAGGCGGAGTGGCAGCGCATGGATGGCGCTGGTCGAGCGACTGCCGCAAACGGAAGCGGGACGGTCAACAGCAACAACAGCAGGTGCTCTGATACCACTAAAGGCTTGTGGTTGCTGGTGCTCCATGGCGCAGCGTGAAGAGACAGAATGAGAGAGAAAATGATGCTCAAGTGTACGCATGACTGAATGTAGATTAGATTGCTCGATGTAAAATGAAGTACAAGCCCATGTATATAAAGGCCTTTCCCAATACCAAACCTTTTGACCTTATTCAATGCATGCTTATCCACCCTAGGAGGCGATTCACATGCAGACACACACATACACTTATCTCTCTATAAGAGAGTGTACAACACACATGAAGCTCCGATTTCCCAACACCTTCTGTGCACCTTCTTTGCAGCCCATGAGCTCCTTCCCTCCTCTTTCTCCTTCTCTTCTCCTTCCCTTCTCTTCTCCTTCCTTTGAAGCTCCATCTCCTATCTGCCAAGTCCCATCTCTCCAAATTCTTCAAAAATTCTAGGTCTCCCTAATACCCATTTTGATTTTTCCCTAATTTCAATTTTCCACAATGCCTACCCAATGGAAAGAATCATTATGTTGCATTGTATATACTGGTCTCTAACTGTTCTAATTATATTTTGATTTTTTGAAATGTATTGGTTTTTTTCTTTTGAGATGAAACGTTTCAAACCAAAACTCTTGTAACTATGAACAAGATGCAGCTACAATGCATCAGAATTTGCTGCAAAAAGGGTGGGACAATCCCATCCATCTTCTAGTCATGCATCCCTATAATCTCGGTGCAACAAACCGGTGATAGAAAACGGGAACGCTCTGGAAGGGGATCCCTCAAAGAGGACCACCAACAATGCTCGTCCGAATGGCAACTCCCTTGCCTGCTTTCTAGATGCTCTAAGCTCTCAAATCGCTACTCATTGCACCACTCGGAGGGAGCCAGCTGCTCCACCTCCTACTCGAGATCATCATCCTCCCATTGGGAGGAGCAGGCAACCATGGAAGTGGAATCCACTGCCCCTCGGATCTGCAATCCTGCCACAAGGCCTTATGCTCCGCCCACGTTTAAGCGAAATTGGCCATCTGCTCTTTTACCTTATGCCAAGGCCACCATCTAGTCTTCGGAAGCCATGATAGAAAACTGAAAACTTGGATCCGCAAGATATCCAAAACTGACTCTTCCCAAACCCTAACAATGTTCCCTTGATTCTACCCTCTAATCACAAAGGCAACAGTCATGGATGCTCAAAGAGAAAAAATGTGTAGTTATCCTAGATTCTGATACCAACTGTAAGTGGAGCACTAGTGAAATGAAAATGTGGACAGAGATAGATGCACAGCGGAAGACTTGCAGCACACAGAGTCATTCACAAGTAATCCTACTCTAACTTATATTGATGGAAATAATATGTACAACTAAATGTTTTATGTAGAAATGGTGATCAATCTGCTGATCTCAGCCCAAGTAACAAAAGGCCTCTACTTGCTGGCTGCAAATCTGTCTCCTCGCTCTTCCAATCATCTGTGCTCTTGCTTGCTGAAGAGGAGAAGATACAAAATACTTAATGACTAGTGAGGGAGCTGAGGCTCCTACTTATAGGGCTCCAGGGCTGCTGCTCAGCCTACTGCCTGGCCAGACACCGGGACCTGGTTCTATCTGCCCATTCAAACGTGAGCGTTCACATGTCTGCCGAGCCTACCCGCCCATGTCCATCCTCGCAGACCCCGGACCTGGTTCTATCTGCCCATTCAAACCTGGGCATTCACATGTCTGTGCAGCCTACCCACCCGTGTCCATCCTCGCAGCCAACACCTGGATGTCTTCTCCTGGCCTGACTGACTGCCCACATGGCTGTCTGGCCTGTTGCCTGCTGTTTGAGCCTTACCTGGAGATAAGTCACACAACCAAGCAAGAGACTGCAGCCTGAATATGTTTTCGACTCAAAAGGGAAAAAATTTACGAGAATTTTTTCACCAAAAACTATGGAAGAAGATAATTGCCATGACTAGTATCACCTCATGAAGCAAATAACCAAGACAAATTCTTAGGGAAAAGGAAAGAAATGAAAAAATATCAGTAGGATACTCTTTAGCTGTCAACAATTTGAGCTCTTGATCAGTTACTCGTGGCCAATAGCGTGGCAGCAGTTGATTTTTGCCTCTGCCCTCGCCAGGTGGTCGTGCAACTCGTATCAGGGCCTGAGAAGAGGGTCTCTTTAGGAATCTCCATGTTCTTCACTTCATAATTTTGGGGGCTTTTGAGAGAGCCATGGCCTTTGCCGATGGCAAGTTGCAGCATTAAACCCAGAGGTCCTTATCTCATTCAAACTAGAACCAAGGGGCCCGGAAAAACCGGCAGATTATTTCGATCCAGTAAAGGCAGCAAAATCTTTAACAGCACCTTCGGTACAGTATAACCCGGACGACATCATCAGGCCTGCACTAATAGAGGGTGGTATTTCTTTCACATCAGGTTCGATACATGTAATATTTGTTAGAGAAAATGATTGGCTGCTAATTAGCATGTCACTACATCTTTCTGTCTGTATGGCAATGCGTCCTTCTTGTAGACTTCCCTCCTGTGCAAGGAAAGCATCCAGAGCCGTGTGTTCGTCTTTTGATCTTGCTGCATCGTGTAGCTCCAGATGCATGGCCTGATTGTATGGTACCAATCCAAAGCCCTTGCTGTCAGCTTCAATATTTTTCCATGAGTTGAATGATGTACTCTCCAAAGGTTTCTCTCTTCTGCAATCCATTTGACAAACTTCTTTCAGCCCATAATTGACTTATCAGAAAATTTAAGTATTACAATTTATAATAAACACCGAAAACGTTTGAAGTATTGGCAACCTTGTCCAAAAATAAATATCTTCCCGTCCACACCATCTTGCCATAGGCATCTCCAAATTAACATGACACACTCACCCTGTCCTGCTGTATGTGCCTTTGAAGCTTCTACCTCCCACCTAGCTAGGGTTAAGGTGAAGCAAAGGAAACAAGGCCTTGCCATGAGCAAATACTTAATGCCCTCCTGGCGCTGGGGGGTGCTGATCATTGGAACGCAACGCATAAAGACACTCTACAAAGCACAACAAACACCTGTTGTGAGACAGATCCTAGGTGAAAAAGAAAACCCTGGTGGTGATATGCTCTCATCTTCAGCACCATCTCCCCAAACAGAAGCAAGTATGTGACGTGCACGCATAAAAAGTACCCCATGATGCAGTAGATAAACAATAAAAACTAAATGACCCTGTTGAACTATCATGATTTCTACATTGAGTTTTTTGGCACCGATACATGCATTGAAGACATGGAACCACTTCTTGTAGAAGGCAGAGATCCAAACCTTGCATTGGTTAGAGACAGTGCCTAGCTAACAGTTGACAAATGCCAACTACATTTAATGTAACAAATTGTGTTGGGGCATAAAGACTATTGAAGGTAATAGGTTGACTGTCATAATGCGCAACAAGGCCTTGTTTAAACCTGAGTTTATGCAATCCGCTTGAGACAATGCCTAGCTAACAGTTGACAAATGCCAACTACATTTAATGTAACAAATTGTGTTGGGGCATAAAGACTATTGAAGGTAATAGGTTGACTGTCATAATGCGCAACAAGGCCTTGTTTAAACCTGTGAGTTTATGCAATCCGCTTTACTTTAAGAGAGAAGATGAGAGTCGACACCAAATTGGGTCCACCGTCCCCCGCCCCCCACTTTCCCCCCTTCCCTCCCTGCAAGCAAGAGTATTTGCTTGTATTACTTTGGAGAACTTTGTACAATGATGTGAATGATGACTGAGGATTGCCAAACGCAAGACCGAACGCAGGCTGTGAACCGTATGCTGAAGCAATAGCACTGTAGAAGTCTATGAAGCCACTTATGCAAATCCAAATCTGTTGAGGATATGCACATATGCTGGCTGAAGATGAGAGGATCTTCTATGCTGCGTGGGATTGAGGCACAGAGTGCTTGAGGCTGTTTGTATGCTCCAAGAACCCTGAGGGAACTTAAGCACACATGTTCTCTAACTACTTGGCTGAATACTTTGAGGAATGATGTATTTTTATGCAATGACACTACGGGCTGCTTATGCTGGTCAGTGTTAGTGTGCTGCTGTCGGCCAGGTCAACAGCCCGCGACTTGTGAGAAATGAGCATTAAATGTCAGTGCCTAGTATTTAATGTTGCCATTAAATGATGGCCCAACACTAGATGTTGGCCGACTGTTACTTGTGCTGAAAAATGACTGTTATATGCCATATTCAGGCTGCCGACTGATCCTATGAGAGGTGGATGATGCTAAGCATCAACACCAAGGCATACCCTTATGAAAGGGCTACCTTATGGGCTGGCCCATATGCAAATTGTCACAAGTCGCGGAGACCCGGAACAAAAGGCAGAACTCTTCAAGTATTTAGACAGAGAGCACACAACAAGAAACCACAAGAATTATCAATAAACAGCACACTGAGCCGGAACGGTCGGCCCCCCCTAGGAACTTATTTATTGAATTAGAAGCTTTTTACAAGATAACCAAGGTGCAAGTGCGAGATACACCGGAATTTTCCACAAAACTTCAGCAAGACAAATCAGTTCCAAAGAGCTGTCAAACAGTCCCCTAAAACAGCCCATGAACAGGCCTCAACCTCAGCCCGTTGTACAGCCAAATCTGAAACGAAGAAGGCACTGACTGATTTCACACGTGTGGGCCTGTATTGTTCAACTGTACGGACAGCAGAGAGAAAACAACAAAAACAGCTGGCTGTAGTCGGCTGTACGGGTAGATCTACTAGCAGCTGTTGTACGAACAGAACTGGGCAAAAACACAGCCTGGCAGCTGTACGGCCAGCGCAAAGAGACACAGAGTCATAGACTACTGATGGAAGGGACGCCTGCTGATGGTGATCATAACTCCGCCCTTCTCCTGCATTAATACAGGCGACCAGCCCTGTTTTTGGCCTGGTGCTTTTCCTTTTTCTGCCAAAAGTAGCTGAAGTGCCCAAAATACCAGTTTTATGCTTTTCCCAAGCTAGTTGGCCAAGTTTGCTCTAGGTGCCTCCTTTTGTCCACATAAACATGCCCAAAATAATAATAAGTCCACCCCGGTTTTAATGATGTGTGAACACAATGACTTATAGACCCTATAAGTCACCTTAAATGATAAAATCCCATGTTGCTTTTGCACAGAAGCCATCTTTCAGGCCAAACTTTGTTGGTGAAAGCTCCAGCTTTCTTCCGTGGAAAAATCCCCGTTCACACGTTGGCTCTGCTTAGTGTGTGTAACACTGGTCAAAACTGGTGAAGGGACCAAATGGTGACACAAATGCTTTCTAATAATGCTTTTCTAATGCAATACCTAATCTACGACTGACGTTACATGCTTCTGTATGATGAATTCTCCAAGTGGGTTAAGAGGATTGACACATGCAAACTCTCTAAGCCTGAGAAAGACTGTCACATGCACTCTGCACTCAGTGCATGGTGACAAGATGGCTCATCATCAGAAGTGCAACAGTTGTACAGTTTTAGAACCCAATAGGATGATAATTGTCGTACGTCGTGACCCCATTGTACATCCTCAGTCCAGGATAAGTCAAGCACGAGCTACGTAGGTCATTCCTCAGCCTTAGCGGGTCAGACAGTCAGTCAAGTCCCTTAACCCACTTGAAGAGAATCATTCATGCATGTAGAGTCAGTAGAAGCCTTAGGGTTTGCATCAGAAAGCACTCTGCATCCTGCATAATATGCATTCATATGCCTGTGCATCATTTAGAACATCCCAAAAGCCTTAGGAAATTTACTAGGATTTATCTGGTATTTTTTCCATATTTTATAGTATTTATTTAGCATTATTTGCATTATTTGTCATTTATAAATATAAACTTTATTAAATGACCAGCCAACTTGACCAACCTCCAGTTAGTATAAATAGGCTTGCATACGGCTTAGTTTCTCATTCAGTCTTCATTGTGCTAAGAGCTCTCCTCCTCAGCCCCATGAGTATCCTTGCCTTCAGCCCTAGACTAATCCAGCCCTTGGAGCTTATAAGCGTGCTTCTCCAGCCCCTTGAGAACCCCTTGTTTCAGTCAGCCCTAGGCGCCTGCCATCAGCATCAAATCAGCCTGCATTCAGCATCACTTCAGGCCTTGATTCAGCATACAGACCAGCCCCAGTTCAACGCCAGGTTTCAGCCAGTAGATCTGTGTTTTCTGTCCAGCCGTACAGCAGCATACCTGCGTTTCTGTCCAGCAGCATCAGTACCCCTGCGTTTCTGTCCAGCAACATCAGTACACCTGCGTTTCAGTCCAGCAGATCTCCCTCTTCTTTCAGATGGAACAACAAAGGAGAGAGGACGAGGCCCGAAGGAAAAGAGAAAAAAAAGAAAGACGGGACTATGAAGAAGCCCAACGCAGGATCGACGAAGACCGGCGTCAGGCTAAACTCGCCGCGCTCGGGAACACCAACGTGAGCTTGATCGAGAACGTATGTTACTCGAACACCAACGGGAAAAGGAGGCCATACACTTGAGGTATCAGCAGCTCTCCTCAGTCTCCCCAGTCATAGGTGTCACCAGCCAGCAACCCGCAGCAGCATCAACCACCATCATTCGTAGTCAACCAAACTTCAGTAAGTATGATGGTAAGTGTGATCATTCATCAGTTAATCAATTTGTTCATTAGTTTAATGCTCATTTTCCATTAGCTAGGATCATAGACCCACAAGACAAAGTCCACTTAGCGGCTCCCCATCTCAGGCAGTCCAAGAAGCTACCATTCTCGAAATCACGGGGAAGGACTTGGATAGTATGAAAGACCAATATGTCGACTCCCCTGAGTTTGGTACTCAGTATAGTTTGGCCCTCACTTCTGAGCCTGGCCACTATTCAGTACAGAACGGTTGGTTGTTCTACAAGAACCGTCTCTGTGTTACTCGAGAAAAGCGTTCTGCTCTTCTCCACGATGCCCACGACTCCTTAGTTGGAGGACATAGGGGTATCAACAGTACCCTCGAGAAATTAGAACGGTCCTTTTAGTGGCCAAAGATGAGGCATGATGTCTATGCACATGTACAAGCCTGTAAGATCTGTCAAAAAGTCAAGGTTCCCCATACAAAGAAGGCAAGTTTACTTCAACCTTTGCCTATCCCCGACGGACCTTTCATCGACATATCTATGGACTTTGTAGGGCCTCTACCAGCATCCACTTGATCCCGTAACACTCAGTGTTTTACCATTGTGGATCACTTTAGTAAATTCTGCATGCTCATCCCATGCAAGCATATGGCCACAGCCGAGGACGTAGCCCGTCTGTTTCTCAAGCATTGGTATCCAATTTGTGGTTTGCCTAGCACCATAACATCAGACAAAGATTCCAAGTTTACCTCGCATTTCTGGAGGGCATTATTTGAAAACTGAAATTAAAGTTGCCTGCCAGTTGGACAATGCATGATGTTTTCCATGTTTCTTGGCTAAAACCATATGTTGGTCCAAAAGTGTTTGATGTTTCAGATGAACAGTAGCCAGAAGTGGTAGACGAGGCAGAAGTGATTAAGCCTGAGCGGATCCTTCTTCATCGATGGAAGCATGGTTCCGGTCGACGGATTCGTCAGTTCTATACGAAATTCCGAGATCGAGGCACCCACGAAGCCGTATGGCTCGACGAGGAGTTCTTCCAAGAGTACCCCCAGTTATTGGCGGACTACTTGGAAGCCATGAACCTGCCGCCAAGCTAATCAGGAGGGAATGTCACATGCACTTTGCACTCAGTGCATGGTGACAAGATGACTCATCATCAGAAGTGCAACAGTTGTACAGTTTTAGAACCCAATAGGATGATAATTGTCGTACGCCGTGACCCCATTGTACATCCTCAATCCAGGATAAGTCAGGCACGAGCTACGTAGGTCATTCCTCAGCCTTAGCGGGTTAGTCAGTCAGTCTAGTCCCTTAACCCACTTGGAGAGAATCATTCATGCATGTAGAGTCAGTAGAAGCCTTAGGGTTTGCATCAGAAAGCACTCTGCATCCTGCATAATATGCATTCATATGCCTGTGCATCATTTAGAACATCCCAGAAGCCTTAGGGAATTTACTAGGATTTATCTGGTATTTTTCTCATATTTTATAGTATTTATTTAGCATTATTTGCATTATTTGTCATTTATAAATATAAACTTTATTAAATGACCAGCCAACTTGACCAACCTCCAGTTAGTATAAATAGGCTTACATAGGGCTTAGTTTCTCATTCAGTCTTCATTGTGCTAAGAGCTCTCCTCCTCAGCCCCATGAGTATCCTTGCCTTCAGCCCTAGACTAATCCAGCCCTTGGAGCTTATAAGCGTGCTTCTCCAACCCCTTGAGAACCCCTTGCTTGAGTCAGCCCTAGGCGCCTGCCATCAGCATCAAATCAGCCTGCCATTCAGCATCACTTCAGGCCTTGATTCAGCATACAGACCAGCCCCAGTTCAACGCCAGGTTTCAGCCAGCAGATCTGTGTTTTCTATCCAGCCGTACAGCAGCATACCTGCGTTTCTGTCCAGCAGCATCAGTACACCTGCGTTTCAGTCCAGCAGCTTCCCTACAGGTCTGCGTTTCTGTCCACAGCAGTTCTCAGCCCTGAATCAGCAGTTTACATCAGTATCCAGCCTTCTGTGCATCATCCATACATGCAGCAGTCATCTGGTGAAGGTAACACAGCATTCATAAGTGTTTACAGCATTCTAACATAGCGTAGAACAGTCCACCATCTTCTTTTCTCAGCCTCAGGTGTGCAGCCCTTCCTCATGCCCTTGGGAAGAGTGCATAGGCTCGAGATCAGGTCATCGAGGTGTTTCTACAGCCGTGTACAGTTCAGCCAATCTCCGATCCTCCGAGATCTTGCGTTTGGCTTATCTACAGTCCACAGTCATTCTCTCTAAAGAAATAAAGCAAATACTATCTCGTTATCAAGATAGGGGGGCCCTTCAGTGGGTAATTCGGGACCCAATCTGGTGTACAGTTCTCATCTATCTCTCTCTCTCATATCTCTTTAAGTTTGAAGTATTGAAATGGATTGCTAAACTCACGAAACTCAGGATACAGAAGACGGTGTGAGCATCTGTGTGACAGGATCTTCCAATACAAAGACTTCCGCTACATATCACAAAGACCTACGTAGCTCGTGCTTGACATGTCCCTGATTGGGGATCACAATGAGGCCACAGCATATGACAAAAGATCTCCTGAAAAAGTACTACACTACTGTACAAATGATGTAACACATTATACTGAATGCTGAGCTAGTGTCACCTAGCACAATAGAGTAGGGTGCATGTGACAGCCAGGCATCACCTCCATCACGCCAAAGGGGGGTATTGGGTATTTTTGAGTTAGATGGTATGATCACCCTCTAAGGGTGTGAACTGTCCTTATCAAAATCTAGGTAAGAAGACAAGGCTTGATGCGTATAAAAGCATGTACTTGGGTGGCTCTCTAACTAGAAGAGTATCATTTGAGTTGTGCATCATATTTCTCTTGTGCTTGCTATCACATCTCTCTCTTGGAGCACGAGCTCAATAGATGGGCCGAGGAGCAAAGACTCAAAGCACCAAGGCAGGCATCGGAGGACACTCCACATACATTTTCACATTACGGGGTATCATTGAGGAGGGGAGAGCTCATGGCCATTACATATACTATTGCTTTGTGGATTTCCGCAAGGCTTTTAACATCATCCCACGGGCACTTTTGTTGGGCCTCAGTTCTCTATGCGGAAGGCAGCCAAGTCTAGATTGATGCAAGGGTATGCAGCTCTGGGCTCACTTGAGAGGCATTGCTCACAAATACAGTTTTAGGAGCCGAGGACGAAGCTATGGCTGTTTGACACATTAGTCACACCTGCGTTATTGTATGGAGCTCCCATTTGGGTCCCAGTTTATACCATAGGAGGAGACGAAGAAGGGAGTTAGCTGTTACAGGAGAGGTATATGACAGGTGGAAGCCAATGGAGAGGCCACTAGTGATAATGATCTCGCACATGATCAGGAGTAAGCCTTCAGTGCCACATGAGATTGTGCGAGCGGAGATGGGGACTGCCCCTATCATGAGACAGAGGCTCTTTTCCATGGGAGCTCCCACCAGATAGATACCCCTGGCTTGCCCTAGCGTCCTTGAGACAGCTTGCACTTGATGGAGACACGCAGTGTATACGCAGGTGAGCACTTGGTTTGGTATGCATGGCATGCAAATGGGGGCAATCCCACCATTTCAGTACAGCATAGAGGCCCCTTCCTTTGCTCTTAGCCGCACAAAACTGAACAGGGTGATCAAGAAGGACATAGGGATGAAGATGGCTTTCTACAGGGACCATCTTCTTCGCATGACGGAGGATGGCTTCATCGTACACCTGCACTACATGGATACACATCTCTCATTCGGGGTGTGGTGTGATTAGACAGATCCGCACCTCATCCCACCAGTTGAGAGTGGAGACAACCAGATATGGGCCAAGAGCAACTGCACCATAAGGACAAGACATGCGCGCTTTGTCGTACAGAGGCTAAGACAAAGGCTCATTATATATGCAGATGCCCAATATACTATGAGATCAAGGGGAGGTTCCACTGCCTCTTCGGAGAGGGATTTGGACCACTCTCTAAGATCATGGATTTCCCACGCTGGAGATGCCTGGGGCTCTTTCTTCTTGAGCTCCGCAGACACAGGGAATCCTCACTGCAGACCAGATCAGCTGCACTTGCCCGAGGACCAGCACAGAGAGCTCTCACTGACGTCTTCCAAACTAGAGTCCCGAGAGCAAATCTACCCACCCCCCACCCCCACCCCCCCGCGACCTGCAAGCTGATGCCAAGAGGAGTGACATTAGACAGAGCCACCAAGCGACGCAGAGCCTGACGCCCGCGACATAGTGGGCACCGCCCACGCTCATGTCACCTCAGGAGGATCAGAGCCATCATTTCCCACAATCGCAGGACTTTCTCGTGCCGGCTTAGCCTTGCTACATTGGGTACCATGTTGCAGCACCCTATGCGAGATATTTTTGGCTGATGGAAGAGCTTGAGACTCTTTGTTTTTTTCTTCACCAGATATTTTCTTTTAATTTTACTTTCAGTACCATGATGATTTATTCCATGGACATGATGTAAGATTTTGGTCTCATAGATCATTTTAGCCTTTTGAAGATGTTAATACATCTCTCTCTCTCTCTCTCTCTCTCTCTCTCTCTCTCTCTCCACACACACACATTCACCATGGCTATCCTCCATCCACCATAGTCATGGCTTTGATCCTTCATCCCTCTTTGCACATGCTTCATCCTTGTACGATGGATTTCTACGTTGCCCTCATTAGGAGTGTAAGACAGCCCCAAAACCTGCAGAAAGGTGAAGGATTCTTTAGCAACCTGCAAATTCAGCCAATTGGAAGAACTAGTGGCTCATGCCCAAATTTCACAAAAGCATGGTTAACTGCCTTTCCAAGATCGCCATAGAGAACCCATTTAACAAGGCGGGGGTTTGTGCTGCATGGGAGAGGTCATTTTTAATTATTGTTCAAAACACACACCAACCACCCCTCCAAGGGGTAATCTTGGGGAACCCAGGTCCCAAACTCCATCATCATACCTAGCAAAGAAACAAGACATGTTCCCTGCTACTACTGACTCAAAAGGATCATGAGCATGGCTCAGAGGCTCATGTAGCATGGCTCAATGCAAAGGATTCAGAGGTCAAGTCTTGCCTCGGGAGACAAAGACAACCCACATCAGCATATTAAAACAACCCCCCCTTGCTCTAAGCAGGGTAAGGAGGGAACGATGGAGCATTACAAAAAGAAACACAAAATATACAAATTTTGGGAGACTTCTTGACAAAGAACCCATGACTACAAAATATTCAGATTTTGGGAGACTTTCCGGGCAAAGAACCCATGACTCAAAACATAATAGGAATTAGAAAATTTTGGAAGTTAAACCTCCCCCCCCCCCCCCCACCCCCCGAGCGTACGTCGGTGAAGAGTAGTCTCTTTCGGCAATGTTTCCATGCAAGCGCCGATGCAAACTTTGTTGCAGAAGGCAACGATGCCATAATGCATATGCTTGGACCTTCCATGGCACTACAGAAGCTCCAATTAGATGTAGGAGGCTTGAATTTGATGATTTTCTTCATATTTCCGAAAGAAAGATCGATGGCAAATGGCTGCGGGTTATGTGGACAGCAGGTTGCCTAATGGAGAGCTACACAGGGCAGCGCACAGACACAGAAAAAAATGCATAGCTTCCTGTAAGGGACTCCTCCCAAGGATCACCTAATACACAAGCATAAACAAGATTAGTACAAACAAAGAAGGGTGCAGGCAAGCTCACCACCCAACCGTAGGTTCCCCTTAGCAAACCTCGAGCCAGGGGCTAAGGTTCCACTCCCACGAGTCCATGCGAGTTAGCCCTGGCATCTCATACCACCAGTGCCTGCGCACAGGGGCCCTCAGCAAGACTACCCAAGATCCACCATGTCCATGGCAAGAGTAAAGCCTCTTGGTCCAGGTCCAAACCACAATGAATCAATAATAACCCAAGACTCACCGCCATGTCCATGGCAAGAGTAAGCCTCTTGGTCCAAGTCCAAACCACAATGAATCAATAATAACCCAAGACCCACTTATATAGTGCTTATTACTACTATAAATAACAATCTAGTCATAAATAGCCAATAACCTTGAATTTATTAAATCTGAACCTTAGCCACTTGAATCCACCTACTTTTCCTAATCCTAGGGCTCCCCTAACCCTGCTAGATTAGTCCCTAAACCCAAGGGTTAGTGCTACGTACATAGCACTTCCAAAGAGCTTCATATGGATTTAAAAAATGCGGCATAGCATGAGAAAAACACATAGCTTCATATGTAAAAAAACGCATAGAGGAGATGGCTATGGTGGCTCTGATACCATGTAGGAATCCATGGTGCCAAGATGGAGCATGTGCAATGAGAGGGATGAAGGATCAAGCCATGACTATGGAGGATAGCCATGGTGAGTGTCTGTGGAGAGAAATGAAATGAAATGATATGATATATTAACGTCTCTAAGAGGCCATAGTGGCCTATGAGACCAGAACTGAGAGTACATCTGAAGTTGGTGTCTCATCAAAGAGAACAACTAAATGAGACTACAAAGTACAATAAACTGGTAGATCCATGTATGCTGATCAGTTGAAGTGTTGCCCTCTCCTTAGATCAAGTATCTCCGCCATGGGGCTGTCTAGAATGGAGAGGTCGTAGAAGCAACGTAGGCGCCTCCAATGCTGAGCAATAATGGCTCTGATCTGGCGATGGTGAGGATGCTGTGGTCAGGATCCTGGTGGGCGTGGCCGACGAGCACGACATAAGATAACTGCTCTATCAGTGGTGACTCCCTGGGAGCGTGATCGGTGCCCTGATGGCCCAATGGAGGAGGTATCAGGAGGTGTGTGGGCTGGGTTGCTGGTGCTGGTGCTGGTGCCGAAGAAATCTGTCAGGGTCCTCTGTCTAGGTACATCATGGCTCGGCCTCCTGTCTGCCAAGAGGGTCTCTCTGTGTCTCCTGAGCTCAAGTAGAAACAATCCCAGGCATCTCTCATCCTCAAACTCCATGACCCTGCGTAACGGCCCAAAACCCTCTCGGAAGAGGCAATGATATCTCCCTTGGATCTCATAATAGACTGTACATCGGCAAATGTAGTGTTCCTCTGTCTCTACCTCCTGGTAGCATAGCTGACAAATGCGGTCATCCACGATCTGATGCACATATCGCCCTGTCTCAATCCGCAGCTGGTGTGATGAGGTCCGGATCTGTCCAATGGCACAACGTATCCCATGTGATAGGTGTACATCCATGTACGCCGGGCGGGTGATAAAATCATCCGGTGAGAGGTGTATAAAATGGCTCTTGTAATGAGCCATTTTCGTGCCCAAGGGCTCAAGGGAGCTAGTCCATGTCCTCTCTGTGTCCACTTTGATGATATCCATCCTGATCACGCGGTTTTGCTCTGAGCGGGTGAGATCCAAAAATGGACAATCCAGACTGTACTGAAAGGGTGGTAGTGCCTCTATCCGCAAACCATGTAGGTCAAACCATGATCTCATCTGAGCGTACCAACAATGAGTATCTCCATTCTCTGCCAACTATATGGATGAGGTCAATGCCAATCGGCAGTACCTCTACTGAGGGAGCTCCCATAGCCGCTGTAAAAAGGTAACTGCCTGGAATAGGGCCTCAGTTACTACTGGTGGGGCACCCAGCTCAGCCCGAACAAACTCATGTGGTACTGATGATTTGCTCCAAATCATGCGGGCAATCATCATAATCAGTGGTCTCTCCATTTGCCTCCATCCCTCATCTCTCCCTCTCTGAGATCTGTGATGTATACTGGGTCCCCAAATTGGAGCTCCGTACAGGAGGGTCGGTGTGACAAGCGTATCAAATAGCCACAATTTGGTGTGTGGCTCCTGAAACTGTATGTGTGCACACTGCCTCTCAAGTGCCCCCAAGGCTGCATGCCCTCCAGCTAATCTAGCTGCTGCTGCCTCCTTCAGGGAGAAACGCGGTCCTATGAAAGTAACTCCCAAGTAGACATATGACCTGACGTACTCTACCGGCTCCCTCGGAAAGTGAACTAAGGCTCTGATCTCGTCACCCATGCATGTGTGGTGTTAAAACACCATAACCTTGGTTTTCCCAAGGTTCACTGGCAGATCTCTATCCGCACAGAAAGCCTGTAATGCATCCAAGTGTCTCTGTAATCCCTCCGGAGAGTCTGAGATTAGAACAATATCATCAGCATATAACAAGATGGGTATCAACACCCCTGCCAGCAGGCATGCCCCTGGGCCTCCCAATCTGTCTACATAATCAGAGACCGCATCAATGTACAGTCCAAAGAGGGTGGGCGATAGCGGGCATCCCTGCTTCACCCCTATCGTGCTAGTCACCCTATCAGATAGTCTGCCTAGAGCTCGGACTCTGCCTGTCATCACAGACTCATACAAAGCATATACCCCCCATTGCATATCCTCGGGTACCTCAATGTCATGCAATCTGTGCATAAGCCCGGCATGTGGTACGGTATCGAAGGCTTTGCGGAAGTCCACAAGGCAGCAGTATATCCTTCTCTTCTGTGCCCTGCCCTCTTTAATAAGTGCCCGAAGTGTCAGTATGTGATCCAAGGTAGTAAATCCTCTCCTGAAGCCAGCCTGTCCATGTGCTTGATGATCATGCCTCTCTGCCCATCCGCTCAGCTCCGACTCCAATATAGAGCCATATAATTTGGCCAAGTAATGACTAATCATGATCGTCCTGTAGTTGCCTGGTACCATGGGGTCCCCACTCTTAAAGAGTGGTACAATGATATGCTTTGTCCAGCTTGTTGGGAAACCCTCACAAATGGCATGATTAAACACATGTACGATGAGCGGAGCCAAAGTGTCTCGTGCATATGAGAAGTGCTCTCCAACTAGCCCATCATGATCCTGTGCCTTTCCATTCTGTAACCTGTCTATCGCATCTAGCACCATCCGCATAGTAAAAAAGGTGCTGCTAGCCGGTCTAGCTCCCAGTGGAGGGGGGGTGGGGGGCTGTCCTAGTGCATCATATAGCTCTCTAGCATAAGTATGCCATGCCTCAGGTGCAGTAATCAAAGTACCAGGCTGTCTCTCCTGAAACATCTTCCATGCCCTCTTGCTATCCTTCCCCAAGAAGAGTCTCTTGCTGTCCTTCCCCAGGAAGAGTTGGTAGATCTCCTCCTCTAGCTTAGCCAGATAGGCTCGTTTCTTCCTCCGCACAAGGCGCCGAAAGATCATCCTAGCCTATCTATGCGTGTGAGACCCAATGGCAATCTCACGCTATAGCTGTGCTCGTGTCTCACGACACTCAACTGTTCTGTGGGGCAATGCTGCGGGGGTAGGTGGAAGGGATAATAGTGCAAGGAAACGCATATGAGGCGGATGCATGTAGTACACCTGCCAATCCTCTCGTGATCTCGTCCAGAGGGCTATGCGGTCTAAAGCGAACAAGCCATCAGAAAGAAAGTTATATTAAACTTCTCCTAAAGACCAAATGGGTCGATGAGACCAAAGTGATACAATGCTATCCATGGTATGTCTAATCATGGAAAAGAAAAACAAAACAAGTACAAATAACATAGCTCTCTAAAAGTAGAGGTTGAGACAATGATCATCATGGGGAAGCACATGGGGTATAAGCACCAGTACAAGAGACTCTCATCATGGAGTACATAAGAATATGAAGCATGCGGGACACATCATCCTCCAGTAAAGGGTATCCCTCTCTCAAGTATGTCGAGCATGGGGTTACTGAGTATGGCCGAGAGGTCTCCTTATGTCATGGTACGTAGGAAGGTGGTGTGATGGTGGTGGAGCATGTCTTGGATCTGCCAGCCGATGTGAGGATCATGGTTGGTGTCCCGTGGGCATGGGACGCCGGGTACCTCAAAGTGCGTAAGCCCATTCTGAAGTGACTCCTCACGGACTAGGCGGAGTTGAGGTATCCCGTGGTGGACCCACGAGGTCCACTATGCCGATATCATCTCCCTAGGCCGCGAAGAAACTTGTGATGGTTGGCTGGCAAGAAAGGAGGAGTGGTGGTTGTGGCCAACACTCTCTTAGGAGTGTATCTTTGTGTCTACAAAGCTCCAGTAGGAAGAGTCCCAGGCAGCATTGGTCCGAGATGTCCATGATCCTGAATGATGGGCCAAAACCCTCACGGAATAAACAGTGATACCTCCCATGGATCTCATAGTACATCGGGCAGTGCTCCTCTGTCTCAACCTTGGTGTGGCATAATCTACAAATCCTCTCCTCTAGAGGTCTTTGTATGAGTTCCTTGCTATTTGATGTAGAATTATAGTGGCAACTCCTCTTAACACCAAAATGGGTTAACATCCCCCCTTCCTAATCTCGATTGCGTCCTTGTGATCAAGTAGAAGATTTTGTTGTAGAGAGGATTGAGAAGTGTTGTTAATGCTTATGATGTTGCATGAATGTCCAATGGTCATTGTGAATGTCCAATAGTCATTGTTCCTCTAGAAGGAATGAGAAAGGCTAGTTAGTGAATGATGAAGTTAGCAAATGGGGTGGGGATTGATTGCATGAATGTTCAATGGTCATTGTTCCTCCAGAAGGAATGGGAAAGGCTGAATGATGAAGTTAGCAAATGAGGTGGGGATTGATTGCATAAATGTCCAATGGTCATTGTTCCTCTAGAAGGAATGGGAAAAGGCTAGTTAGTGAGGATGATGAAGTTACTAAACAGGGTGGGGACTGATAGCAATTTTTTTTTCTTTATGTGAGCTCTGGTTTTTTTTTTAACTTCTCTATTTTGGGGTATCTCTTTTTTTTCTTTTGGTAATCCCAAGCACATTTGCATCACCTCAATGTATCAAAAAAATGAGGAACTAAGATTCACTCTCTCGTTTTGATGACTGTGTCAGCGTTCATTCGAACCCCCATGAGGACGTCAACCGGACTATCGGTTTAACCTCCTTAGCCTCCACATACAAAAACACATGGATTGCACCTTCGGAGCTACAGGTCATTTCCTCAAGCTCACATAGAATGGCTTCATCCGGCAGCGAAGCTACCTGGGTATTCACATGTCACATGCCATGCGGATCGCGATTGGCTAGCTATGGGTATGCTCCCACCGCCTACGGATGCAGACAAGGCGAGCATAGCACATATTCAGAGATGGGGAGGTGGTCCATCTGGAGCAATCCATGTCCTGAGAACCAGGGCGTGCCATGCTCTACATCCTCAACTACAAGCAATCTTGAGGACTCCATGGCAAGGTATCTGTGGGGTGGAGGTAGGTGATTATTTGAAAAAGTGTATCCACCACCATCAAGGCTGCAGCAAACTCTACTGGAATGATTGCCTGTGGGACCGATGGTTTGCTATGAGAGCATCATGACCTAGGGCCTCTCCACATGTTGTCAATCCTACTTTGATAGATCTGGTCCCAGAAAGGTGCTCCATACATCGAGGCTAGTGTGTCGAGGGTGTTGTGAAGAGCCAACCCTTCATCCTCGGCTTCTAGAAATGCGCCTGGAAACACTATCGCTCATGTAGGGCCAAAGCTACATATCCCGTGTCCCTCGTGTGTGCTGTTGTGGTCATGGTAAAGTGGGGGGCACTCAAAGTAGCTCCAAGGTACACATGTGATGGGACAATCTCCACCGGGGCTCCCCTATACGTGAAGCTCAATCTGGATCTCTAGCCGCAAGAGGTGTTGAAAACCATGGCCTTGGTTTTACTAAGGTTAACAGTGAGGTCTCGCTGTGTATAGAAAACCTGTGGAGCATCCAGGTGACTCTGAAGCCCCTCAGCTGAATCTGATATGAGCACAATGTCATCTGCGTAGAGTAGGAGGGGAATGAGTATGCATGCAAGTGGAGCGTCTGGCCTGCCCAATCTATCAATGAAGCTCAAGATCTCGTTAATGTAAAGGCCAAAGAGAGTGGGTGATAAAGGGCAGCCCTGTTTCACCCCAATAGTGCTAGAGATCTCTTGTGACATCCCTCTTTGGGCTCTAACCCGTCGTGTGACTAACTCATAAAGAGCAATGATGCTCCAAATCATGTCGGATGAAGCCCCGATGTCATGTAGGTTCTAGAATAGTCGGGCCCGAGGAACTGTATCCAAAGCTTTGTGGAAGTCCACAAAGCAGCAAAAGATCCTCTGATGGCATGCTCTGCCCTCCTCGATGATGGCTCTAAGGGTGAAGATGTGGTCAAGGGTACAGTAGCTCCTCCAGAAGCATGCCTGTCTTGGGGCCCTACATCCCTGTCTCTCTACAAAGGAACAAAGCACTGCCTCTAGCACTGATCCATATAGCATGGCCAACGTCGTGTGGCCTATCACGATCGTCCTATAGTTATTGGGGTCAAGTGGATCTCCGGCTTTGAGGATGGGCGTGATGGTGTTAGTGGACCAAGAAGGTGGGAATCCCTCACACATGGCTCTATTGATCATGTAGGCTAGTAAGTGCGCAAGTGTGTCATCGGCATGGGAGATGTACTCGGCAGTGAACCCCTCATGATCCGATGCTTGCCCATTACATATTCTATGAATGGCCGTGAGTACCAGGTCTGGTGTGAAGAAAGTGGAGGTGGCCGGCCGGGGGCCGGGGGCCGGAACGGACTGGGTTGGGGGGGGGGGGGGGGGGGGATGTAATAGAGAGTGTGTGCATATGAGTACCCAGAGTCTGGGCATGTGAAGAGCGTGGGGGGGCGGTGCTCACGGAGTTCTCTCCAAAGGCCCCAGGAAGAGTCAATATATTGTATCCTCTTTCCGAGCGTAGAACTCTCATTTATTGCAGTTTTTTTTTTTTTGGGGGGGGGGGGGGGGGGGGGGGGGTTGAGGGGGGGTTGGGGGGGTTGCTGGTGAAGGATGTGATAGAGAGAGTACCAAGTGTCTAGGCATGTGATGGGTGTGGGGGGCGGTCCTAATTCTTCACGAACGGTGTTCAGCCACCTTAGGTAGAGCCCATACATGACTTGCACATTATTTACAAAACAGAATGCAACAAACACAGCCAAGTTGTTGTAAACAAGCATTGCTGAAATACACGTACATGCATACACACCTTTTGCATGTGTGTGTGTGCACACGTGTGCGTGCTTGTGCTTTTGAAAGGGAGTGGGGAATATACTAACCAGTGTTGGATTAAGCAGCATGTGTGGGAATCTGTACTCCCTCCTGGTTAAGCTGAAGGTTTCGAATGAAGACCAAAAATTTGCTAGAGAGCGCGTCTCTCTCTCTCTCTCTCTCTCTCTCTCTCTCTCTCACTCTCACAAACACACACACAAACACAAGCCCTTGCTCCTGACTGCACTTGTTTTCCTTCAGTTTGCCTGTTGTGCTCTCTCTCTCTCTCTCTCTCTCTCTCTCACACACACACACACACAAGCCCTTGTTGCTACTGACTGCACTTGTTTTCCTTCGGCTTGCCTGTTGCGCACAAGCCCTAACTACTGACTGCAATTGTTTTCCTGCTGAGCCTTGAGGTTTGCCTGTTGGGTTCGCTTCAACATGGACGATACCATATCTATGAGTTCAACAAAGGCAAGCATAAATTATACATCCGCCGCCCCTGCACAGTCCGCACAGCTAGATGACAAAGAGACAGGACGCTTTCGACTCCCGACAGTTGGCGCCTCACTGACTGCCGCACTGTGCGTGTGAGTCGTGACCACCGTTCTTGCGATGACATGCCGGTCCTGTTTTACCGGCTCTGCCCGTAGCCTCGTAAAACGTTGTTAATAGTTGTAGTACATGCTTTCCTTTTAGTAATCGACGATCTGTCATCTCACACGTGAATTAATTAAGCAGGCAGTTTTATAATTAAACTTAACGTTTGTCAAGTGATGCTCGTAAAAAAGGTAGTCAACGATAGGGGGATTAGGATGATAGGGGGATTAGGATGATTTTTGAGGGGTTGGGTCATCCTTCAAAATGACGGGTTTAATAGAAATACGGGATTGACGTGACAGGGTTGATGTATAAATGTGTTCATATGTGTTGATCTATACACTTGGTTAATAAACTAAATAAGGATGAGATGGTGCATATGATTCAGGCACTGCAGGCAGCCATATCTTGACTTTCTTTATGGAAGGGGAAACCTTCAGGCATACTAGCCTGAGCTATTTTTGTATTCAGGTAATAACAGATCTGAAGCCAAGGCTAAGACCTGTGAAATTTGGCCTAAGGACTAAAAGATGGTACAAAAAATTCAAGCAAGTGGACCATACTTTTGTGGCTTTTATTGAGAAACCAGTTGGTACCAGACCAGTTGTCAAAGTTTGGTCCAAAAAGGGGAATGTCTTGCAACAATAGTCACCTAAAGGGTGCACTTCTAAGGTCTTAATTGAAGCTTATATCCAGCTTGGATATCAAATATCATGGAAAAAGTCTTCTTTTGTATTTTAGGATGTAGATGGACTTCTGAGGTCTTGATTGAAGCTTCGATCCAGCTTGGATATCAAATATCATGGGAAAAGTCTTCTTTTGTATTTGAGGATAATATATGGACTTTGACTTGTAACTTGTTGAATAAGGCCTGAAGTATGTTAAATCAAGAATAAAGATGTAAAAGCAACCTTTTGGTATATAAATGTATATCTATTGGTCCCAAAAAAATTTACCCATTTTTTAATAATTTATCTCATTTATAAACGGTCACTCAAAATAAGTGGCTGTATTTTACAACCAAAATGCCCAAAAATAGGCATGACACCCATAAAAAAGTAACCTTGGGGGGGGGGGGATGGGGATTTTTCTCTCCAATGGTGGAGTGCATGCATGAAGAAGGCCTTCAAATCTATAGCTCTCTCTATATGGAGGAAATACACCTTGCTCTCTTTTTCTCTCTCTTTCTCTGTTTGGAGGAAATGCACCTCACTCTCCTTGGTTCACCAAGCTCCTTTGTAGCAAAAGAAAGGGGAGGGGAGACAAAAGGCTTATAATCTCTCTCTCTCTCTCTCTCTCTCTCTCTCTCTCTCTCTCTCTCTCTCTCTCTCTCTCTCTCTCTCTCTCTCTCTAAGAAATGTCAAAGAAAAAGGAAACATTCAAATGACATATTATTTGAGCTATGTAGGGCTCAATTGGACATGGAGTCCGATCGCCAGAGTGCGATCGGCAAGGGTGTCCGGGGTTCACGAGTGAGGCGCTCAGGTCAGAGGAACGCAAGTGACCAAGCAAGTGTCGGCCCACTACATAAGCCCGACAATGTGGTGCTTATCCACATTCCTCTGTGGTTGGGTGGTGAAAAAGAGCTCTATCTCCTCTCCTGCTATGGTGGATGCGTGACATTAGTATCAGAGCCACGTTCAAATCACTCTGTGCACGACCTTGCTCCAAAAACTACATAAGTTTTTCTTGGTTCAAATCTAATCTTTTTTTTGCTCTTCTTCTTGCTATGTGGATAACGTTTACATAGGAGGAAGAAGGGGAGAAGGAGAGGGTGGACAGCCAGCTATTGCTATCAACTTAGCAAAAAGGGAGAGGGTGGACAACCAACTGGTTACTGTTGGCTTAGCAACAAGGGAGAAGGTGGACTATACTACAAGCAACAGAAGCAGCAAGCTAACGTGACTTAGTTGTGCCAACTGGAGCAGGAAGTGAGGAGGACATGCCATGAGGAGGCACATAAGAGGGGTGACATAGCTGCCTATTGTGGTGCAACGAGCATAATAAGGTGGTTGCTCAACACCTGGGTGCTACTATCCAAGTCTACTCGCCTGCTCTATAGGCTGCAGAGACTGATCCATATACTTCCTGACTGGGCATTGAGCTTAGTTGGCTGATGGGTAGCATTTTGCAACTCATGCCATCTTACCTGACAGGCCCAATGTAAGCACCTTTTCTTTGTCTTGCTCATTCGCTTGCCACCTCCGCCTCAAAAAACCCACAGTCACCATAGCTCAACATTACATTAAAACACCTTTTAAAGGCTTAGCCTAAGGCTAAAACACCTCTGCCTCAAAAAATCCACAGTCACCATAGCTCAACATTACATTAAAACACCTTTTAAAGGCTTAGCCTAAGGCTAAAACACCAAGGTGGTCAGAAGGGGTAGAGAAGCTGAGGTGCCTGTTAGTAGAGGCCCTTCTAAAGGGCACCCACGAGGACAACGTAGATCATCCTGAGCATTGGCATCGTACATTGGGCCGGTACACTCGCGAGAATCTGGTAATCTGGCACCTGTGTTCATTTTTGCATCGTTCTTTTTGCTGCATAATTTATCATTCGCACTCATGGCATCGAGTGATAGCCTAAACCCGACCTTAAGGGATACCTTAAGGTCGGGTGTTTCCAAGGTCTTGTCACCTTTCTCTGGCTTGACACAAGCCGAGCTTCTCATATGTGTTAAGAAATACATGCACGTCAGACGTAGGCCTAATAGTTCTCATGGTGTGACGCAAACCTTGCCATTGTCCTTTGACAACCCCATAGATCAGTCCATAATGACCCACATTTGGGAGCAGACGACATAGATCTAAACACTGCCCAAGTGAACTTAGACATGGACGAGGACCTCTTCGACACTAAGGAGGATAATGTAGATGCACAGCCTAAGGAGGTTCCCACATAGGAGGTTTCGCACCATGAAACTCTCTTTGGAGTTGTTTAAAAGAACATAAACTTTAGAGCAAACCAACAAGATATCTTGAAAGTCCTTTGGGACATACACCACCATTTGGGGGCCCAGTTAGTAGCCCCACCGTTTCATATTGAGTTCCCTCAACCGAGCAAAGTGCATTTAGACTCTACTTGACAAGGTTCCGTGCGATCTGCACAAAGGCAGTCCATAGTATCTGCCATGCAGTCCGGAGAAGATGGGAATAATCTAAAAGATCTCAAAGCACTAGTCCTTGCGGGGAGGAAAAAGAATGCAACAAGGACGCAATCGATATATTTTTGCAAAAATGGTCTAACCTACATAGCCTTAGGCGTACACCTGAGGAATATAGAGCGGTTGAGACCAGCCTGAGGAATATAGAGCGGTTGAGACCAGCCTGAGGTTGTCAGGCAAGGCATAAAAATGGTGGATGAGTCTAGCCAATAGTGCTAGATAGCCTCACACTTAGGTCGAGTTTGAGAACCCATTCAATGGAATTTTTACCTATAAACGAGATTCAGAGGTCACAGCGCGTGAGTGGGATAGATGCTCCATGAGTGACATAACACTCATGCAGTATATTTCAACCTATTGCGAGATAGTTTTGAAATTGAAGGGAATCGATGCATTCCAAATTTTGCGCAGATTTATGTGTGGTTTAGAACTTAAGTACGAAAGCTATGTGCAACCCAAAGAACCTAAAGACCTCGCGGCGATGACATAATCAAGTACGCTCAGATATACGATGATATATCTCATAATCAGATATACGATGATATATCTCATAGATCACAATTAATTTTCAGATAATAGTTTGGGAAGGGTGGGACATCAAAATTTAAAAGAATTTTTTTCAGAGTGACAAGGGACAAGGGGGCCACTAGACAAAGAGACATAAAAAAATCTCACAAAGAAAGGAACCCCACACACATGCAAAAGAAAGAGTGATATGAGAAAGCAAAAAAGGATAATTTATGCTTTCACTACTTCAAAGGGCAGCTTGTCCTAAGCTGGGTGTTGGACATAATTCCAATGAGACTAAGAAGAATGCTAAGCCTTCTAGGCAAGTACACACGACACAAGTGTTGCCTCTCCAGACCGTAGAGTTTAGGGTGGTGACATTCTATCACATTGATAGCATCCATGCATGTACTATTATATGCAGACAATGTGGTAGATGTCGTTTGGGCCACATGATTTAATCCGAATGCACGATTTGATCAATGATCGTAGAGTCATCATAATGATCGACGACGGTGCCACATAATTTTCTTAACTACGCATTAGTTAAGAAATTGAAATTACCTAAAACCCGTAGCGATCATACGTACATGGTCTCATTGGCAAATGGCTTTGATAAGACCATTTGGGACACAGTGGTTTTAGGAGTGCCTATCTCATTCTAGGGTTATGAGACCAAACTTGACTTTCAAGTGATGCACTTGAGTAGAGGTGATATGATACTAGGGAGGGAGTTATTATTCCACCTTGGCCCTAGCCATCGTCATAGTTACCAGCACAATAGCTTTGAGTTTATACATGAGGGTAGAATCATTTCATTGCTGCATGGTGTGCATGATGTGTTGACGTCACCGTTGATTTCTTCCATGGAGTTGTACCATGCCATCAAGCTCGACCAGGTTGATTAGGTATGTTCTTGTACTCTTTATTTCGATGATGTTATTGTTTTCGTAGAGTTAAAATAGAACACATTAATGACTTTGGTAGAGACCCACTGTTTGTAAACCCTGTTTTATCTACTTGCAATCAAAACATAAAGGAGTCCAAAGTCAGAAACGAAAGTTTGAAAAATCAAAAGTATGTAATTACTTTAAACTTGTTGATACAAGAATATATGGATGTTTTTTTTGAAGACATGCTAAATGGTGTTTCATCATCGAGGGCTATTGCTCATATCATTGAGGTATTTCCTGGTTCAAAACCAATAAGTAAGCTTGCTTATAGGCCTAGCCACTCTGAAGCACAGGAGGTGGAGCGACAGTTGATTGACTATTTGAAGAAGGGTTTTATTAAACCTAGTTCTTCGTCTTGGGCATCACTAATTCTTCTGGGAAAGAAGAAATATGGATCTATGCACATGTGTAGACTATCATGCTCTTAATCAAATAATGATTTAAGAATAAATATCCAATGCCTAGAATCGATGAGTTATTTGATCAACTCACTAGAGCCAGATATTTTACTAAGATAGATCTTAGATCAGGTTACAATCATGTCCATATACGGGAGCCAGATGTTCCCAAGACTGCGTTTAGGACTTGCTTTGGGCATTACGAGTCCCTGGTTATGCAATTTGTCCTAATGAATGTACTAGCGACCTTTTATGACATTGTTTTACATCCATACTATTCATAGTAGTTTTCCTAGATGGCATACTTATTTATAGTAAGTCATACTTGTTTATAGTAAGTCATAAAAAGAACACTTACAACATTTGGATAGTCAACCCTAATAAGTCATATGGCATATAAATAGACACTAGTGGGGAAGCCATTGGAGCGGTTTTAATCCAAGGGGGACACCCAGTAGCATTTGAAAGCAAAAAGCTTGACCGTGCCCATCATAACTACTTGGCCTATAAGCAAGAGTTACTGCAATAGTTCGTGCTCTTAAAAAGTGGCGACATTATTTATATAGTGCTACTTTTGAGGTCTTGTACGGACCATGAAAGTCTGAAATGGATTTCTAGTCAAAATGAGTTGAAAGGTAAAAAGGCAAGGTGGGCAGAGATCCTACAAGAATTTGACCTTCAACTTCATTACCAAAGAGGTGAATTTAACGTAGTAGCGGATGTGCTAAGTCGTATGCCAATGGTGAACGAGTTAATCTTCACCATATTCAAAAACAAGTTCTTGGATTCACTGCGTGGTGTTTGTGAGCATGATCCATCTTATTCAAAGATTCGGCTTACTATATGCACGTGCACTTTCCTTCCTTGTCATCAGAAAGGAGCTGATTCGGAGTGATTAGCTGAGGTTTCTGTAAGAAGAAGAAGAAGGAGATATAGTCTAGAGAGACTCGATGGGTCTCTTGGGTTATGTACTGAGACGGAGAGACCCTTCACTACCATTCGACATTATTTCATATGGAGGTGATAAATTTTGTTGGGGGAAAAGGTTTAGGAACTTCTTTATACGACGATGGGTACTTGCTTTACAAAGGTAGAGTTTGTGTACCATCTATTGGTGACTTTCGGCGCCAAAATCTTATTGAAAGTCATGATAGTCCAAGTGTTGGCCACCCTGGGGTACAAAAGACCTATACACTAGTTAAAAGACAATTCTATTGGCCTAGTTTGTTCAAGGAGATCTAAGGCTTTGTGCTGAAATGCAAGAAGTGCCAAGTCAATAAGCATGAGCGTCTTAAAGTTAGAGGTTTGCTACATCCATTAGATATTCCCAAAGGGAAATGGGAGAGTATTTCCATGGATTTTATCATTGGGTTACCTGAAACGAGTCGAAGATATGATTTGGTTTGGGGGGTGGTAGAGAGGTTGACTAAAATGGCCAAGTTTATTCCTACTAGAAAGGAGGTTAAAACTCTTGAGCTAGCTAAATGGTTTATTGAATATCTCTACAAGCTATATGGCTTGCCTATAGATATAGTTTTTGATAGAGACATGAAGTTCAATAGCCACTTTTGGAGGGAAGTCTTCAAAAAGTTGAATACTACTCTAAGTATGAGTACAACCTACCATCATCTGCAGAGTCTGATGGTTAGACAGAAAGAGTCAACCAAGTGCTGGAAGACATACTTTGAGCGAATGTTAGTAAAAAGCAATCAAATTGGGAGGAGTACTAGGCACTATTGGAATTTGCTTATAATAGTTCAAAACATTCAGTGACTGGATTTAGCCCATTCATGTGGATGTATGGTTTGCAGTCAAGATCCCCTATGGCCGTAGGGCTAGAGAAGAAGACAATTGAGTATATCAAGGATTTCCTTGAGGACATGGAAGATATGCTAAAAACAGTAAGAGATAGCATTCATAGTGCACAAGCTCTCGTGCAAAAATGTATGCTGACAAGAGCCGTAGATAAGTGCCCTTTGAAGAGGGTGACTTGGTTTTCTTCGAAGTCAAAGACTCTCAAGATGAGGAAAGTGTTAAAAACTTTCTCTTAGATATTAAAGTCCATTTAAAATCCTTAAGAAGATTGGTAGTGTAGCATGCAAACTTGAGTTGTTGGTGGAGAGCTCTCGAGTACATGTTGTCTTTCATGTCAGTAAAATATACAAAACAGTGGATCATTAAAATAATGTAGTTAATTCTGGCATCTTGGTGGAGCTTATGGAACCACCATCTTTTCCACATTAACTTGAGAAAATTCTTAGATTTAGAGATTTGAACACGAGGCATACTATGTACTGAGAGGCACTTGTCAAGTGGAAGGACAGAGACGAGGAAGTGCCCTTGTGTGGTGGAAGGACAGAGACGAGGAAGCGCCCTCGTGGTGGGAACGCTTGATTATGCTTACCAAAAACTATCCTCAATTTGTTTTCATGGATGAAAACTCTTCTTAAGGGGGAGATAATGTCACGTAGCTAGTACAAGCTACATAGGGCTTGACCAGACATGGAGCTCTATCACTGGAGTGCGATCAGTAAGGGTGTTCAAGGTTCAGGGGTGAGGCACCCAAGTTGGAGGACTACGGGTGGCCAAGCAAGTGTGGGCATGCAGGCCACTAGATAAGCCTGACAGTGTGTGGTGCTTATCCACATTGCTCTATGGTTGGGTGGTGAGAACAAGAGCTCTATCTCTTCTCCGGCTATGGTGGATGCGTGACAATAGTCTATAAGGATTCTTTTCTTGATGTGAAGTACATTTCATGTAGTTTTCTACTAAAAGATCATCAATTCCAGTTGCTCTAGGAGGTGTCTTAGGATAGTCAAAATAAGGGTCAACTCTTTTAGCATTCCTAACTTGATGTGAAGTACATTTCCTATACTTTTCTACTGAAAGCTCATAAATGCCAGGAGGTGTCTTAGGATAGAGTCAAAATAAGGGTCAACACTCATAGCATTCCTAACTTAGGAATGCTCTGAGACCCACAATTCCAGTCCTATGTTCACCCACACTTTGGGTCTTTGTGTGTCCTAATTTAGGAATTCTATGCTTAGCTCATCAATTCTAGTCGCTAGGAGGTGTCTTAGGAGCGTCAAAATTAGGGTCAACTTTCATAGCATTCCTAGCTTAGGACACATAAAGACCCAAAGTGTGGGTGTACATAATAATAAAGGTCTTGCAAATAATTATGTAATAAAAATTAATGTGGCTAAAAGTTATAAATTTGGAGGGTTAAGTGTGCTCAAGATCAATTTAAGCCTAACAAGCCAAATGGAAATGGAAACAGAGTCTAGACCATAAGAGAGCTATGAACAAAACAAGGTGAGCATGTGATTGTTCTCCTATAATTGGATAAAGATTTAATTAGTTAAATCAATAGAAGTAGATTATATTATGATGTGCATTGTTCTCCTATAATTGGATAAAGATTTAATTAGTTAAATCAATAGAAGTAGATTATTTATGATGTGCATTGTTAACCAAAATGAACATTCACCTTGCATGAGTGGGGTAAGAGAGAAGATAAGATGCAAGGGTCGGTTCGGAAGCATGCACTTAGCCAACCCTATGAGGGTTAACTCCTCGATGTGAAGCCGCTAGGGGCTCACTCCACCACCACTTGTGTCACCAAGTGGAGCTTCCATGTGCTAGGTAAAGAGCAATGAGACAAGGAGCTATGGAAAGCTCAAATTCTATCTCGATACCTTCATGTGTGCAAGGAGGGAGGGAGATAGAGAGAGAGAGAATAAGGGAATGGAGATAAGATAGAGAGCATCACCTACAAGCCCACACACCCAATCAAGCAAGCAAGTATGGATCAACACACGAGATCACCACCATAACCACATAAGAGAGCAAGAGGGAAGAAGAAGAAGATTTAAATGTGATAATGGGATTGTATCCTTTTCATATTTCTTCAAATCACTTATACACAAGAGCTCACTTTTTACAATGGCCAGCCTCCCATTTAACAATTGGGGCCCCAAAATTAGTTCTCTAGCTCTATGTACACCTATTTTTTCTAGCACATGGCTGGCATTACACATGTCATAAGCTCGGTCATCCCATATCTTTTTACATGAAGCGCTTAACATGATTTTACATAAAAACAAGTTGCATGAAGTTCAACCACGCTTTGATAAAAAATAGGAGGAGTAATGTTAACCATTGTGGTGGTTAACATACCCCTCGCCTTGGAATCGGCAAAAAAGCTCAGTGGCGGTAGTAGAGAGAGTAGCTACGGCAAAAAAGCTCAGTGGTGTGGGCGGTAGTAGAGGGAGTAGGTGTGGACAAAATCGTATTGCGATTTGGGGTATTGGGGGGAGCAGCGGAAAGCTTTGTAGCTTGTCTCTAGAACATTGTCTCCATCATGCCTTCAAAAGTTTGGAGTTGCCAGGCTGGCATCCACTGAATTTGTTCGTAATACCCGAAGAGTTGCTTGAGCGTAGGGCCTTTGTTTGATGTTGAATGTGAGGCCTTCGGCTCCATTATGTGGTGCCATGTAGGGAATCTTGCCAAGAGGGTAATGATTAGGTTAAAGAAGCGGATGGTGGCGATGATGGTCGGGTTGAGTACTTGCTCATATTTGGCATTGAAGATGGTCATCCGGGCAATCATGCTTTCTTTGGTGTATGGACTGCTAGAAGTGGGGGGATTGAACCATGGGAAGTTGAACTGGATTTTTGGGTTTTGCTATGGGGGGACAGAACCATGGTAAGTTGAGCTCGATCTTTGGGTTCTGCTTTTGTTCTTAGCGGATGGGTCCCATGCCCCATCCGGTGGGGCGGGCGGATGGGGAGGTAAGTGGGGTTGATATGGATGTGGCGTAGGGCTTTCTAGTATTCGGGCTAGATGTGAGGCTTTAGAAGGAAAGGGCACCACCAGACATATTGTTCACCCATAAGATTGAAAGCGATGGGCTAGGCATCTGGGTTGCATATATCCCCCTTTGCTTCACAAGGCATCCTGCTTAGCATCAATGTAGAGTCGGAGGACGTGGATGTCCATACGATCGGTGACCTTGGGAAGGTGCATTTATTGGAGTTATTGATCGAGTAGGATTTGGATGGCTTGTTTGAACTTGGAGATCTAGAGGGTCATGCCAATTGAGGGGATTGAGTGGGGGATCCACCTCATCTTGATCTTGTGGTGGCTAGGGGAAATTTCACCTTGGACTACTGATAGAGAGTGCAGAGGGTTGGGGTTCCTAGTGAGGAGGGTTTTTTGATGTAGAGGGTTTGGTGCCAAGCGAGGAATCAAGGAGGATGGGTGGGTATGCTAACGAAGAGGGTTTATCATGGGGGAGTAGTGGGTGGGTCTAATCCAATATAAAGAGAGGAAGGGGTTGAGGGTGGTGTTGGAGAAGGGTGTGGTGAGGGTAGGTGAGGAGGGGTGGCATGTGGTGAAGGGAAGAGAGGAAGGGTGATCAGCTTGGGAATGAGGCTTGGGGTGGAAAGCTTATGCCTAATGTGAGTTTGGCATGTAGGGTAGGAGTGTCGAGAGCGAATGGTGGTGGGTGCCAGTGATAGGTGGTGGGTTTGGTGCATGCTGAGAAGTAAAACCGCTATGGTCATGTGAGCAAGGAGCGTGTGATGAGCTTGTTGGGGGTAAGGTCCTTGGGGATGCGTGTCACCATTGGGGGTGAGGTCCCTAGGGATGCGTGCCACCCCTAGGGAAGGGGGCATCATCATCATTATCGTCTTCATCATCGTTGTCTTCATCTCCTTCAGTAGTACTGGGTTTTTGGAGAAGAAGAAAGTCTTGGCTTGGAGGGCCTCTTCTGTTGTGTAAAGTCTTGGAGAAAGGCCATGTGCAAGCCATCAAACTATATGATTGGCAGCGATGATCTCAAGATGGTAAAATCTGATGTACAAGACTAAGAGGCCATGGGGGGAGTAGGGTGTTATAGCTTGTCTTGCGATGAAGGGCCTTGTAAGCTGTGTAGATGTCTTGCCACCCCTCCCTTTCCATATAGGCAATCCAGGAGGTGGTCCTAATTAAAGAGGTTGGCGGTAAGAGGATGGATTGGGAGGGTGAAGAGGATGGTGGGGTTGTTAAAAGAGATTTGGTTTTGGAAGAAGAAGGTGACCAAGATGATTGATGGAGTGGGGAGGTATTTTGGTGATTAGGTAGGAGAGGGAAGAGGTGGTGAGGGGCTCCTCGAAGAAGATATCCTGGAGGAGGTTAAGTTGGAGGGACTAGAAATTGAGCTCTAAGATGTTGGCGAGTTTTTGGGGTGGGTAGGAGAGGGTGGGGAGTCGGTGGTAGCATCCATCAATGTGTCAACTTTGCCTTGGAGTGGTGGACTACACTTGGCTGGTGTGCTCCTCAGCTACCCATAGCTGCTCGTCCTTCCGCGCGATATTTTTTTATGTGAAGTGCTTGTAGGCTTTAAGCATGGCACGAATGTGGTCTCGGCTACCTTGGGTTGCTTAAGCAGTTCACTGCATCTCTTGGGCTTCTTGCCGAGCTGGGGAGAAGTCATCCTGGGTAGACTTGGCTCCCTGAGCTTTGCGTAACTGCACCTGTAAGTAGTCCTCCATAACATGGAGGGCTTCAGCGAGGCTGCTCTCCCTATCCATGAGCAAGGCCTACAGTTGAGTGTTGGCATATAAAGCAGCCTAGAGGTCTTGTTGGCTCTGGATGAGGCCCTGGCCATGAGCATGGCTGACTATGAGGCTGTGACTTGCTCACGTTAGCACTGTATATAGTCAGTCATTTTGATGTCATGAGCTCCTTGGCTTAAATTGGAGAATCTTGTAGAAGAATTTGAGAGTTTTCCTTGGGAAGGGTGAATGCCTTGTTGTGATCTAAAACACCCAGCCTGCACCCACCTAGTGTATCCATGGTATGTCGGTTGTTGTGGAGGGTGATGCAGAGGTGCCTTCGTCGAGGGGAGCTGGTGAGGACGAGGGGAGGGGTTGGTTACCAGGGGTGAGGGGAGGGGTTGGTTACCAGGGGTGTTGGGTGAGGAGTGCATAAGGGTTTCCTCTAAGAATTGGGAGGTATTTTGGAGCTCCTCCGCTTCTATAGCTTTACGCCTTGTGTCTTCTGCATGGGTCTTGAGATGTTGATGCTTGAAGGGGGGAGTGGTGGGGAAAGGTTGAGACTTGGGGATTGGGTGAGGTACGATGGTTTTCCCCTATAATTAGATGGGTTTGGGTAATTCATCCCACCCTGTTGCATGATATAAGACTTTAGTGAGAAGAGATGAGGCTGCTAGCTTGCCCTATAATTAGATGGGTTTGGGCAATTCATCCCTGTTGCATTATATAAGACTTTAGTGAGAAGAGATGAGGCTGCTAGCTTGCCTTGAGGGTTCGTCAGACTACATGGAGCTCCTTGTGTGAAGGTACTCGGCCCAGTTTATTGGCACTCCTTTTGATGGACTCGGGCGAGGGTGGAGAGGCTATAGCAATTGAAGTGGTCCACCCAACAGGTGGTGAGGAGAAAGGAGAGTGCTCGTATTAGCATCACCGATTCCTGGTGCGGCGAGTGATATTGTGCCACTCCACACCATCCTTGGTTGTGGTGCCCTGGAAGGTGTCGCTCATATGTCGCATGATGTGGCTATGGTGGACATAGGATTACTCAATCCTTGGGAGCTAGAGGGTTTCTCAGACCACATCTAAGCTCAGGTGCACTAGGAGGGGCATGTCTTAGGACATTAGGTTATGATTAGCAACACGAGTGTCTACTAGGGCTAACTTTTGGGTGAAGTTGGTCGGTGTAGTCATTCCTAGCCATAAATGGGCAGGTTTGACTTCCTAGTCCTCTTCCTCATGGTGGTCAATGACTTGAGCCATGTTCACACAGATTTTCTTCCCTCTAAGTTTCACTTTCCTTTCCTTAGCTTCCTTTTGTGATGCCTTTTTCATCTCATGTTGTTTTTGTTTTTCCTCCTTTTTGGGGAGAATTACCTTCAAGGCATTCTGCATGAGCGGTCTATAGTAGCGTCACAATTTGCTACCATTGAAATAACTTGCCATCTCTATGCCATCAAGTATTTTGATGTGTACAATGCCCTTTGTGGGATTATTTTAGTTATTAAAAGAATGGTTCTAGTCCTTTTCATTTAGGCTTCTTTTGTGATTTTTAGTGCTATAAAGAAGGACCATATCCCCCTCACTCATCTCCTTGTCTTTGAGCTGGTTGTCAAACCATTGCTTACACCTTAGTTTTTCTACAATCATGCTGTACACAGTTCTTAGATGCGTTTCATCTAGTTTCTCAAGCTCAGAGAGTCGGTTGATCAAAACGTTCCAAGTGAGGGCACCAAGAGTTCCATGGGCATGATGGATTTGGAGTAAGAAGTGTATTAACTTATTGATGAAATGGGTTCCATCACTAACAAGCTTAAGAGCACATCCAAATTGAGTGATTACAGACTCATAAAAGGAATTTGGCCATGGACCTTGCATTGGACTTTCTTGTGGCTTGAGCCTTGACCCATTTAGTGTAGTAGTCCATTGCTGCTATGATGTACCGTGCTTGGGTGTTTTGGGTAGCCGTGCTAATGGGACCAATGAAATCAATGACCCGTTTCTTAAATGGTTGCAAAGACATTACTGGATAAAGGGGCATCCTATCCTTATTGTGCGGAATTGTGGCCTGTTGACATTAATCACATCTTTTTTCATATTCGACCATGTCTCCAAGCGAGGTTGGGCACCATAAGCTTGTTAAGAGAATCTTTTAAGTAGTGGTATCAACTGCAAAGTGTCCACCTGTAGCCCCAAAGTGGACTTGTTCTAAAATAGAGACGTACTCATCTTCACGGACTCTTTGTCTCATTACTCTATCTTTTCCTTATTTGTACAATTATCTCGTGATCAATTGATTAGGGGGCTGCCTTCTTAATAAGGTGCCTTGCTCAATCTCTGTTGATCGGCGTTTCTTTGGGGGTAGGCCATTAGCTAGGAAGCATGCAACTTCCTCTCCCCATTCTCGTCGAATCCATAATGGTTGGAATAGGGGAGCATCTGGCAAGTCATCATCGATTCCCACTGGCAGCTCTCCATTAGGAATGCGCGACGTGTGGTTGGCTAGTACATGTTAGGAACCTTTGCATACATTGATGGTAAAATCAAACTCCAATAGAATTAGGAGCCATCTTGTGATTCTGCCCATGGTGCAAGGTTATTCACAAGGTAAAGAAGAACTTGGTGGTTTACAAAAAAAACAAATTTAGTCACCAAAATATAATGACGAAACTTTTTGATTGTATAGACCACGGCCAACCCTTCTCTTTATGTGGTGGTGTAATTTCGTTCTACTTCGTTCAATTGGCTAACAAGAAAGTCCATGTTATGTTCTTTAGGTTGAGCTTGCACATAACCAATTGTGAAAGCTGAAGCATCTATATGGACGTGAAATATTATCTCCCAATTAGGGGATCTCAAAATAGGAGCACTCGCCAATGCTTTCTTGAGGGTATCATATGATTTTCTTGCATTCCTCTATCCATTTGAAAATAACCAAGACTCCATAAAGGGGACGAGCTATGTCGGCATACATGAAGATGAAGCACCGGTAATAACCAACATGATCTATAAATCATTGGACTCCCTTAAAGTTGGTAGGGGGTGGTAACTCGAGAATGAGTCGCACCCTCCTGTCATTTGTGGAAATGCCATGTTCTGAGGTAGTGCCCCAAGATCACTCCATGTTGGACCCAAAATTGGCATTTCAAAGAGTTAAGAGATTTTGTAGTGTCTACATCTCTCTAGCACTTTTCTTAAACACTAAGATCACTCCATGCTGGACCCAAAATTGGCATTTCAAAGAGTTAAGAGATTTTGTAGTGTCTACATCTCTCTAGCACTTTTCTTAAACACCATAGATGTGTCTTTCATGTAGAATCGACATAGAGGTCATCCATAAAGAGTTCAATGAATTTATGTGGTTACTCCTTGTGTAGGTTGTGCACATCAGGCATTGGAAGGTCCCTGGGGCATTGGTCAAACCAAATAGCATGACATAGTATGCATCTGTGCCCCATTTAGTGGTAAAAGTCGTTTTATGCTAATCCTTTGGGTCTATTAGCACTTGGTTGTAGCCTGAAAACCTATCAAGGGAGCTATAGGCCTCCTTTCTTGTGATACGCTCTAGCACATGCTCTGTGAAGGGTAATGGATAGTGATCTTGTATCATGGCTGTATTAACCTTTTTGAGGTCCACACACACACACACACACTCACTTTTTTGTTTTTCTTAGGTACTGTCATGATGGGTGAGATCCATTCGGTGTACTCTATTTTGTAGATAAACCCGACATCTATGAGTTAATTAATCTCTTCATGGATGATTTTGGAGTACTTAGGATTCATAGGATATTCTTTTTGCTTTACTAGCCTTGCCCCTTCCACAATGGGGATGGTATGTTTGACCACTTCAAGAGATACACCTTTCATAGCAGTGTATTTTTGAGCGAAGCAATCTTGGAATTCAGTGAGTAGACCATTAAGGTCTACTCTCTCTCTCACTCTTCTTCTGCAGAGAGGTCTTTCCCAATATAGATAGGTCTAGGATCTTCATCTGGAATTGCCAGATTGATCTCCTCGGCTGGACCATCATAAGATGTACGAGGTTTTCCATCATGGAATCTTTGAGTCTTCTCATATTGTACAAAGCAATCGTCCACCTTGTAGGCTTTAAAGTGTTCAGGAACATGTTTCGTATCCTCTACTTTAGCGTTTTCCTCATTCATTATTTTTTTGGCAACTCGCTCACCTTGCACTAACTTTTTGTTTCGTGTTCTACGAGTAGAGTGAGAGAGCTTTTGGGATTCTGATTATGAGTGAGGTGACTCTTCCCCTTTAGTGGTTACCTTGTTAATTGGAAGAGGGAACTCATCAAGCTCCTTTTGCCATGTTGAAATGTCAAGCTCGTATACAGCTGGAGGATAGCACATGGGTGCTGACAGACTGACAGTATGGTAGATAGATATCGTGTGGTGTGTTTATGACCGCGTCCAGCTGGTCATGTGTGGTGTGGACATTACATTAGGTTTACTTTGTAGTGTGGACATAACACGATGTTGTGTTCTCCTTTGTGTGTGTGAGAGAGATGGTGACTATGGCTTCTCTCCTTCTTTATGGTTGATGATTATGGATTAGGGTTTGCTTCTCTTGTGTGTGTTACATCCTGCTTCTGTTTTTTTATCATGGTATCAGAGCCAAGAGCTCATTAGCTGTGTTGTGAGAGTGGGTGAGAGAAGAGGGAAGAAGAAGAAAAAGCTGTGAAGGAAGCCATTGGAGCTTGGAGCAAAGGAGAAGCTGTGGAGCACACATCAGCATCAGATCTGAGAGCTAAGGACCATTGGTGAGTGTAGCAAGACCCCCTCTGCGGATTGCAGGTATCAAAGAGCAAGTTCAGTGAAGATTGAAGTGCATAAAGCAAGCAGAAAATTTCTGGTTTTGAAGCTTTCATGGAAAGCTTGTGAAGGAATGTATTTTGTCAAATGTATTGGGGCAAATACAAAGGAAACACAGAGGTTCTCATGTATTGTGAAAGGGCACATGTATTAGCAACACTGGAGCAAACCATTGCATGAAACATTGATGTATTTCAGAAGATTTGTGAAAGAAAAATTCTGGTTTTTTTGACTCCTGCAAACCAGAGAATATATGCCCCGTGGAGGATCAATTGTGGCAATTCTACTCAAAATTGAGTCAAACCCTTCATACCCATGATAGATTAGGTCATTGCTAAGAGACCTATCCACTCATTAGTGATTACCCCTCTCTCCTAGAGCTCCAAGAGAAGGCGGCGTTTTTTGGAAGAGTTTCTTGAAAAGTTTGCAATGAATTTGGTCTAATTCACTCATTTGGACACCAAATTGAATGCTTTAAAGCTTGGAGAGTTTAGCAAAAACATTGCTAAGGCCTTGTGATGCTTGGTTGCAGCTCATTCCATGTATTTGGAGCTCATTGAAGTGATTTATCAGAGGTGTGCAGGTTTGCAGAAATTCTGTCCAGAAACAGAGCATTTTTAATCAAGGCATTAATCTTTGTCTATATCAAATTGGCCTAATTCCTTTGGTACAAGTAGAGTCCTATGAGTTGCTAAACTTTTGAATCAAAAATTTTTGGATTTGGAGAAGATTTGAAGGAGATAGAGCAATTTTAGTGAGAGGTGGTACCTGACAGATGCAGAAAAATTCAAACCAGAGGTTACAAAAATTGGTGGTTCTCATTCCCCTTGAAGAATTGGATCAAACCCTTCTAGGATATGTTGGAGCAATGTGTTGGGAAGCTAATGCAAGTTGAATCATTGAATTTGGACAAGATTTGAAGGATTTAGAGCATAATCTTGACTGGTTACTGGCGAGAAATTACTGGCGAGAAAAAAACCAGAAATTTTTTTGTGAAGGAGTTTCATTTGATTTCAACTTTGATCGAGTGTACATTGTTGGTGAATCATTGTGGGATGTTAATGCACACAATTTGCAAGCATTTGATGTGATTTGGAGAGATTTGGAGCATTACAGGTACTTCGTACATTGTAATCGAAAGGGTACATCTACTCTATTTTTTTGCAACAATGGGAGATGGTCCGATACAGATTGTTGGAGAGAAGCTTGACCGCACTAACTTTCAAGTATGGAAGTTTCGAATGAAGAGTTTTTTGAAAGGCAAAGGTTTATGGAGTCTCGTCTCGGAGGAAGACCCGGAGCCATACCTACCTCCTCAACCAAATAATGCTCAGTTACTGGCTCACAAGCAATGGGTAGGGCGGTCTTCGAAGGTGTTGCATTATTTTTCCATATGTGTAACAGATGCCTTGCTTATTCACATCCAAGATGCAGATACACCGAAAGAAGCATGGGGTATATTGTGCCGAATGTATGAGACAGACACTGGTGCAAGGAAGATACAACTAAAGCAACAGATTCACAGTGTAACACGAAGGAATAGGAGTATACATGAGTATGTTCAAGAAATCAAGGGTTATGCTGATTCCTTGTCATCAATCCATGCCCCGATGGATGATGATGATTTAGTTGCTCTCACATTGCGTGGTTTAGGCAAAGAGTACAAATTTTTGACACTTCCATCTCAGTAAGGTTGGGAGGAATGCCAGACTTTAATGAGCTTGTGTCATTGCTCATTGTGGAAGAATTGAAGCTTGGCCTTGGTGGTATGAGTGTTACAGGTGGTGCATCCTCGTCAAGCAATGATGAACATGCAAGAAATCAGGCTTTTTACTCATCTAGAGGCTCTCGAGGCAGGGGGAGATTTATCCCTCGAGGCCGTGGAGGACGTGGTTGGAATGACAGGTCTACTCAACCACAATCACATCAGAATTTTCAGAATTCACAGTCATCATTTGGATCACGTGGAGGTCGTGGATTTCAATCCCATAGGGGGAGATTTGGAACAGGTGCTCGTGGTAGAGGACGATGGCAAGGTCCTCAACAAAATTTGAATGGGATTGAATGTTACTATTGTGGCAAACTTGGACATTTGGCAAAAGATTGTTACAAAAAGCAGAATGATGTGAGGAATGGAAGACCACAACATGGAAATTATGCATCTACCAGTAACAATGATGGGAGTTCGAATCATCTTTTTGCAATGAAGCATGTTATGGGGACAATGGATTCTCAGAATGCTGGAGATGAGTCATGGTATATGGATTCAGGTGCCTCAAACCACATGACATGTCATGGTGAGTGGTTTGAGAAGATGCAACCATTGGATACAAATGGTTATGTGGTCACAGGAGATGATACTCAGCATCTTATAACACATGTTGGCAGTGTGCCTTTGAGGATGCATGATGGAAATGTGAAGAATATGTCAGAAGTGTTATATGTACCATCCATCACAAACTTGGCATCAGTAGGACAAATGGTTGAGCAGGGACTACAAGTCAGATTCAATGAGAAAGGCTGTTTTGTGGAAGATTTTAAGCATGGCTGTAGATTGGTTGCCAAGGGCAAGAAGGAAGGAAGGTTGTTCAAATTGGATGCAGGCATACCAGAATTGAGCTCAGCCATGTTCTCAAAGAGCAATGGGATTGTGCAGGACATTGACATGTGGCACAAGAGGATTGGGCATGTCAATATACAGAGATTAAAGAACATGCAAACAAGAGGCATTGTCAGTGGATTGCCTCGATTCAAATATGATGGACATATGCATGTGTGTGAAGCCTGTCAGTTTGGAAAGCAGGCAAGGTTGAGGTTTCCTAGAGAAGGAAACATGAGTAATAGACCACTTGAGATAGTGCACAGTGATGTATGGGGCCCAGCACAAAACCCATCTATCAAAGGAAGTCTATACTATGTGACATTTATAGATGACTTCAGCAGGATGACATGGATATACTATTTGGCAGAGAAGAGTGAAGTGCTGGAAAAATTCATGGATTTCAAAGCTCTTGTAGAAAAACAATATGGCTGTTGGATTAAGTGTCTGAGAACAGATGGAGGTGGTGAATACACCTCAAAAGCCTTTGAGCATTTCTTGCGGAAGCATGGGATAAGGAGACAGTTGACATGCAGGTATACACCTCAGCAGAATGGTGTGGCTGAGAGAAAGAATCGTGTCATATGTGAAGTGGCAAGGGCAATGCTCAATGAAAAGAGCATGCCAGATTACTATTGGGCAGAAGCATGTGCTACTGCAGTGTATATCCTGAACAAATCACCTATAGCAGCCATTCATGGAAGCACGCCAGAGATGCGGCTTACAGGTTACAGGCCAGATATTGGACATCTGAAAGTCTTTGGATGTGTAGCTTATGTTCATGTGCCTGATGAAAGAAGACGGAAGTTGGATCCTAAGGCAGAGAAATGTGTATTTGTTGGATATGCACAGGATCGAAAGGCTTACAAATGTTATAACCCTCAAACTAGACAAGTAGTCATCTCACGTGATGTGGTGTTTGATGAGCTTGCTAGTTGGTACAAAGCAAGAGATGAGGGAGTCATTGACACACTTGAGGCTAATGTGCCTGTGAACTTGCCATCACAAGCAAGTTCTAGCTCTACTACTATGTCTGGGCCAGCAGCAGAAGTTGAGAGTAGTAGCAGTGTACGTCCATGGTCAGGACGTCTGAGACATGAGAGTGTGAGCACTGGGAGTAGTGCTATGGATAAAGGCAAGAAGAAAGTTGAAGGAATTGGGATCACAGGCTATGAGTCCTCTAGCTCAGAGAGTTTGGATGAGGAGCTCGGGATACCTGTTGTACGCACACTGGTGCTAGGCAGGACAGATATGTGCCACCACATGCCAGAGTTACAGGTGTACAGAGTGACCCGCATGCATTGCGGAGATCCCAGAGAGTCAGATATCCAGTGGAGAGATTGACATATAGAGATTTTGCTATGCACTATGCATACATGACATCTATGGTAAAGCATGTGGAACCTACATGCTATACAGAGGCTGTTGGAGAGCCTGTATGGGAGAAAGCCATGGATGAAGAGATGAATGCTTTGGACAAAAATGATACATGGGAATTGGCTGAGTTACCTAAAGGAAAGAATGCAATTGGATGCAAATGGGTGTATAAGGTAAAGTGCAAGTCAGATGGCAGCCTAGAGAGACATAAGGCAAGGCTGGTCGCTAAAGGATATGCACAAACTTATGGTCTTGATTATGATGAAACTTTCAGCCCAGTGGCTAAGATGGCTACAGTGAGGTCTATCATTGCATTAGCAGCACAAAAAGGTTGGGCTTTACATCAAATGGATGTAAAAAATGCTTTCTTGAATGGTGATCTACAAGAAGAGGTGTACATGGAACAGCCAGAAGGATATGTACATCCAAAATATCCTACTTTCGTTTGCAGGTTAAAGAAAGCACTCTATGGTTTGAAACAAGCACCTTGTGCTTGGAGTGACAAGATCAGCAGATATCTTGTCAGTATTGGATTTGTGGTTGGAAATGCAGACTCTTCACTTTATGTGAAGAAGACACATGATGGTATCGTGATGATAGTCATATATGTTGATGATTTGATTATCACAGGTGATTGTGGGAAAGGCATTGATGAGGTTAAGGCCTCTTTATGCAAAGAGTTTGATATGAAAGACCTTGGAGATTTAAGGTTCTTTCTTGGCATTGAGGTGATTAGAACAAGCCAGGGTATATGGTTGGTGCAAAGGCAATATGCACTTGACATGCTGGCAAAGTATGGTATGACAGCATGCAAACCAATGTTGACACCATTAGAGCAAAACATGAAGCTTAGGGCTGATTTGGGTGATGAGCTTGATGATATCACCATGTACAGGAAAATGGTTGGTAGCCTTATCTACATGACCATTACGAGGCCAGATATCAGTTATGCAGTTGGTTTGGTGAGTCAGTTTATGCAGAGTCCTCGTAAACCTCACTTGGATGCTGTGAGACGGATTCTGAGATATGTCAAAACTACCGCGCATTATGGTCTTTTCTATGAGGCAGGAAAAGACATGCATGTCTATGGATATACAGATGCAGATTGGGCCGGTAGTGCATATGACAGGAGATCTACCAGTGGCTATGTTTTCAGCCTTGGTAGTGGAGCTGTGAGTTGGAGCAGTAAAAAGCAACCTACAGTTGCTTTATCTACCACAGAGGCAGAGTATCGTGGAGCAGCCATAGCTGCATGTGAGGCTATGTGGTTGAAAAAGTTGCTAGATGATGTCAGGATACAGAGTGATATGAGAGTTGTCATTCATTGTGACAACATGAGTAGTATTCAGCTTGCTAGCAACCCAGTTTATCATGCCAGGACCAAACATATTGAGGTCCACTATCACTTCATCAGAGAGAAAGTGCTAGATGGGCATGTTGATTTGACATATGTGCAGACAGATGAGCAGGTTGCAGATATCTTTACCAAAGCACTTGGTAAGGATAAGTTCGAGTATTTCCGTACTAGATTGGGAGTCCTAGAGATGGACATGTCGAGCTTGAGGGGGAGTGTTGAAATGTCAAGCTCGTATACAGCTGGAGGATAGCACATGGGTGCTGACAGACTGACAGTATGGTAGATAGATATCGTGTGGTGTGTTTATGACCGCGTCCAGCTGGTCATGTGTGGTGTGGACATTACATTAGGTTTACTTTGTAGTGTGGACATAACACGATGTTGTGTTCTCCTTTGTGTGTGTGAGAGAGATGGTGACTATGGCTTCTCTCCTTCTTTATGGTTGATGATTATGGATTAGGGTTTGCTTCTCTTGTGTGTGTTACATCCTGCTTCTGTTTTTTTATCATGCCATACTTGGCAAAAGTCTCAATGGACATTGACAACCTCTACGTACCTCGGTTAGTGTTCTTAAGATTTAATTTGGAAGACATAATCCTATTTTTCATCAAACTTGCTAGTTCTAGGGGCCTTACGCGTAGATTTTCCTCATAAAATGACCTTACTTCTTCTATTCTCATGGGTTCATGGTCTCTGTAGTGTCAACTGTGCATGTGGCACTCAGCATTAGAGAGATGTAATTTCTTGCTTGTCTGTCGTGGCAAATCTTGTACCAGTTTGTTTTGGAAGTATATCCATGGTGGCAAGAATGTGCATCTAGTTCTCGGAGTCTTTTGGCAAGAATGTGCATCTAGTTCTCGGAGTCTTGGCTCCAGGAGAGGTGCAAATTCCATACTATCCCTTTCATCTTCCAAAATTTTGTTACATGTTTGGCATAAGTGTACTACTGTAGACCTAGCAATAGTCACTCAATCTTTTGCCAAGGATCCCTCACTCATTGGATGAATCTTCCAAGGGTGTAGGTTCATCTTTAGTGTTCCATTCTTTTTCCAAATGTAAATGTGATCCCTATCTCAATCATGGTTCATCTTGGTTTCTCTCGTCGCAAAGGGCTATCCTAGGATGCAATTTGTAGGAAACTGGCTATTGGCCAAAGTTTATCACCACAAAGGTGTGTCAAAAACTAGTTCTAAAAATTTTGATTTTCAATTCTTGCAGAAGACCCATGGGCTTCACAGTGGCTCCATTAGTGAGTTTCATAATCAATGCAGTGTCATCCATAGGGGGTTTACCCCATTTCTCCCAGCATTGCTTGGTGACAATGCTCACTCTTGTGCCACCGTTTAGGATGGCTTGAAGCTCATTGAAAGCTAGGGATAGTGCTACATTAAGTTCATCTTCTTCAAAATATTGCCCTAACTTATTTACCCGTACCGTGGGTATGCCTGTTATTTCGTCTGGTTCCATGGATCCTTTGCCATCCAACTAGTTTGGACTCCTTGGTTCTGTTTTCTCCTCTATTCCGGCTTGGAGCCTTCCTTCCATTTAATCCTTTAAATCCTATAGACTTAGGCTACCTTGAAGCAATGTGCCAACAGGAATCAAGACTTGTGAAAATAGCAAGGAAGAAAGACCATCAACGTCTCTTGAAACGGGGGAGGACTCATGAGCAGTTTTTGCAGAATGAAATTGAGGAGCATTCAAAGATTAAAAAAGAGTTGACAAGAGCAAGAAGGAAGAGAAACGTGCTTGGAGATAGACTACGAAGCAGAAAGATTAAAAACATTACAAATTTGAAGGCTGGGACTGGTGGATGCAAGCGAAGAATTCAGGAAGCAAGGCTAGTTTGAAATTTTTCATTTTGTATACTCAAAAAGGCTCTCAAATGACTATACCTATTTTGTCCATTAACGCAAAACAAGAACGGAGGTGTTGAATGATATAGGCATATTGTGTTGTTACTATAGGAAACTATTGGAGCCTGCAAAAGAAAATATGGATCCCAACCTTCTTCCTGTTAAAACAAATGAAAGGATTGCTTCTTGTGGTGTAGCAAAAGGTTTAATTGAAGAAAAAAAATACAAAACAATCAAATGCAATGTTGTAGAGGACTTTATATCCAATAATCAAGTTGATGGCACTATAATACAAGAGGCTCTTGATGTTAGTGGAGTTAGCAGGAAGGGATATAGTTCGATTTTCCATGCGATATCCTCAACTTTGAGAGATCAAAGGATTAAACGAGTTTTACTACCAAATCCAGCAACCGTGTGGAGGATAAGAGGTCATTTGAATGAAAGTATAGATGAGTTTATTGGGCAATATATCCATATTGAAGAAATATTTCATGGTGGTAAAGGAACCATTGTGTATGACCCTTGGAACAATATATCTGTAGATCTACAACAACTTCAAAGAAGAATGGTCGAGTTTTATGGAATAACATTTGAGGAGTGTAAAGGCATTTTGAAATTTGTTATCAAACTGGATGAGTGTGAGGTTGTAAAGGAAAAGAAAATGGAAAGGATTACTATTACATTGATGAATGGACCACTTGATACATCATTGAGTGAAGCGAGTTTGAAGTATTTTAGTGTGCAGTCGGAGAAACACATATGGTGGTTAGGCTCGTTCCAAGTATGATCATTTTTTGTTTTGTACTTGATTTTAGTCATTGTTTTCAAATCTTTTATAGTAAGACTTTTGTTTTCTATAATCACAGGTAAAGATAGAAGACCATGAAACACTAGATTGGGTGTTTCACCACACGAAAATACCAAGAATAATTAAAAGACAAGTGCAAGGAGAGAATCTCCATGTTGCAGGAAAAGGTGATTTTCAAGTAGAGTGGCACATGGCGGGGGATCTTAAAACACTTAAGTGCATGTATAACATTAGTAAAGGAGGCAACTCAAAGTCTCCTTGTCTTTACTGCAAAGAATCAGCTCAAGTAATGGATTCCAAATGGTGGAAGAGAGCACCTAATAGAGATAAAGTTGACCCTAACTTCAAGGCCATTCTTGACATTCCACTATGTAATGTTCACATATGCACATTGCATGATTGGATTTGCTTGGAAACTCCGTCCCGAAAAAAATAGAAAGGATGCTTTGGAGGTGATGTTCATATCACAAAGGATTTTAAAAAGTCTACCAATGGCAAGGAGGTACCAATCAAGCCCTCTATTGGTGGTGTTAAGGCAAGAAGATTCTTGTCTCGGCCCAAACACAGTAGTAAGCAAGTAAGGCAAGGTAGAACAGCTTCAAGGATTAATTATGGATTGTGGAAGCAAGTCCATAATGCCTTGAAAGATCATGAGGCAGATGGGAAAGCTCGAAATGTGAAGGCAGAGGTGTGGAGGTCTCTTGATCAACTCTTCATGTTCTGTGATAATGTAACATGGACAAAGAGTGATTACAAGAACTTTGAAGAGGCAATTAAACATTTTGGGAAGTCAATGAAAGACGCGTGGACAGCCTGCAATATAACTCACTACATGGTAAAGTTCTGTCTTCTTCTTTTACTTAAGTGTGATCCTCTTTTTTTTTTATAACTTATTATGCATTCTTATGTCTCTGTGAAAACAGCATATCATCTACAACCACCTTTTCCTATTTTGTCAAAAAGTATGGATGCCTAGCAATTTGGTCTACCCAAGGCATGGAGACGTCTCACTACATGGCACGTAATGCATTTTTCAGACACACACAACACTACGGAGGGAGTCAAAAGGCAAATAGTCTGAAGGAAGTCTTCCAATGGTTTTACCGAGGCATTCTACAGAGGCTGCATGCTAAAAGAAAAGTTGCTAGCTCCAAAGTCAAGCTTGCTTTTATTCTAGCCCAAAAGCAAAGACGAAGACAAACTTTGGACAATTCAATGGCAGCAGAGAGACATAGACAATGGAGGGATTCGAAGATATTTAGAAACCATAAATGAACAAGTAAACATGAATAGCAGTTTGTAACTTATTGGTGTTATGTCCACATGTTTTCAAACTCAATCAATAGATTTTTAGTTTGTGGAACAAGTGACTCTTGGTGTTATGCCTATATGTTTTGAGACTCCATCAAAAGTATTTCTTTTGTGAAATGTGTGATCTATATTAACAAGCATCAATACATCCATGAGCTACACACAAAAAATTCAATCAATACTACTTAATTATGCTAGACACACTATTGATCCTTACCAATAAGGTACTGAGTGTCAAATGCTTTTAGAAGCTACTAAGTGTGGGAAGAGTACTGAAGTGTCATACGGTGATGGGAAAAATGCAAAAGGGTACTGATCATCCGTACGGACAAGGAACTGATGAGGGAAAAGTAGAGGATCAAAGACTTTGTACAAATCAGTTCAACTTCAACATAATGTTTGTGCTATATTTGATGCCTAAATCCTATTACTCCCAGGGCCTGCCAATCGGAACTCTCTTTTGAACTTGATTGGACTCTTTTTCTTCCTTGTTGGCTTGATGTCGACTGTCTGTTTATCAATGCTTGCCTCTGTTGCTTGTCTGGGAGGGGTATCCTTGTCTTCAGCTATCTCCACGTGTTCTTCTTCTTGGATTGTGTCACCTGATGCAATCATGGGTGGCTCTCGAAACCTTATGAGCTTGTGTTTTCCATAGCCCTCCAGACATTTGGTCTCCTTAACACCACATGCTAATGCATAAGAAGTGTAAGACAAAAAGTAAGAGGCCCTAGAGGCCTGCTTATTCACATAATCCCCAAATATATCTATGGCAGACAACCTCTCTATCAAAATGATCTTTTCCTTTTGCCATGAAAGATCATGTCCACCTAAAACCCTAGACAAACATTTAAAGAAGTAAACAATGGCTTCTCCATTGTTTCTCAACTGCCTATGGTAATTCAAGATCTTAGCACTGCCTAGATCATGAATATAATGAGCTAGGCTTGACATTTTGCCAAACCCAGTCGGCCTGCTTCCACTAGCTCTCTGGAGGAATGTGTCATCCTCAATTTGTAGCTGCCACATATCAAAAGATTGGAGTGAGATAATACACAACTACAAAACATTTAAACACAAGATAAAGTATTTGAATTGAAGTAACAAGATCATACCTTCTCATTTTCATCAGCAACAAGAAGTTCATCTTTCTAAAGATTTATTCCTCTCCCCTCCAGTCCAGCCTCTTCTTTAAGCTTTCCCTTGTATAGTGCTAAGAGATTCATAGATTCCTGTGTGAGCTGGAAGGCAGCTTCATCTGGCTCTTGGAACTTTTTAGCCTCTTTGAAACAAATAGTAAGGGCCTCTGCAGGATCAAAAGTTGTTTCCAAAGCCAGTAGTGAATGGTCATCCTCTATGCCAACCTCCTTGTCAAGCCTTGAAGCCTGGGCAATAAGGGAAATGGCATAGTCCTCCCTCAAATTGAACATACACTCTATATCATGGAGGAAAACATAATCTTTACCACCAATCAAGACACCTGGAAGCATGGGCACTGCATAGTTGCTGCTCTGAACATCAAAATCTTCAACTGGCTGTGCTGCCCTAAGAGTTTCAGTCCTCAGTTGAACAAGGTCAAGAGCAGCCACTTGCAGCCCCTCATCCTGGAGGTTGATATCTTCTTCCTGCTCTGCCATTTCTGTTGTCACAGGAACATCCTCTTTTTCCTCTGCTTCAGATGTGTCTTCTTCTTTAGCCTCCTACCCTTGCTCTTCTAGAGAGTGCTGACGGAAGACAATGTACATAAGGAATGCCATGGTTTCCTCAAGCACTCTACACTTTCTGGTGTGCAAGTTACAGTTGAATTTATATTCCTCAGGCAGGCTGTCAAATCTTCTATTCACATGGTACCTCAGCCTGTCATCAATGGAGACAATATGATTTATACGCACAAAAACCTTTTCACCTTCCACAATTCTTCCTGCCTCTGTCAGTTATTTGAAGGTATCCCAATGGTCTGAAAGAAAATCTCTGTGATGCTCCAGTACAGCAGCTCATAGTGAACACCCTGTTGAAAATACTGTGGTATATGTGGAAGTTCCTCTGAGCCTTGGATTTTTGAAGAAAGTCAAATAGGAGCAAATCTGGAGATTTGTCCTCTTCTGGTTCCTTTTGTTTTGAGAGGGAAGACTCAGCTTTCTGCTCCAGTCTCTTCCCTTTGCCTGAACCAAAATTTATATATCATGAATTCTATATGCTGACATATGTAATTAGGGAATGTATAGGATATCACCAAACAACTCCCTTCATGAGCACACATGACTCACCTGGTGATTGCTGTGGTCTAAGTATAGCAGCAGAAAAGTCTAGCTTCCTCTTGAAAGGAGGGGCCTGAGAATCAACTGTTCCAAAGCAAAAACTTTTCTCATCATCAAGGAAGAAATCCCCAGGGCCAAAGAAAGCAAAACAATGAGGAAGAAGTGATAACCAAAAGGGGCACAGGAATTTGCAAGAAAACGCGATGTAGGGACATTTGGAAAATGTCAAGAACTCTCCTCGCATTTTGTTACAAATTTTCCATTTCTATTGATATCCATCTCCAATCAAATGCTAGGATCATCTCACAGGTTCCTGGATAGTAGATGATACTAGGAAGAATTCCCCAGGGCCAAAGAAAGCAGAACAATGAGGAAGAAATGAAAACCAAAAGGAATATAGGAATTCGCAGGAAAACGCGATATAGGGCCATTTGGAAAATGTTAAGCACTCTCCTCGCATTTTGTTGCAAACTTCTAGGTTCTATTGATATCCATCTCCAATCAAATCCTAGGGTGATGTACCAGATTCCTGGGCAGTAAGATTGGATGGGAATTGCCCAGATATCTGGACATCAAGAATTCTATGGATGGAAGAAATATATATCAAAAAACATTGAAAAGAATATAGAACTCTGACCTTTTTTTCCTTTTCCATGCTGTTGGAGTTGCACTGGTGAATCTTCTGCTCTCTCCCAAACTTGAGCTGCAGCCTAGGTAACCTGGAGATCTAGCAGTGGTAGTAGTCTTCAGGCAAGTTGCAGTCTAGATGGAGTGTGTTGGGTAGGAAGGGATCAGAGAGGGAAGGAAAAGGATGATGGGAGGGTGCTGACAGGGAGGAAAGATGGGGAGGGAAGAGTGGTTATGGAACTGATTATGAAATCATGATTGGCACAAGTTCCAAGGCAAAAAGTGTCCCATTCACATGTGCCAAGTTCAAACTCTAAGATATCTGAGTCCCATCCACACGTGTGAAAAATGACTCTATTCCACACGTGTGGTATTTAGTAGTTGCTTTGTTTGTATTTTGCAGTAATCTTTTCCCTCCTGTTTAATCTCTCCTGTCTTGGCCCTCCCCTCTCAGCTCTCTTGCCTCCCTACCTCCCTACTCTGCACCATCAACATCCTGACCAGCAGCACAGGTTCATCCCCAGCACAGGGTACTCATCACCAGCACACCCACAGATAGCTTCCAGGTCAGTAAGACTCTCTATATCCTTATCTTCTTGTTTAATAGTATAACACACATACTTTTGGGATGTGATGTAGCTTAGATATTAGGATAAATATTATATGCATTCCTTAGCTTTTTCCACTGCAACCACAAGCAGGAAGACTTTTGAATTGGGCTGGTTGAGTGAGAGATTGATCACGTCTTGCCTTCCATAGACTCAATCCATCCTGCATCAAGTTGCAAACACAGTGAAATGATTGAAGGCATGTTCCAGCATGCTGCCTCATGAATTTGCAGGAAAACGCGAGGAGAAGGCTTTAGGAATTTCAAACAACCGAAATCGCATTTTGTTGCAAATATAAAACTGTTGCTTCATCCACCCCTGTCATTGTGGTTTTGTGTCTTTCCAAGTTATCCATGGCTGTACACTCCTTGCATAAACTCAATCCATATTGTATTTAGTTGTAAAGACAGAGAAATCACTGTAGGAATATACCAGCATGTTACTTTAGGTATTTGCAGGAAAACGCGAGAGTGAGCTGTTAGGAATTTCAAACTGTCGAAATCACGTTTTGTTGCAAATTTATAAATGTTGCTTCATCCACCCATGTCATTGCCTTCTTGTGTCATTCTATGTTCTCCATGGCTGTAATCTCTTTCCATTGCTTTGTATGCAGCTTGTCAGAGTGATGGCAAGAACCAAGTCAACTGCAAGGAGTGCTGGCAAGGGGCCAGGGCTTGCAGCAGCAGCAGAGCTGGGGCAGGTATCAAGGAATTTAGTGTGCCTCCAAGGGAAGAGTTGCACATGGCAGGAAGGGGAAGCCAATGAGCCTGCTCCAGCAAAAGGCCAAGAGATTGAAACATGGTGCAGGTGTGCTAAAGGAGATGAGGAAGCAACAGAAAGCTATAGGCTTTGCAATCCCCAAGGCACCTTTTTAGAGACTAGTGAAAGACATATGTGATAGTTGGCACCTTGGTTTCAGGTGGAACAGGACTGCCATTCTTTCCTTACAGGAAATGGCAGAGGATTACTTGGAGAAATATTTTGAAGATGCAATGCTGGTAGCAGCCCATGCTCACAGGGTAACTCTGATGGCCAAAGACTTCAACACTTTGTCCAGAGTGAGATGGAGGTATGACAAGCTGGTCCATCCTGTGGAATGGCAGGACATCAAGATGAGAGACATATTATTAATTCCACCTACAAGAAAGTTGAAGGTAGATGAGGTTAAGGTTGTTGAAGTAACCCACTCAAAGAACACCAGAGGGAAAGCTGCTTATGAGGAGTCACTGAAGCAGCAAATAAAAGAATCCAAATCTGTTATAGATGTGGAGACTGTACAGAGGGAGTTGCAGATACAGAGAAGGTTGCAGGAGCTGGGCCCTAACATAGTTGTCCATATTGAGGATGAAACTTCAGTGAATAATTTTGACTTGACAAAACCATGCTTGGCAGCATTGGCTCATAAGAATGAGTATTGCTCAGATACTATCATTCTTGCAATGCTTTACTAAGTGTCTTTTATTTTACATTTGTTTGCAAAACAATCCTTCTTGTACCTCCTTTACACCCTGCCCTAATTATTGTTTGGTCAAATGCAGCATGATGAGAAGCTGGCTTAACCACGCTGTACAGCATACAGTTCATATTATTGATCCTGCCATTTCCTTCAAGTTAAGAGATGCAAAGGAATCTCCCATGGATATTTCCAATTGGTTCAGACACTGCGATTTTGATGTTGTCGATGTTTTGCTACTTCCATACCATAACAAGTATGTAGGTGACTGCTTCTTTTGGGATTCTTCTTTAAGATTGAGAACTCTTGTAGCCTTTGATTTCTTAATGCTTTTTTCTAGCTTCGAAATAATTGATATTGGTACAAAGTGTTCTAAATCATCATATGCCATTGCAGATGAGAGAAGATAGCTTCAGCTCGAACTATGTATATAGTTTCAGAGCTGATACAATTTGGAAGTTTTTGAAGCATGCCTCCCCCAAACCTATTGTACCAGCTACTGTCGAGTTGGGTGAGAGCTCTAAAGTCTGAGAAGGTGTCATACACCTTGATGACACAGATGATGCTGATGTGGTGCCACAGGAACAAGGACCTAGTGCTGATGAGGAGAAGCCACAGGAACAAGGACCTGCTCTGCTGATGTTATTGAGGAGAAGATGGAGCAGCAGCAAACAGATGCTCCAGGGGTAGTAGAGGAGACAATGGAGCAGCACCAAGAGATTGTACAGGACAGGATGGAGCAGCAGAAAACAGATTCTCCAAAAAAAGATGATATGGTGAGCTTGGACCATGTAGAGCAGCCTCTGGATCAGGCTGTAGATAAATAGAAAATGGTTGTCAAGAATATGTTCTACATATACAATTAAACACTTTTGTACAAAATTTTATTTTATTGAATATAATACCTTTGTTTATGGAGTCTGTGTTATCTCAATTTTCAATTTTTCAATGTCTTTGCATTTTATTGAACTCTCTCTTCTTTTGAGCACCTGCAAAAAAGCAATATGAAACAATAGGGTAAAGTAAACTAATAGCAGTGCTTAATGAGACTAGGGTAAGTCAGATGGTGTACCTTCTTATTGTTGTAGATAAATAAAAATTCCTTTGAAATAGAACCTTCTGTCTCAAACAGAATGTCATTGCGCAATTGAGCTAGGGAGCAACATTGTCTTAATGAGATATTGACTAGCACATCACCATTCTCAACAACATCAATATCAAGAAGTTTATTTTCTGCACCAAAAGAATCTTCATCTTGATCCATTGGGACTAGTTTTGTGCCTAGCATTCGACTGCGCTTATAATAAAAAGAAAAAATAAAATTTTGTGATGCAACCATGTACTTCATCAGTTGCATAGAAGGTTGGACAACCTCACAAAACACTGAACTACATGTCTTCTTATCCCAACCTTTATCCAAAAATTGTGGCATGCATGCCAGACTTGTTGCTTTAACTGTGAACATTGTTTTTGAAACCTTCACTGGAAAGGTATTAAACAAGTCTACAAAAACTGTGAGAGGCATGCACAAAGAAATTTTTATTATCCTTGTGGCAATATTGGGTCTCAGAGCTTTCTGTACTTCTTTGAACTTGGCCCTATATGCCTCTGTAACACTAAAATGTGGGAGAGGCCAATCCACTGAATTCCATGCCGGAAGGTCTTGTTTCCTTAACACACCATGTGTGTTAGCATTGTCCAGCAACAACTGATAAAAATGATCAGTAAAAAATATACCCGATTGAGCTAGCTCTGTTGCACATCGACCTTGGTATTGTTGTTCTCCTATCGATCCATGCAAAACATCTATAAATCCCAGAATACAATCGATGTTTTGCCATGTCTCATACAATGAAGGGTATAAATCTGAAATAAAATAACACAAGAATGTCAATAAGCAAAGAAAGAAAGCTTCATCTTAAAAATCCATAATCACACTCTGGAATTGGGAGTTTTTTTGCCCTCTAGAAGTTAGAGAATGGTTGTTCGTTCTCAGAGGAACGATCATTCGTTTGTGTAGGTATGGGCGTGGCTAAGTGACCATTTATCTTCACAAATATACAGGCATGGTCATGGACCTAGTTTAGGAACAAATGTTCTCTTGGGGAGGAACGAGTGAGTGGGTATGGACCTAATAGATAGGTTGGGGGAGCGGACGTTCCCTCTAGGAGGAATGGGCATTCTTTAATCAAGAAGGATGTGGCCATGGATGGATTAGGGAACGGGCATTCTTCTATAAAGGAATGGTCATTAAATTTTGAATAAAGTGTGACCATGGGTATTAGGGAAAATGGACGTTTGTTGGTTTCTCAAGTATGGCCGTCTTCAGGAGGATTTGACACGTAAAGAGAATATGGGGGAGAGAGAGAGCTTGAGTTCCTTGAAAGCAAATGCGCGCACACACACACACACACAAAAGAGTGCAAGACACTTGAGAGATGGATGGTTGAATTTTTTTCTATCTTCTTCTCTTCTCTACAACCATATAACTAAAAGATAAGAGTACATATATAAAGGGAAAGTACTCTCCTACAATAACATACAAAATGGTCAATGTGAACCTGACTATATGAGTTGGCGCTATAACTATGCCATAGCTCTAGTACTCCAAAGTGACCGTCACACAGCTTGTCATCATTGGCGGCCTATAAACCATGATCGCACCAATGGTGCCAATGACATAAGTGCGGAAGCTATCACCCAGGTGGGTCATCAATGTCCACCATAGCACTAGTTGAGCTCGATGTCTCAACACTCCCCCTCAAGCTCAACTCCACACACTACACTCCAAGTAAGCTCCTAAACCTATGGAGCTTCTCTCTGCCCAATGCCTTTGTGAAGATGTCAGCCACCTGATCCTCTGTGTGTGCTGACATATACCAGATCTACATCACCTACTAGAACCTTCTCCCTCACAAAGTGATATTGCACCTCAATGTGCTTCGTTCTAGCATGGTATACTAGGTTTCTGGCCAACTTTATGCTACTCATGTTGTCACAATAAATAATAACTACCCTATCCACCACACGGGCTCACCCATATCACCAAGTAGCTTCTGAAACCAAGCTACCTCACAAGCTGCCATAGCAGCACCCTTGTACTCCACCTCTGTACTCGACAAGGCAATTGTTGGCTACTTCTTACTGCTCTAACTCATAGCAGCACTCCCAAATGAGAACATAAAACCACTCGTAGATCTCCTTTCTGCAACACTACCAGCCCAATCAACATATGTGTACCCATGTAGCTGTATCTCTATACCAGCCTCATAGAAAAGTCCACAATCAACTGTGGACTTTATGTACTTGAGAATCTGTCTAGACTCATCCAAGTGTGGCTTCCTAGGGTCATGCATAAACTGACTCACAAGTCCAACAACATAACTCAAGTCTAGCCTAGTAATGGTCATGTAGATCAAGCTACCCACTACGTGGTGCTTGTATGTAGTGGGGTCCTCCAAAAGCTCACCTGTATCTGTAGAAAGCTTTGTGTTCTTCTCCAATGGCACTGAAATAGACTTATGGCCTGTCATACTATACTTGGACAACACGTCCAAGCTATAGTGCCTCTGCAATAACAAAATGCCATGAGGTGAGTCACCACCTCTATGCCCAAGAAATACTACAGCTCACCCAAATACTTCATCTCAAACTTTTGCTTCAAAAGCCTCCTAACATCATGTATGTCAACATCACTATCACCAGTGATAATCAAGTCATCCACATAGATGACTAATAGCATGATCCCTCTATCTGTCTTTTTCACATAAGGTGGAAAATCTACATTGGATATCTGAAATCCAATGGTAACAAGATACTCCCCGATCTTGTTTGACCATGCTCTGGGTGCCTTCTTTAAGCCATACAAGGCTTTGCATAACCTGCACACAAAATCTGGGTGTGTATCACTCTCATAACCTGGTGGCTAGATCATGTAAACTTCTTCTTGCAAATCACCATACAAGAAGGCATTATTTACATCCATCTGATGTAAAGACCAACCCTTTGCTATGCAGCCATAGCAATGGTAGTTCTCACAGTTGCCATTCTTGCAACTAGGCTGAATGTCTCTTCTCTCCATATTTTCTTCCACTGACTCTATCTTGGCTGGAACCTTGTTTACCTACATGGTATCAGAGCATGGTTGAACCCACTAGCATCAACTCTGTGTTTTTTTATTGCCTTGCCCTCACATCTATGTTTTTCCCTTACTATGCTGAGTTACACTTTTTTGATGCCACCCTCCATGTTTTATAAGATACCTTAACAATCTGGTTAGTTACATTTTTTGGATGCCACCTTGCATGTTTTATAAAAGTTGCCTCAACACTCTGAGTTGCGTTTTATTTCTATAGCCCATGCCACCTATGCTAGAAGGGTGGTACTCAAGCATGTGTATCTTGCCTCCACCTACCATTAAAAGAGTTGGATTTTTACATGGATTTGACCAACAAATATCCAAATGGGTAGACCCAAGGGTTTGGTTGCTTGTTCAACAACCTAGAGACCAAAGAATTGCTACGACATTACTTTTTTTGGGCTACATAAATGGACCCTTAGATCTTGACCAAAAGCCTAATGTTGATTGAATGGCACAAAGTTTCTACTAGCCATGCATACAACTTTAAACAACTTCTCTTTGAAGATTCATGAATAAATGGCATAGATTCTTAATATGCTAGTCAATGCAAGATAAGCAACTTCTGTGCTTTTGAGAATAAATTGCTATAATGGGAATATTCACAAACATCACATAAATTACATTGTTCATACAACTCCAAAAAAATCCAATTTTTTTTTCCACACTAAACACATGATCGCAAGTATTAAGTGAGTATACATGTTGAAGGCAAGCATAATAAAATCTATAAACACCAATTTCAAGTAATGGGACATGCAATCACTTAAATTCTTAATATGTGAGTCAATGCAAGATAAGCAACTTCGATGATTTTGATAATAAATTGTTATAATGGGAATATTCACAAAGATCACATAAATTGCATTGTTCATACAACTCCAAAAAAATCCAAGTTTTTGCATCACATTAAACACATGATTGTAGGAGGGCCCATACATGCTGAAGGCAAGCATAATTAAGTCTATGACGCCAATTTCAAGTAGTGTGTTAGACATGTAATCACCTCCTTGATTCACATGTAACACCCTTAGTGACATGCTTTAGATAGACTCAAGGATACACTGTTCTATTTTGATTAGCACCCAACAATTTTACTAGATACGCTGAACAATCAACAACACCACTTCGAGCTTGGAGAACATGGATGCCCACATTTGCGCATGTACTCAATTGACAAACTATTTGATCAACCACAACATATACACAAACAACAACACTTGCATGGCCATGGGTTACTATGTTGCGCGTGTACACATGAGACATGATATATATACATGTGTACTATTGCAAGCATGCATAGAGTATTATTCACAAGGCATATACACACCATGTTAGACATATTGTAGTATTTGAAATACTTGGTAGAGGTACAAGGGGTCATGTGCATTGTGATGGGTTGGTCAAGGGAGATCGCCGAAAATTGAAGTCTACACTTACACGTTGGTAAAATGCTCTCTCTGTCTCTCTTAAAAACACACATCCACTCTTTACACGCGTAACGCTTAATCTAGTGAGAATTAGGCGACATGACATAGTAAATGCTACACCGCACTAAACAGAGTGGCAATGCAGGATTGATAATATTGTACAAAATACAAAATTTGAAGTCTTCCACAAGCTCGGAGGCTAGAAGGGAAGATCAAGGCACTGATTTCATTTCATGTGATGTAGGGGCCTTTTTGTTCAACCAGGGCTTTCCATAATCCTTTACTCATTGTATAGAACTTCTTTCCTTCCTTCCTTTCCCCTCAAACATATAATACCTGTTTAATTTGCCAAAGTTCAATTTTGAGAGATTTGATATGTAAGTACCATTACACACTCTTTTGGTATGTTGGAGGAACCTTCACACCTAAAACTGAGCGTTTCCTTTTCTGCAAAGTCAGGCGGCAGCCAAATCTCATCCCGAACGGTCTTCAAAGAAGTATTTTCTGCCAGACAGTTGCCTCGACATGTAAGTTCTACCTGATTTCATAGATCAAGGTAACAACAATTCAAGGCATCAAAATTTATTACACTGCAGGAGCCCATTAGTTGTTTTAACTGTAATTTTGCATTTTGTATTTTTTTCCCAGTTAGACTTCTCTCTCATTCCTAACACACCATAATCTATAAAATTTGGGCTGGAAATCTAGGTATTGAGATAAATAATCATTTATTTAAATACGTTTGAGTACTTATTCTTATGAATAATTAATAGCTTACTAAGATCTACGGAGACAACTTGACACTTTTAAAGTGGACGTACTTATCATTGGGCAGTAGTTCAATCATTAAGGTGTTTGGTTGATTTGCCTTAGGTTATGGGTTCAAACCCTTTTGGCGACCCCGAATGTGTGTGGTGTTTGTAAAAGGGCATGTGGGGCCTTGAGAGGAGTCCTCTCAAGGCCTCATCAATGTAGGAATTAGTTGCGCAAATTATTTTAATAAAAAAAGTAGAAGTCATAGCACTTGGCATTCACCAGTGACCAAGCCACAAGGTCAATTACACTCATGGGTAAAGGCATGCGCATGCAACATTTATGAGTGATTAACAAGGCATTTAAGCTCGCATTGAAAAGATATACCCATTGCCAACATGTTGATCATGTGTCCTACTTACTTTCCTCAATGCTTGCTAAGCTTGCAAGAGAAGCTGAATGCCTGGCTTAAAGATATGCTATGTTCTCTTGCTGGGCTTGCAAGAGAAGAGGGCACTAAGTGAGGGTTTGCAACAATTTAAGGATGCCAATACTTTGACAATTTCTCCAATATTAGTATACGATATTATATATGGAGAATTAAAGGCTTCTTTTTTCCATTTCTTACATATGTGTGCACACTTATGTGATGTGTGCATGTACATATGTGTATGTATAATCCTTGGATTGGCTCCATAAGAATCAGGTTGACATTCACTGTCACAATGGAACCATTTCTTTCCTCGACCTGCACGAAAATGGAGTCCAAAGAATTGGAATTTTCGGATCCCAAGTCTTGCAATTAATCAAAGCTTCTAAATTATTAAAGGGACTCAGAAAGAGGCAAGCTGTCTATGTCATTAAACTGAATCCAGTAGAAAGAAAATGCAAGGCTACGGAACCAAAATGGCTAAGTGAGTACTCTTATGTATTCCCAGAAGAGCTGACTGAGATGTCTTCGACTCGTGAAGTGGATCATGAGATAGAACTAACCTTAGGAGCTCAGTCTCAGTAGCCCAACGTGCATACAAAATGCCAGTTCCAGAAGCCATAGATCTTAAGGAGCAGTTAAAATGAATCCGGTAGATAGAAAATGCAAGGCTACGGAACCAAAATGGCTAAGTGAGTATGCTCATGTATTCCTAGAAGAGCTGACTGAGATGTCTCCGACTCGTGAAGTGGATCATGAGATAGAACTAACCCTAGGAGCTCAGTCAATAGCCCAACGAGTCTGTTTTGGGGACTCAAGAAGATGAGGTAAGTAGCTGCTAAGCCCTTCTCTGATCTATATGTAATTGTCTTTTATTGTTTTATACATACCTTACTCTTGTTTTCATGTATGTAGGATGAAGAGGAACATCAAGACTGTGAGCGTGAAAGTGGGTGAAGAAAGTGAAGACGAAGACGAGTCGGAGGAGTCCAATGAGGATTCCGAGCAGCCTCCTCTTCCTTGATTTCTTTTTTGTATATGGCCAAGGGCCCAACCAATCGAGAAATATAATATATATTTGGTTCACTTGCATTCTTCCCAGTTTTAATTTCTTTTTCAAGTTTATGTCTGTATCAAAAAACTCTTTATATCAATTAAAAAAAGAGCTAGGGCAGATTGGGGAGTACTGTGCAGACTCCCCAGGCTGCCCTGTAAGTCATACCCATATGATTTCACCAAACCCTAGATCAAGATTTGCGTGTGGTATACATAGATTCCAACCTTGAGAAGGCTGTGCTATGAAACCTTATCTCAACTACGTGTTTGTTGAGCTAACTGGCACAGTGTCTAGGAAACGTCGTGTGGTGTATGGAGCACACTAGTTTAACCTATGGATAAGGGATAATAATGTAGTTCTAAAGTTATTCTACTCAATGTATTGAAGCTAAGATTAGAAAGCTAGGAACTTAAATTGAATTTAAAAACTAGATTATGATCTTAAATAATCTAAAGAATCTAGATAACATATCCTTATCTTGGGAATTCTATAGATGAATACTATAAGGTTAAGTTTAGGCATGGAAGTAAAAAAAAAAACACGGCATTCATATGTATTCTTTGTAGTCTTATTAAGATTTGATGGATATAGTCTTTCTTATCTTATGTTCAAGATGATCTTATATCAATTAAAAGTTAGACTTGAATCACCTAAGATTTAGGTAGTTAATTTGCTCTTAATTTGTGAGTTATATGTTGAAATTATATTATGTTTTAAGGCTAAGTATGATAACTAGGCTAACACTAACTTTTGTTATACTTTGATAATGCAAGTGTATGGTCATTGGTGATCTTGGATTTGTCTGAAATTTTATGAACTAGTCATATGGGATGGGTAGTTCCATTTGATGAGAAAGACAAAAGAGAACTTTACCAAGACATGGATATGAGTTATCTAGATCCATAACCAAGACTTACATATTTTTCTTATTTGAAAATAAGGGCGAAAGGTATACGAGTATTGAATATATAAGAAGGAACTAAGGATGTTCAAGGAACTAAGGGGGAAAGGTACACGAGTATTGGATATATAAGAAGGAACTAAGGATGTTCAAGAAACTAAGGGGAAAGGTGCATGAGAGTTACATATATAAGAAAGAACTAAGGATGTTCAAGGAACCCTTAGATTATTTACAAAGGAGGCGACTTCCCTCGTTGGATGGTACTTGTACATTGTCAACATAAACCTTGCATAAACCCCTATGATTATTTACAAAGGAGGACACTTCGCCTCGATGGTGGATGGCACTTGGTACATTGTCAACATAAACCCTGCAATAGGATTGTAAAGAAAAGGATAGAATAATATTGTATTTTTGTTGTATCCAAATAATTACAAATAATTATTTGTTGTATTCAAATAATTATTTTATGATTCTAATGACGGAGATGGCCTTCCGTCGTATTGATCACACCCTCCTCAAGGATCCGAAGAGATACCATTAGCCTCTCACTTTTGTGGGGCAGAAGTTTGGAAAACCTCAGTCAAGGAGGAAAATGATGAGGAGTAGTGGGGATTTGGCCCATAACCCTGTCCTTGGTTCGATTTGACTAGGACAAGGTCTATAAGATGTGGTCCTAGTGTAGATCCATGAGACACTAAGACTCCTAGAAGAGTCCATAAAGGTGGCTTATTCCAAAATCTTGGGCTTCAAATGGGTATTGGCCCCATGGATGTACAAAGGTAAAAGACAGCAAGATATTAAGAGTGGCTCCAATATGGGTATACCAATGAACTTTCCCTAGAATCCCCCTTCAAGAAGTTCCATTTTATCACTTTTCTAGAAAAAAGGATCTCATGTAGTAAATCTTATATATCTTATGTAAAAAACCCCACATGTGACATGTATCTTTCTAACGGCATGTCACATATAGGGGTTTTGACATAAGATACATAAGGTTCACCATGGCTCCCTATTTTCTATAAAAGTGATGATATGATCTAAATTTTTCCTAATGAAAGATACGATTAACTTTGTTTGATATTTGTCTTTCTTATGTATATGATAACTAAAGAATGCTTGGGAAATAAAATACATAAACATCGATTGGCTGGATTAATACAGGAAGGATGGATCAAGGCTTATGTCTCCTCCCCGTTTCTCCTCAATAAAGTGAATATCTAGGAACTTGTAATTTATACTTTTGTATGAATTTTTAAAATGTTAAAAATTCCACTGCTTGATATTCCATTAAAAGTTCCAAACTAAAAAGATAAATTTTTAAGACCGCCCTTGGTTGAAAGGAATGTATGTCCTGATCCTAAGAGGGAGGGCAACCAATCTCTCATGATAGGTGGTTCTCCAAGAGTGACGGTAGCCAATCTCTCATGATAGTAGGTGATACACCAAGAAGGAGGGCTGGGCTAGGCTCTCACAAGATGTACCCAAAGAAGGATGGTAGGGTTGGGCCCTCACAATGTGTGTGTGCATGTGAGTGTGTATAGTGAGTGTATGTGTGTGTGTATGCATGCGCGCGCGCGCGCGTGTGTGTGTGTGTGTGATGTCTAGAGAAAGGGTGTGTATATATGCGGTGTGTAGAGAAGGAGTGTATATATGTGTGTATACATTTATTTTCATATTTGTGCATGTGAATGCAAATGTGTGTATAAAGAGTATGCACATGTAGGTCTTTAGGATTGTGCACATGCATGCATGCATGCACACGTGCATACATGTAAAAGTGTATATGTGGATTTTACGTATAGATAGGCATGTTTACATGTGAGAGTGTGCATGTGCATGTGCGAGCATTTTCAGATTGTGCATATACGGCATGTCGATGCACAAGAGTGTGAGTGTATTGGTGAATGTGTATGTACACGTGTGTGTATGTGTGTTTGCATATATGCATACATGCGAGTGTTTTTACACGTGTATGCAAGTATTTTTCATGTGTGCATGTGATTTTATGTATGTGCACATGCATGTTTTTTGCTTTTACACGTGCATGCAAGTATAATGAGTGATTTATCGTGTGTGCATGTGAGTTTATGTATGTGCACATGCAAGTGTTTTTTGCTTCTTATTGTTTTTAGTTTTGTCTGGGTCTGAGGATTTGTTTACCATTCCCTTAACTTGTGTCTATACAATTGATTAGGGGTATTACATTACATATGGACAATGGGGATTTAAGGTTCACAACTTACCTTGTGTTGGCTCAATGTGCGAAGGTAAAGAACTGCTTGCCCATCCCATAATAAAAGCATGGATGCCACTGCCATCAGCTTCATGGGTATGCTTGTCTGAAATTTGGTCTTCTAGCAGAGGGCGAGTTGGTGGTAGCATATAGCGCGGGGTTGTTATGGGACCATGGAACGTACGAGTCACTTGGTGGTGCCAAGAAAGTGTGTACGCAACTCTCTTCAGGGCTTAGCACGAAGGGTGACTCTTCTTTGATTTGCATGGTGATGCCTTTAAGCATGGGGATCACTTGGTGGTGCTGAGAGAGTGTGTGTATGACTCTCTTCGGGCCTTGGCACCAAGGGTGACTCTTCTTTTGGATTGATGGGGGTGCAGACTTGGCGAAACATCCAACGAGATTTTTTGACTACTTTATTGTTGGTGGTATTGACACGTGAGTCAAGGTGATCGCCATTTCCCTCCACTCTTTCTTGATCTTTGGGGGTGGCTTTATAGGATGACGTTTGGTCTCCACTCCTACTTAATCTTTAGGGGTTTCTTTGTAGGCATGGCTTTTAATCTCCATTCCATGGTGATCAAACATTTGATGGGGCATTTGTAGAGACCTAGGGCACATGATTTTTTGGCCTTGGAACCTAAATGTACGTGGGGTTCCCTGTTCATAGAAGCCTTGAGCTTCCAAGAGCTTTGTTGCCATACATTGACTATAGTAGGGTGACATTGGGGGCCCATCTCTTGACTCTAGGGGGTTATTGCACAGACGGTGAGGCTTTTGGAACCCAAATAAAAGAGTTTCTCTCATAGAAGCCTAACACTTTGACTATCTATAAGTCTCGGGTGGTCGAGAGTATAAAACCTTTTCTTAAAGCTCCTACTTGGCACATTTGTGCTCTAGTGGGCAGGCTTTGGACCAATGGTTGCTGCCTTTGGCATCATACTTGTCTTAGCTAGCCACAATACTCTTGACGCTTGGGTACCCCCTCCTTCTTAGTGACCCTCCCAAATGTTTTTTTGTGGGGTTGATTTTTGGGAAGCGTTCCTTGTCTTTATCAAACAAGGTTTTGGATCTCCATTATGGGTAGAGGGATGTCCAACCCATTGAGGATGTGTCAAGGTTTTGGATCTCCATTATGGGTAGAGGGATGTCCAACCCATTGAGGATGTGTCAAGGTTTTGGATCTCCATTATGGGTAGAGGGATGTCCAACCCATTGAGGATGCGTCAAGGTTTTGGATCTCAAGGATGTGTCAAGGCCATAGGAGTGTGAGTGTCAAGGCCATAGGAGTGTGAGTGTTAGGATGGCATGGTTATAGAGGTGTCACATCCTAGAGTGTCATCCACATCCGCACTAGTTGAACTCAATATCTCAACCTTCCCCCTCAAGGTCAATTTCATAGTTTGCACTCCAAGTAAGCTTCTCAACCTGTGAAGGTTCTCTCAACCCAATGCCTTCATAAAGATGTTAGCCAACTTGTCCTCTGTGATGACATCAACCAAATCCACACTACTTGTGAAAAACTTTTCCGTCACAAAATGATAATGCTTGTACCTCAATGTGCTTCGATTATATGTTTCTCATGCTGTAATGTTTTTCCCCCTTGTTTTACTGTACATTATTTTCCTTCCTCTTGGGCTTGTTTTTTAATCTTTTATTTGTTCTTTTTCTCTTATTTCTTTTTATGGACTTGGACTAGTATAACATGTGTTAATGGTCTATAGTGGTTCTCTAATTTACCACATTGATATACCCTTGGGTTTCCACACCATTTTAGCTTCTTTTTCTTATTTCTCCTCATTCAAAACTGAAGGATTAAATTCCCTTTCTTAAGTTCCTTATTTTGACATTTTCAAACCACTTCTTTTGTGCCAAAACTTCTCCACCATTATGCCATATGCATGGCCATCAATTTGGTCTCCTCTAGTTTTTTAAGTCAATTAGCTATTCACCATGGCATTCTCAATCATTCTTTTTGTATGACATCAATCCCCAAACTAGGTGCTAAGTCCTCCATTATTGTCACATCAACTCCAAATGTTAGCTAAAATGGTGTATAACCCCTTTGGAACTTTGTATGATGTACGATAGGCCCATAGAATAGCTGTAAGCTTATGTACCCAATTAGTTCAATTGGCCCCTACTTGTTGGGATATTTTGAAGTGTAGTGTGTAGTGGTGTTTGAACATTCTCTTATTGAGAGAACATAAGATAATGCCTTGGTGCCAATATAAAGCATTATACATAGTGGAAGGATTATCATACTAATACAATCATTGTGCAAAAACTCTCTTATGTGTGTGTATGTTATCACATCTCTCTCTCTCTCTTCCCCCTACCCATACATGTTTATGGAAGAAGGCACTATGGATTGATCTCTCCATCTTTTCTTCCACTGACTCTATCTTGGCTTGAACCTTGTTTACCTACATGGTATCAGAGCATGGTTGAACCCACTAGCATCAACTCTGTGTTTTTTTATTGCCTTGCCCTCACATCTATGTTTTTCCCTTACTATGCTGAGTTACACTTTTTCGATGCCACCCTCCATGTTTTATAAGATACCTTAACAATCTGCTTAGTTACATTTTTTGGATGCCACCTTGCATGTTTTATAAAAGGTGCCTCAACACTCTGAGTTGCATTTTATTTCTATAGCCCACGGCACCTATGCTAGAAGGGTGATACCCACCTTGTGGTACTCAAGCATGTGTATCTTGCCTCCACCTACCATTAAAAGAGTTGGATTTTTACGTGGATTTGACCAACAAATATCTAAATGGGTAGACCCAAGGGTTTGGTTGCTTGTTCAACAACCTAGAGACCAAAGAATTGCTACGACATTACTTTTTTTGGGCTACATAAATGGACCCTTAGATCTTGACCAAAAGCCTAATGTTGATTGAATGGCACAAAGTTTCTACTAGTCATGCATACAACTTTAAACAACTTCTCTTTGAAGATTCATGAATAATAAATGGCATAGATTCTTAATATGCTAGTCGATACAAGATAAGCAACTTCTGTGCTTTTGAGAATAAATTGCTATAATGGGAATATTCACAAACATCACATAAATTACATTGTTCATACAACTCCAAAACAATCCAAATTTTTGTACCACACTAAACACATGATCGCAAGTATTAAGTGAGTATACATGTTGAAGGCAAGCATAATAAAATCTATAAACACCAATTTCAAGTAATGGGACATGCAATCACTTAAATTCTTAATATGTGAGTCAATGCAAGATAAGCAACTTCGATGATTTTGATAATAAATTGTTATAATGGGAATATCCACAAAGATCACATAAATTGCATTGTTCATTCAACTCCAAAAAAATCCAAGTTTTTGCATCACATTAAACACATGATTGTAGGAGGGCCCATACATGCTGAAGGAAAGCATAATTAAGTCTATCACGCCAATTTCAAGTAGTGTGTTAGACATGCAATCACCTCCTTGATTCACATGTAACACCCTTAGTGACATGCTTTAGATAGACTCAAGGATACACTGTTCTATTTTGCTTAGCACCCAACAATTTCACTAGATACGCTGAACAATCAACAACACCACTTCGAGCTTGGAGAACATGGATGCCCACATTTGCGCATGTACTCAATTGACAAACCATTTGATCAACCACAACATTTACACAAACAACAACACTTGCATGGCCATGGGTTACTATGTTGCGCGTGTACACATGAGACATGATATATATACATGTGTACTATTGCAAGCATGCATAGAGTATTATTCACAAGGCATATACACACCATGTTAGACATATTGTAGTATTTGAAATACTTGGTAGAGGTACAAGGGAACATGTGCATTGTGATGGGTTGGTCAAGGGAGATCGCCCCATGAAAATTGAAGTCTACACTTACACGTTGGTAAAATGCTCTCTCTGTCTCTCTTAAAAACACACATCTACTCTTTACACGCGTAACGCTTAATCTAGTGAGAATTAGGCGACATGACATAGTAAATGCTACACCGCACTAAACAGAGTGGCAATGCAGGATTGATAATATTGTACAAAATACAAAATTTGAAGTCTTCCACAAGCCTGGAGGCTAGAAGGGAAGATCAAGGCACTGATTTCATTTCATGTAATGTAGGGGCCTTTTTGTTCAACCAGGGCTTTTCATAATCCTTTACTCATTGTATAGAACTTCTTTCCTTCCTTCCTTTCCCCTCAAACATATAATACCTGTTTAATTTGCCAAAGTTCAATTTTGAGAGATCTGATATGTAAGTATCATTACACACTCTAGAAGGGAAGATCAAGGCACTGATTTCATTTCATGTGATGTAGGGGCCTTTTTGTTCAACCAGGGCTTTCCATAATCCTTTACTCATTGTATAGAACTTCTTTCCTTCCTTCCTTTCCCCTCAAACATATAATACCTGTTTAATTTGCCAAAGTTCAATTTTGAGAGATCTGATATGTAAGTATCATTACACACTCTTTTGGTATGTTGGAGGAACCTTCACACCTAAAACTGAGCGTTTCCTATTCTACAATGTCAGGCGGCAGCCAAATCTCGTCATGAACGGTCTTCAAAGAAGTATTTTCTGCCAGACACTTGCCTCGACAGGTAAGTTCTACCTGGTTTCATAGATCAAGGTAACAACAATTCAAGGCATCAAAATTTATTACACTGCAGGAGCCCATTAGTTTTTTTAACTGCAATTTTGCATTTTGTATTTTTTTTCCCAGTTGGACTTCTCTCTCATTCCTAACACGCCATAATCTATAAAATTTGGGCTAGAAATCTAGGTATTGAGATAAATAATCATTTATTTAAATACGTTTTACTTATTCTTATGAATAATTAATAGCTTACTAAGATCTACGGAGACAACTTGACACTTTTAAAGTGGACGTACTTATCATTGGGCGGTAGTTCAATCATTAAGGTGTTTGGTTGATTTGCCTTAGGTTATGGGTTCAAACCCTTCTGGCGGCCCGTGGGTGTGTGTGGTGTTTGTAAAAGGGTATGTGGGGCCTTGAGAGGAGTCCTCTCATCAATGTAGGAATTAAATGCGCAAATTATTTTAATAAAAAAAGTAGAAGTCATAGCACTTGGCATTCACCAGTGTTACCAAGCCACAAGGTCAATTACACTCATGGGTAAAGGCATGCGCATGCAACATTTATGAGTGATTAACAAGGCATTTAAGCTCGCATTGAAAAGATATACCCATTGCCAACATGTTGATCATGTGTCCTACTTACTTTCCTCAATGCTTGCTAAGCTTGCAAGAGAAGCTGCATGCCTGGCTTAAAGATATGCTATGTTCTCTTGCTGGGCTTGCAAGAGAAGAGGGCACTAAGTCAGGGTTTGCAACAATTTAAGGATGCCAATACATGCGAGTGTTTGCATATATGCATACATGCGAGTGTTTTTACACGTGTATGCAAGTATTTTTCATGTGTGTTTGCATATATGCATACATGCGAGTGTTTTTACACGTGTATGCAAGTATTTTTCATGTGTGCATGTGATTTTATGTATGTGCACATGCATGTTTTTTGCTTTTACATGTGCATGCAAGTATAATGAGTGATTTATCGTGTGTGCATGTGAGTTTATGTATGTGCACATGCAAGTGTTTTTTGCTTCTTATTGTTTTTAGTTTTGTCTGGGTTTGAGGATTTGTTTACCATTCCCTATACTTGTGTCTATACAATTGATTAGGGGTATTACATTACATATGGACAATGGGGATTTAAGTTTCACAACTTACCTTGTGTCGGCTCAATGAGCAAAGGTAAAGAACTGCTTGCCCATCCCATAATAAAAGCATGGATGCCACTGCCATCGGCTTCATGGGTATGGTTGTCTGAAATTTGGTCTTCTAGCAGAGGGCGAGTTGGTGGTAGCATATAGCGTGGGGTTGTTATGGGACCATGGAGCCTACGGGTCACTTGGTGGTGCCAAGAAAGTGTGTACGCAACTCTCTTCAGGGCTTAGCACGAAGGGTGACTCTTCTTTGATTTGCATGGTGATGCCTTTAAGCATGGGGATCACTTGGTGGTGCTGAGAGAGTGTGTGTATGACTCTCTTCGGGCCTTGGCACCAAGGGTGACTCTTCTTTTGGATTGATGGGGGTGCAGACTTGGCGAAACATCCACGAGATTTTTTGACTACTTTATTGTTGGTGGTATTGACACGTGAGTCAAGGTGATAGCCATTTCCCTCCACTCTTTCTTGATCTTTGGGGGTGGCTTTATAGGATGACGTTTGGTCTCCACTCCTACTTAATCTTTAGGGGTTTCTTTGTAGGCATGGCTTTTAATCTCCATTCCATGGTGATCAAACATTTGATGGGGCATTTGTAGAGACCTAGGGCACATGGTTTTTTGGCCTTAGAACCTAAATGTACGTGGGGTTCCCTGTTCATAGAAGCCTTGAGCTTCCAAGAGCTTTGTTGCCATACATTGACTATAGTAGGGTGACATTGGGGGCCCATCTCTTGACTCTAGGGGGTTATTGCACAGACGGTAAGGCTTTTGGAACCCAAATAAAAGAGTTTCTCTCATAGAAGCCTAACACTTTAACTATCTATAAGTCTCGGGTCGAGAGTATAAAACCTTTTCTTAAAGCTCCTACTTGGCACATTTGTGCTCATGGTGGGCAGGCTTTGGACCAATGGTTGCTGCCTTTGGCATCATACTTGTCTTAGCTAGCCACAATACTCTTGACGCTTGGGTACCCCCTCCTTCTTAATGACCCTCCCAAATGTTTTTTGTGGGGTTGATTTTTGGGAAGCGTTCCTTGTCTTTATCAAACAAGGTTTTGGATCTCCATTATGGGTAGAGGGATGTCCAACCCATTGAGGATGTGTCAAGGCCATAGGAGTGTGAGTGTTAGGATGGCATGGTTATAGAGGTGTCACATCCTAGAGTGTTAGGATGGCATGGTTATAGAGGTGTCACATCCTAGAGTGTCATCCACATCCGCACTAGTTGAACTCAATATCTCAACCTTCCTCCTCAAGGTCAATTTCATAGTTTGCACTCCAAGTAAGCTTCTCAACCTGTGAAGGTTCTCTCAACCCAATGCCTTCATAAAGATGTGAGCCACCTTGTCCTCTGTGATGACATCAACCAAATCCACACTACTTGTGAAAAACTTTTCCGTCACAAAATGATAATGCTTGTACCTCAATGTGCTTCGATTATATGTTTCTCATGCTGTTACACAATAAATGACAATAATGTTTTTCCCCCTTGTTTTACTGTACATTATTTTCCTTCCTCTTGGGCTTATTTTTTAATCATTTATTTGTTCTTTTTCTCTTATTTCTTTTTATGGACTTGGACTAGTATAACATGGGTTAATGGTCTATAGTGGTTCTCTAATTTACCACATTGATATACCCTTGGGTTTCCACACCATTTTAGCTTCTTTTTCTTGTTTCTCCTCATTCAAAACTGAAGGATTCAATTCCCTTTCTTAAGTTCCTTATTTTGACATTTTCAAACCACTTCTTTTGTGCCAAAACTTCTCCACCATTATGCCATATGCATGGCCATCAATTTGGTCTCCTCTAGTTTTTTTAAGTCAATTAACTATTCACCATGGCATTCTCAATCATTCTTTTTGTATGACATCAATCCCCAAACTAGGTGCTAAGTCCTCCATTATTGTCACATCAACTCCAAATGTTAGCTAAAATGGTGTATATCCCATTTGCAACTTTGTATGATGTACGATAGGCCCATAGAATAGCTGTAAGCTTATGTACCCAATTAGTTCAATTGGCCCCTACTTGTTGGGATATTTTGAAGTGTAGTGTGTAGTGGTGTTTGAACATTCTCTTATTGGGAGAACATAAGATAATGCCTTGGTGCCAATATAAAGCATTATACATAGTGGAAGGATTATCATACTAATGCAATCATTGTGCAAAAACTCTCTTATGTGTGTGTATGTTATCACATCTCTCTCTCTCTTCCCCCTACCCATACATGTTTATGCACGAAGGCACTATGGATTGATCTCTCCATCTTTTCTTCCACTAACTCTATCTTGGCTGGAACCTTGTTTACCTACATGGTATCAGAGCATGGTTGAACCCACTAGCATCAACTCTGTGTTTTTTTATTGCCTTGCCCTCACATCTATGTTTTTCCCTTACAATGCTGAGTTACACTTTTTTGATGCCACCCTCCATGTTTTATAAGATACCTTAACAATCTGCTTAGTTACATTTTTTGGATGCCACCTTGCATGTTTTATAAAAGTTGCCTCAACACTCTGAGTTGCGTTTTATTTCTATAGCCCATGCCACCTATGCTAGAAGGGTGGTACCCACCTTGTGGTACTCAAGCATGTGTATCTTGCCTCCACCTACCATTAAAAGAGTTGGATTTTTACGTGGATTTGACCAACAAATATCCAAATGGGTAGACCCAAGGGTTTGGTTGCTTGTTCAACAACCTAGAGACCAAAGAATTGCTAAGACATTACTTTTTTTGGGCTACATAAATGGACCCTTAGATCTTGACCAAAAGCCTAATGTTGATTGAATGGCACAAAGTTTCTACTAGCCATGCATACAACTTTAAACAACTTCTCTTTGAAGATTCATGAATAATAAATGGCATAGATTCTTAATATGCTAGTCAATGCAAGATAAGCAACTTTTGTGCTTTTGAGAATAAATTGCTATAATGGGAGTATTCACAAACATCACATAAATTACATTGTTCATACAACTCCAAAATAATCCAAATTTTTGTGCCACACTAAATACATGATCGCAAGTATTAAGTGAGTATACATGTTGAAGGCAAGCATAATAAAATCTATAAACACCAATTTCAAGTAATGGGACATGCAATCACTTAAATTCTTAATATGTGAGTCAATGCAAGATAAGCAACTTCGATGATTTTGATAATAAATTGTTATAATGGGAATATTCACAAAGATCACATCAATTGCATTGTTCATACAACTCCAAAAAAATCCAAGTTTTTGCATCACATTAAACACATGATTGTAGGAGGGCCCATACATGCTGAAGGCAAGCATAATTAAGTCTATCACGCCAATTTCAAGTAGTGTGTTAGAAATGCAATCACCTCCTTGATTCACATGTAACACCCTTAGTGACATGCTTTAGATAGACTCAAGGATACATTGTTCTATTTTCCTTAGCACCCAACAATTTTACTAGATACGCTGAACAATCAACAACACCACTTCGAGCTTGGAGAACATGGATGCCCACATTTGCGCATGTACTCAATTGACAAACCATTTGATCAACCACAGCATATACACAAACAACAACACGTGCATTGCCATGGGTTACTATGTTGCGCGTGTACACATGAGACATGATATATATACATGTGTACTATTGCAAGCATGCATAGAGTATTATTTGAAATACTTGGTAGAGGTACAAGGGGTCATGTGCATTGTGATGGGTTGGTCAAGGGAGATCGTCATGAAAATTGAAGTCTACACTTACACATTGGTAAAATGCTCTCTCTGTCTCTCTTAAAAACACACATCTACTCTTTACACGCGTAACGCTTAATCTAGTGAGAATTAGGCGACATGACATAGTAAATGCTACACCGCACTAAACAGAGTGGCAATGCAGGATTGATAATATTGTACAAAATACAAAATTTGAAGTCTTCCACAAGCCCGGAGGCTAGAAGGGAAGATCAAGGCACTGATTTCATTTCATGTGATGTAGGCATGATCAAACTTAAATAACACAAGAATGCATTAGAACTCTTATACCTTATGCAAGGTAGAGAAGCTCACACACAAAAATGAGAGAGAGAGAGAGAGAGAGAGAGAGAGAGAGAGAGAGAGAGAGAGAGAGAGCCAAAAGTGTGGTATTCAACCAATCGAGAAATATAATATATATTTGGTTCACTTGCATTCTTCCCAGTTTTAATTTCTTTTTCAAGTTTATATCTGTATCAAAAAACTCTTTATATCAATTAAAAAAAGAGCTAGGGCAGATTGGGGAGTACTGTGCAGACTCCCCAGGCTACCCTGTAAGTCATACCCATATGATTTCACCAAACCCTAGATCAAGATTTGCGTGTGGTATACATAGATTCCAACCTTGAGAAGGCTCTGCTATGAAACCTTATCTCAACTACGTGTTTGTTGAGCTAACTAGCACAGTGTCTAGGAAACGTCGTGTGGTGGAGCACACTAGTTTAACCTATGGATAAGGGATAATAATGTAGTTCTAAAGTTATTCTACTCAATGTATTGAAGCTAAGATTAAAAAGCTAGGAACCTAAATTAAATTTAAAAACTAGATTATGATCTTAAATAATCTAAAGAATCTAGATAACATATCCTTATCTTGGGAATTCTATAGATGAATATTATAAGGTTAAGTTTAGGCATGGAAGTAAAAAAAAAAACAAGGCATTCATATGTATTCTTTGTAGTCTTATTAAGATTTGATGGATATAGTCTTTCTTATCTTATGTTCAAGATGATCTTATATCAATTAAAAGTTAGACTTGAATCACCTAAGATTTAGGTAGTTAATTTGCTCTTAATTTGTGAGTTATATGTTGAAATTATATTACGTTTTAAGGCTAAGTATGATAATTAGGCTAAGACTAACTTTTGTTATACTTTGATAATGCAAGTGTATGGTCATTGGTGATCTTGGATTTGTCTGAAATTTTATGAACTAGTCATATGGGATGGGTAGTTCCATTTGATGAGAAAGGCAAAAGAGAACTTTACCAAGACATGGATATGAGTTATCTAGATCCATAACCAAGACTTACATATTTTTCTTATCTGAAAATAAGGGGGAAAGGTATACGAGTATTGAATATATAAGAAGGAACTAAGGATGTTCAAGGAACTAAGGGGGAAAGGTACACGAGTATTGGATATATAAGAAGGAACTAAGGATGTTCAAGAAACTAAGGGGAAAGGTGCATGAGAGTTACATATATAAGAAAGAACTAAGGATGTTCAAGGAACCCTTAGATTATTTACAAAGGAGGCGACTTCCCTCGTTGGATGGTACTTGTACATTGTCAACATAAACCTTGCATAAACCCCTATGATTATTTACAAAGGAGGACACTTCGCCTCGATGGTGGATGGCACTTGGTACATTGTCAACATAAACCCTGCAACAATAGGATTGTAAAGAAAAGGATAGAATAATATTGTATTTTTGTTGTATTTAAATAATTACAAATAATTATTTGTTGTATTCAAATAATTATTTTATGATTCTAATGACGGAGATGGCCTTCCGTCGTATTGATCACACCCTCCTCAAGGATCCGAAGAGATACCATTAGCCTCTCACTTTTGTGGGGCAGAAGTTTGGAAAACCTCAGTCAAGGAGGAAAATGATGAGGAGTAGTGGGGATTTGGCCCACAACCCCGTCCTTGGTTCGATTTGACTAGGACAAGGTCTATAAGATGTGGTCCTAGTGTAGATCCATGAGACACTAAGACTCCTAGAAGAGTCCATAAAGGTGGCTTATTCCAAAATCCTGGGCTTCAAATGGGTATTGGCCCCATGGATGTACCAAGGTAAAAGACAGCAAGATATTAAGAGTGGCTCCAATATGGGTATACCAATGAACTTTCCCTAGAATCCCCCTTCAAGAAGTTCCATTTTATCACTTTTCTAGAAAAAAGGAGCTCATGTAGTAAATATTATATATCTTATGTAAAAAACCCCACATGTGACATGTATCTTTCTAACGGCATATCACATATAGGGGTTTTGACATAAGATACATAAGGTTCACCATGGCTCCCTATTTTCTATAAAAGTGATGATATGATCTAAATTTTTCCTAATGAAAGATACGATTAACTTTGTTTGATATTTGTCTTTCTTATGTATATGATAACTAAAGAATGCTTGGGAAATAAAATACGTAAACATCGGTTGGCTGGATTAATACAGGAAGGATGGATCAAGGCTTATGTCTCCTCCCCGTTTCTCCTCAATAAAGTGAATATCTAGGAACTTGTAATTTATACTTTTGTATGAATTGTTAAAATGTGAAAAATTCCACTGCTTGATATTTCATTAAAAGTTCCAAACTAAAAAGATAAATTTTTAAGACCGCCCTTGGTTCAAAGGAATGTATGTCCTGATCCTAAGAGGGAGGGCAACCAATCTCTCATGATAGGTGGTTCTCCAAGAGTGACGGTAGCCAATCTCTCATGATAGGTGATACACCAAGAAGGAGGGCTGGGCTAGGCTCTCGCAAGATGTACCCAAAGAAGGATGGTAGGGTTGGGCCCTCACAATGTGTGCATGTGAGTGTGTATAGTGAGTGTATGTGTGTGTGTGTGTGTGTGTGTGCGTGTGTGTGTGTGTGTGTGTGTGTGTGTGTGTGATGTCTAGAGAAAGGGTGTGTATATATGCGGTGTGTAGAGAAGGAGTGTATATATGTGTGTATACATTTATTTTCATATTTGTGCATGTGAATAAAAATGTGTGTATAAAGAGTATGCACGTGTAGGTTTTTTAGGATTGTGCACATGCATGCATGCATGCACACGTGCATACATGTAAAAGTGTATATGTGGATTTTACGTATAAATAGGCGTGTTTACATGTGAGAGTGTGCATGTGCATGTGCGAGCATTTTCAGATTGTGCATATACGGCATGCAGATGCACAAGAGTGTGAGTGTATTGGTGAATGTGTATGTACACGTGTGTGTATGTGTGTTTGCATATATGCATACATGCGAGTGTTTTTACACGTGTATGCAAGTATTTTTCATGTGTGCATGTGATTTTATGTATGTGCACATGCATGTTTTTTGCTTTTACACGTGCATGCAAGTATAATGAGTGATTTATCGTGTGTGCATGGGAGTTTATGTATGTGCACATGCAAGTGTTTTTTGCTTCTTATTGTTTTTAGTTTTGTCTGGATTTGAGGATTTGTTTACCATTCCCTATACTTGTGTCTATACAATTGATTAGGGGTATTACATTACATATGGACAATGGGGATGTAAGGTTCACAACTTACCTTGTGTTGGCTCAATGTGCGAAGGTAAAGAACTGCTTGCCCATCCCATAATAAAAGCATGGATGCCACTGCCATCGGCTTCATGGGTATGTTTGTCTGAAATTTGGTCTTCTAGCAGAGGGCGAGTTGGTGGTAGCATATAGCGCGGGGTTGTTATGGGACCATGGAGCCTACGGGTCACTTGGTGGTGCCAAGAAAGTGTGTACGCAACTCTCTTCAGGGCTTAGCACGAAGGGTGACTCTTCTTTGATTTGCATGGTGATGCCTTTAAGCATGGGGATCACTTGGTGGTGCTGAGAGAGTGTGTGTATGACTCTCTTCGGGGCTTGGCACCAAGGGTGACTCTTCTTTTGGATTGATGGGGGTGCAGACTTGGCGAAACATCCATGAGATTTTTTGACTACTTTATTGTTGGTGGTATTGACATGTGAGTCAAGGTGATAGCCATTTCCCTCCACTCTTTCTTGATCTTTGGGGGTGGCTTTATAGGATGACGTTTGGTCTCCACTCCTACTTAATCTTTAGGGGTTTCTTTGTAGGCATGGCTTTTAAACTCCATTCCATGGTGATCAAACATTTGATGGGGCATTTGTAGAGACCTAGGGCACATGGTTTTTTGGCCTTGGAACCTAAATGTACGTGGGGTTCCCTGTTCATAGAAGCCTTGAGCTTCCAAGAGCTTTGTTGCCATACATTGACTATAGTAGGGTGACATTGGGGGCCCATCTCTTGACTCTAGGGGGTTATTGCACAGACGGTGAGGCTTTTGGAACCCAAATAAAAGAGTTTCTCTCATAGAAGCCTAACACTTTGACTATCTATAAGTCTCGGGTCGAGAGTATAAAACCTTTTCTTAAAGCTCCTACTTGGCACATTTGTGCTCATGGTGGGCAGGCTTTGGACCAATGGTTGCTGCCTTTGGCATCATACTTGTCTTAGCTAGCCACAATACTCTTGATGCTTGGGTACCCCCTCCTTCTTAGTGACCCTCCCAATTGTTTTTTGTGGGGTTGATTTTTGGGAAGCGTTCCTTGTCTTTATCAAACAAGGTTTTGGATCTCCATTATGGGTAGAGGGATGTCCAACCCATTGAGGATGTGTCAAGGCCATAGGAGTGTGAGTGTTAGGATGGCATGGTTATAGAGGTGTCACATCGTAGAGTGTCATCCACATCCACACTAGTTGAACTCAATATCTCAACCTTCCTCCTCTCAAGGTCAATTTCATAGTTTGCACTCCAAGTAAGCTTCTCAACCTATGAAGGTTCTCTCAACCCAATGCCTTCATAAAGATGTCAGCCACCTTGTCCTCTGTGATGACATCAACCAAATCCACACTACTTGTGAAAAACTTTTCCGTCACAAAATGATAATGCTTGTACCTCAATGTGCTTCGATTATATGTTTCTCATGCTGTTACACAATAAATGACAATAATGTTTTTCCCCCTTCTTTTACTGTACATTATTTTCCTTCCTCTTGGGCTTGTTTTTTAATCATTTATTTGTTCTTTTTCTCTTATTTCTTTTTATGGACTTGGACTAGTATAACATGGGTTAATGGTCTATAGTGGTTTTCTAATTTACCACATTGATATACCCTTGGGTTTCCACACCATTTTAGCTTATTTTTCTTGTTTCTCCTCATTCAAAACTAAAGGATTAAATTCCCTTTCTTAAGTTCCTTATTTTGACATTTTCAAACCATTTCTTTTGTGCCAAAACTTCTCCACCATTATGCCATATGCATGGCCATCAATTGGGTCTCCTCTAGTTTTTTTAAGTCAATTAGCTATTCACCATGGCATTCTCAATCATTCTTTTTGTATGACATCAATCCCCAAAATAGGTGCTAAGTCCTCCATTATTGTCACATCAACTCCAAATGTTAGCTAAAATGGTGTATATCCCATTTGCAACTTTGTATGATGTACAATAGGCCCATAGAATAGCTGTAAGCTTATGTACCCAATTAGTTCAATTGGCCCCTACTTGTTGGGATATTTTGAAGTGTAGTGTGTAGTGGTGTTTGAACATTCTCTTATTGAGAGAACATAAGATAATGCCTTGGTGCCAATATAAAGCATTATACATAGTGGAAGGATTATCATACTAATACAATCATTGAGCAAAAACTCTCTTATGTGTGTGTATGTTATCACATCTCTCTCTCTCTCTCTTCCCCCTACCCATACATGTTTATGCACGAAGGCACTATGGATTGATCTCTCCATCTTTTCTTCCACTAACTATATCTTGGCTGGAACCTTGTTTACCTACATGGTATCAGAGCATGGTTGAACCCACTAGCATCAACTCTGTGTTTTTTTATTGCCTTGCTCTCACATCTATGTTTTTCCCTTACTATGCTGAGTTACACTTTTTTGATGCCACCCTCCATGTTTTATAAGATACCTTAACAATCTGCTTAGTTACATTTTTTGGATGCCACCTTGCATGTTTTATAAAAGTTGCCTCAACACTCTGAGTTGCGTTTTATTTCTATAGCCCATGCCACCTATGCTAGAAGGGTGGTACCCACCTTGTGGTACTCAAGCATGTGTATCTTGCCTCCACCTACCATTAAAAGAGTTGGATTTTTACGTGGATTTGACCAACAAATATCCAAATGGGTAGACCCAAGGGTTTGGTTGCTTGTTCAACAACCTAGAGACCAAAGAATTGCTAAGACATTACTTTTTTTGGGCTACATAAATGGACCCTTAGATCTTGACCAAAAGCCTAATGTTGATTGAATGGCACAAAGTTTCTACTAGCCATGCATACAACTTTAAACAACTTCTCTTTGAAGATTCATGAATAATAAATGGCATAGATTCTTAATATGCTAGTCAATGCAAGATAAGCAACTTCTGTGCTTTTGAGAATAAATTGCTATAATGAGAATATTCACAAACATCACATAAATTACATTGTTCATACAACTCCAAAACAATCCAAATTTTTGTACCACACTAAACACATGATCGCAAGTATTAAGTGAGTATACATGTTGAAGGCAAGCATAATAAAATCTATAAACACCAATTTCAAGTAATGGGACATGCAATCACTTAAATTCTTAATATGTGAGTCAATGCAAGATAAGAAACTTCAATGATTTTGATAATAAATTGTTATAATGGGAATATTCACAAAGATCACATTAATTGCATTGTTCATACAACTCCAAAAAAATCCAAGTTTTTGCATCACATTAAACACATGATTGTAGGAGGGCCCATACATGCTGAAGGCAAGCATAATTAAGTCTATCATGGCAATTTCAAGTAGTGTGTTAGACATGCAATCACCTCCTTGATTCACATGTAACACCCTTAGTGACATTCTTTAGATAGACTCAAGGATACACTGTTCTATTTTGCTTAGCACCCAACAATTTTACTAGATACGCTGAACAATCAACAACACCACTTCGAGCTTGGAGAACATGGATGCCCACATTTGCGCATGTACTCAATTGACAAACCATTTGATCAACCATAGCATATACACAAACAACAACACTTGCATGGCCATGGGTTACTATGTTGCGCGTGTACACATGAGACATGATATATATACATGTGTACTATTGCAAGCATGCATAGAGTATTATTCACAAGGCATATACACACCATGTTAGACATATTGTAGTATTTGAAATACTTGGTAGAGGTACAAGGGGTCATGTGCATTGTGATGGGTTGTTCAAGGGAGATTGCCATGAAAATTGAACTCTACACTTACGCGTTGGTAAAATGCTCTCTCTGTCTCTCTTAAAAACACACATCTACTCTTTACACGCGTAACGCTTAATCTAGTGAGAATTAGGCGACATAACATAGTGAATGCTACACCGCACTAAACAGAGTCGCAATGCAGGATTGATAATATTGTACAAAATACAAAATTTGAAGTCTTCCACAAGCCCGGAGGCTAGAAGGGAAGATCAAGGCACTGCTTTCATTTCATGTGATGTAGGGGCCTTTTTGTTCAACCAAGGCATTCCATAATCCTTTACTCATTGTATAGGACTTCTTTCCTTCCTTCCTTTCCCCTCAAACATATAATACCTGTTTAATTTGCCAAAGTTCAATTTTGAGAGATCTGATATGTAAGTATCATTACACACTCTTTTGGTATGTTGGAGGAACCTTCACACCTAAAACTGAGCGTTTCCTTTTCTGCAAAGTCAGGCGGCAGCCAAATCTCATCCTGAACGGTCTTCAAAGAAGTATTTTCTGCCAGACACTTACCTCGACAGGTAAGTTCTACGTGGTTTCATAGATTAAGGTAACAACAATTCAAGGCATCAAAATTTATTACACTGCAGGAGCCCATTAGCTTTTTTAACTGCAATTTTGCATTTTGTATTTTTTTTCCCAGTTGGACTTCTCTCTTATTCCTAACACACCATAATCTATAAAATTTGGGCTGGAAATCTAGGTATTGAGATAAATAATCATTTATTTAAATACGTTTGAGTACTTATTCTTATGAATAATTAATAGCTTACTAAGATCTACGGAGACAACTTGACACTTTTAAAGTGGACGCACTTATCATTGGGCGGTAGTTCAATCATTAAGGTGTTTGGTTGATTTGCCTTAGGTTATGGGTTCAAACCCTTCTGGTGACCCCGAATGTTGCCCGTGGGTGTGTGTGGTGTTTGTAAAAGGGCATGCGGGGCCTTGAGAGGAGTCCTCTCATCAATGTAGGAATTAGTTGCACAAATTATTTTAATAAAAAAAGTAGAAGTCATAGCACTTGGCATTCACCAGTGACCAAGCCACAAGGTCAATTACACTCATGGGTAAAGGCATGCGCATGCAACATTTAATGAGTGATTAACAAGGCATTTCAGCTCGCATTGAAAAGATATACCCATTGCCAACATGTTGATCATGTGTCCTACTTACTTTCCTCAATGCTTGCTAAGCTTGCAAGAGAAGCTGAATGCCTGGCTTAAAGATATGCTATGTTCTCTTGCTGGGCTTGCAAGAGAAGAGGGCACTAAGTGAGGGTTTGCAACAATTTAAGGATGCCAATACTTCGACAATTTCTCCAATATTAGTATACGATATTATATATGGAGAATTAAAGGCTTCTTTTTTCCATTTCTTACATATGTGTGCACACTTATGTGATGTGTGCATGTACATATGTGTATGTATAATCCTTGGATTGGCTCCATAAGAATCAGGCTGACATTCACTGTCACAATGGAACCATTTCTTTCCTCGACCTGCACGAAAATGGAGTCCAAAGAATTGGAATTTTCAGATCCCAAGTCTTGCAATTAGTCAAAGCTTCTAAATTATTAAAGGGACTCAGAAAGAGGCAAGCTCTCTATGTCATTAAAGTGAATCCAGTAGATAGAAAATGCAAGGCTACGGAACCAAAATGGCTAAGTGAGTAGCGTACGCTCATGTATTCCCAGAAGAGCTGATTGAGATGTCTTCGACTTGTGAAGTGGATCATGAGATAGAACTAACCTTAGGAGCTCAGCCTGAGTAGCCCAACCTGCATACAAAATGCCAGTTCCAGAAACCATAGATCTTAAGGAGCAGTTAAAATGAATCCGGTAGATAGAAAATGCAAGGCTACGGAACCAAAATGGCTAAGTGAGTACGCTCATGTATTCCTAGAAGAGCTAACTGAGATGTCTCTGACTCGTGAAGTGGATCATGAGATAGAACTAACCTAGGAGCTCAATCAATAGCCCAACGAGTCTGTTTTGGGGACTCAAGAAGATGAGGTAAGTAGCTGCTAAGCCCTTCTCTGATCTATATGTAATTGTCTTTTATTGTTTTATACTTACCTTACTCTTGTTTTCATGTATGTGGGATGAAGAGGAACATCAAGACTATGAGCGTGAAAGTGGGTGAAGAAAGTGAAGACGAAGACGAGTCAAAGGAGTCCAATGAGGATTTCGAGCAGCCTCCTCTTCCTTGATTTCTTTTTTGTATATGGCCAAGGGCCCAACCAATCGAGAAATATAATATATATTTGGTTCACTTGCATTCTTCCCAGTTTTAATTTCTTTTTCAAGTTTATGTCTGTATCAGAAAACTATTTATATCAATTAAAAAAAGAGCTAGGGCAGATTGGGGAGTATTGTGCAGACTCCCCAGGCTGCCCTGTAAGTCATACCCATATGATTTCACCAAACCCTAGATCAATATTTGCGTGTGGTATACATAGATTCCAACCTTGAGAAGGCTGTGCTATGAAACCTTATCTCAACTACGTGTTTGTTGAGCTAACTAGCACAGTGTCTAGGAAACGTCGTGTGGTGTATGGAGCACACTAGTTTAACCTATGGATAAGGGATAATAATGTAGTTCTAAAGTTATTCTACTCAATGTATTGAAGCTAAGATTAGAAAGCTAGGAACTTAAATTAAATTTAAAAACTAGATTATGATCTTAAATAATCTAAAGAATCTAGATAACATATCCTTATCTTGGGAATTCTATAGATGAATACTATAAGGTTAAGTTTAGGCATGGAAGTAAAAAAAAAAACAAGGCATTCATATGTATTCTTTGTAGTCTTATTAAGATTTGATGGATATAGTCTTTCTTATCTTATGTTCAAGATGATCTTATATCAATTAAAAGTTAGACTTGAATCACCTAAGATTTAGGTAGTTAATTTGCTCTTAATTTGTGAGTTATATGTTGAAATTATATTACGTTTTAAGGCTAAGTATGATAATTAAGCTAAGACTAACTTTTGTTATACTTTGATAATGCAAGTGTATGGTCATTGGTGCTCTTGGATTTGTCTGAAATTTTATGAACTAGTCATATGGGATGGGTAGTTCCATTTGATGAGAAAGACAAAAGAGAACTTTACCAAGACATGGATATGAGTTATCTAGATCCATAACCAAGACTTACATATTTTTCTTATTTGAAAATAAGGGGGAAAGGTATACGAGTATTGAATATATAAGAAGGAACTAAGGATGTTCAAGGAACTAAGGGGGAAAGGTACACGAGTATTGGATATATAAGAAGGAACTAAGGATGTTCAAGAAACTAAGGGGAAAGGTGCATGAGAGTTACATATATAAGAAAGAACTAAGGATGTTCAAGGAACCCTTAGATTATTTACAAAGGAGGCGACTTCCCTCGTTGGATGGTACTTGTACATTGTCAACATAAACCTTGCATAAACCCCTATGATTATTTACAAAGGAGGACACTTCGCCTCGATGGTGGATGGCACTTGGTACATTGTCAACATAAACCCTGCAATAGGATTGTAAAGAAAAGGATAGAATAATATTGTATTTTTGTTGTATTCAAATAATTACAAATAATTATTTGTTGTATTCAAATAAATATTTTATGATTCTAATGACGGAGATGGCCTTCCGTCGTATTGATCACACCCTCCTCAAGGATCCGAAGAGATACCATTAGCCTCTCACTTTTGTGGGGAAAAAGTTTGGAAAACCTCAGTCAAGGAGGAAAATGATGAGGAGTAGTGGGGATTTGGCCCACAACCCCGTCCTTGGTTCCTCAAGGCTTCTATGAACACGGAACCCCACGTACATTTAGGTTCCAAGGCCAAAAAACCATGTGCCCTAGGTCTCTACAAATGCCCCATCAAATGTTTGATCACCATGGAATGGAGATTAAAAGCCATGCCTACAAAGAAACCCCTAAAGATTAAGTAGGAGTGGAGACCAAACGTCATCCTATAAAGCCACCCCCATCAAATGTTTGATCACCATGGAATGGAGATTAAAAGCCATGCCTACAAAGAAACCCCTAAAGATTAAGTAGGAGTGGAGACCAAACGTCATCCTATAAAGCCACCCCCAAAGATCAAGAAAGAGTGGAGGGAAATGGCTATCACCTTGACTCACGTGTCAATACCACCAACAATAAAGTAGTCAAAAAATCTCGTGGATGTTTTGCCAAGTCTACACCCCCATCAATCGAAAAGAAGAGTCACCCTTGGTGCCAAGCCCCGAAGAGAGTCATACACACACTCTCTCAGCACCACCAAGTGATCCCCATGCTTAAAGGCATCACCATGCAAATCAAAGAAGAGTCACCCTTCGTGCTAAGCCCTGAAGAGAGTTGCGTACACACTTTCTTGGCACCACCAAGTGACCCGTAGGCTCCATGGTCCCATAACAACCCCGTGCTATATGCTACCACCAACTCGCCCTCTGCTAGAAGACCAAATTTCAGACAAACATACCCATGAAGCCGATGGCAGTGGCATCCATGCTTTTATTATGGGATGGGCAAGCAGTTCTTTACCTTCGCACATTGAGCCAACACAAGGTAAGTTGTGAACCTTAAATCCCCATTGTCCATATGTAATGTAATACCCCTAATCAATTGTATAGACACAAGTATAGGGAATGGTAAACAAATCCTCAAACCCAGACAAAACTAAAAACAATAAGAAGCAAAAAACACTTGCATGTGCACATACATAAACTCACATGCACACACGATAAATCACTCATTATACTTGCTTGCACGTGTAAAAGCAAAAAACATGCATGTGTACATACATAAAATCACATGCACACATGAAAAATACTTGCATACACGTGTAAAAACACTCGCATGTATGCATATATGCAAACACACACACACACACACGTACGTGTACATACACATTCACCAATACACTCACACTCTTGTGCATCTGCATGCCATATATGCACAATCTGAAAATGCTCGCACATGCACATGCACACTCTCACATGTAAACACGCCTATCTATACGTAAAATCCACATATACACTTTTACATGTATGCACGTGTGCATGCATGCATGCATGTGCACAATCCTAAAAAACCTACACGTGCATACTCTTTATACACACATTTGCATTCACATGCACAAATATGAAAATAAATGTATACACACATATATACACTCCTTCTCTACACACCGCATATATACACACCCTTTCTCTAGACATCACACACACACACACACACGCACACACGCACACACACATACACTCACTATACACACTCACACGCACACACACATACACTCACTATACACACTCACATGCACACACACATTGTGAGGGCCCAACCCTACCATCCTTCTTTGGGTACATCTTGTGAGAGCCTAGCCCAGCCCTCCTTCTTGGTGTATCACCTATCATGAGAGATTGGCTACCGTCACTCTTGGAGAACCACCTATCATGAGAGATTGGTTGCCCTCCCTCTTAGGATCAGGACATACATTCCTTTGAACCAAGGGCGGTCTTAAAAATTTATCTTTTTAGTTTGGAACTTTTAATGAAATATCAAGCAGTGGAATTTTTCACATTTTAACAATTCATACAAAAGTATAAATTACAAGTTCCTAGATATTCACTTTATTGAGGAGAAACGGGGAGGAGACATAAGCCTTGATCCATCCTTCCTGTATTAATCCAACCAACCGATGTTTACGTATTTTATTTCCCAAGCATTCTTTAGTTATCATATACATAAGAAAGACAAATATCAAACAAAGTTAATCGTATCTTTCATTAGGAAAAATTTAGATCATATCATCACTTTTATAGAAAATAGGGAGCCATGGTGAACCTTATGTATCTTATGTCAAAACCCCTATATGTGACATGCCGTTAGAAAGATACATGTCACATGTGGGGTTTTTTACATAAGATATATAAGATTTACTACATGAGCTCCTTTTTTCTAGAAAAGTGATAAAATGGAACTTCTTGAAGGGGGATTCTAGGGAAAGTTCATTGGTATACCCATATTGGAGCCACTCTTAATATCTTGTTGTCTTTTACCTTGGTACATCCATGGGGCCAATACCCATTTGAAGCCCAGGATTTTAGAATAAGCCACCTTTATGGACTCTTCTAGGAGTCTTAGTGCCTCATGGATCTACACTAGGACCACATCTTATAGACCTTGTCCTAGTCAAATCGAACCAAGGATGGGGTTGTGGGCCAAATCCCCACTACTCCTCTCATTTTCCTCCTTGACTGAGGTTTTCCAAACTTCTGCCCCACAAAAGTGAGAGGCTAATGGTATCTCTTCAGATCCTTGAGGAGGGTGTGATCAATACGACGGAAGGCCATCTCCGTCATTAGAATCATAAAATAATTATTTGAATACAACAAATAATTATTTGTAATTATTTGAATACAACAAAAATACAATATTATTCTATCCTTTTCTTTACAATCCTATTGCAGGGTTTATGTTGACAATGTACCAAGTGCCATCCACCATCGAGGCGAAGTGTCCTCCTTTGTAAATAATCATAGGGGTTTATGCAAGGTTTATGTTGACAATGTACAAGTACCATCCAACGAGGGATGTCGCCTCCTTTGTAAATAATCTAAGGGTTCCTTGAACATCCTTAGTTCTTTCTTATATATGTAACTCTCATGCACCTTTCCCCTTAGTTTCTTGAACATCCTTAGTTCCTTCTTATATATCCAATACTCGTGTACCTTTCCCCCTTAGTTCCTTGAACATCCTTAGTTCCTTCTTATATATTCAATACTCGTATACCTTTCCCCCTTATTTTCAAATAAGAAAAATATGTAAGTCTTGGTTATGGATCTAGATAACTCATATCCATGTCTTGGTAAAGTTCTCTTTTGTCTTTCTCATCAAATGGAACTACCCATCCCATATGACTAGTTCATAAAATTTCAGACAAATCCAAGATCACCAATGACCATACACTTGCATTATCAAAGTATAACAAAAGTTAGTCTTAGCCTAATTATCATACTTAGCCTTAAAACGTAATATAATTTCAACATATAACTCACAAATTAAGAGCAAATTAACTACCTAAATCTTAGGTGATTCAAGTCTAACTTTTAATTGATATAAGATCATCTTGAACATAAGATAAGAAAGACTATATCCATCAAATCTTAATAAGACTACAAAGAATACATATGAATGCCTTGTTTTTTTTTTACTTCCATGCCTAAACTTAACCTTATAGTATTCATCTATAGAATTCCCAAGATAAGGATATGTTATCTAGATTCTTTAGATTATTTAAGATCATAATCTAGTTTTTAAATTTAATTTAAGTTCCTAGCTTTCTAATCTTAGCTTCAATACATTGAGTAGAATAACTTTAGAACTACATTATTATCCCTTATCCATAGGTTAAACTAGTGTGCTCCATACACCACACCACGTTTCCTAGACACTATGCCAGTTAGCTCAACAAACACGTAGTTGAGATAAGGTTTCATAGCAGAGCCTTCTCAAGGTTGGAATCTATGTATACCACACGCAAATCTTGATCTAGGGTTTGGTGAAATCATATGGGTATGACTTACAGGGCAGCCTGGGGAGTCTGCACAGTACTCCCCAATCTGCCCTAGCTCTTTTTTTAATTGATATAAATAGTTTTTTGATACAGACATAAACTTGAAAAAGAAATTAAAACTAGGAAGAATGCAAGTGAACCAAATATATATTATATTTCTCGATTGGTTGGGCCCTTGGCCATATACAAAAAAGAAATCAAGGAAGAGGAGGCTGCTCGGAATCCTCATTGGACTCCTCCGACTCGTCTTCGTCTTCACTTTCTTCACCCACTTTCACGCTCATAGTCTTGATGTTCCTCTTCATCCTACATACATGAAAACAAGAGTAAGGTAAGTATAAAACAATAAAAGACAATTACATATAGATCAGAGAAGGGCTTAGCAGCTACTCACCTCATCTTCTTGAGTCCCCAAAACAGACTCGTTGGGCTATTGACTGAGCTCCTAGGGTTAGTTCTATCTCATGATCCACTTCACGAGTCGGAGACATCTCAGTCAGCTCTTCTAGGAATACATGAGTGTACTCACTTAGCCATTTTGGTTCCATAGCCTTGCATTTTCTATCTACCGGATTCATTTTAACTGCTCCTTAAGATCTATGGCTTCTGGAACTGGCATTTTGTATGCACGTTGGGCTACTGACTGAGCTCCTAAGGTTAGTTCTATCTCATGATCCACTTCACGAGTCGAAGACATCTCAGGCAGCTCTTCTGGGAATACATGAGCATACTCACTTAGCCATTTTGGTTCCGTAGCCTTGCATTTTCTATCTACTAGATTCAGTTTAATGACATAGACAGCTTGCCTCTTTCTGAGTCCCTTTAATAATTTAGAAGCTTTGACTAATTGCAAGACTTGGGATCCGAAAATTCCAATTCTTTGGACTCCATTTTCGTGCAGGTCGAGGAAAGAAATGGTTCCATTGTGACAGTGAATGTCAGCCTGATTCTTATGGAGCCAATCCAAGGATTATACATACACATATGTACATGCACACATCACATAAGTGTGCACACATATGTAAGAAATGGAAAAAAGAAGCCTTTAATTCTCCATATATAATATCGTATACTAATATTGGAGAAATTGTTGAAGTATTGGCATCCTTAAATTGTTGCAAACCCTCACTTAGTGCCCTCTTCTCTTGCAAGCCCAGCAAGAGAACATAGCATATCTTTAAGCCAGGCATTCAGCTTCTCTTGCAAGCTTAGCAAGCATTGAGGAAACCAAGTAGGACACATGATCAACATGTTGGCAATGGGTATATCTTTTCAATGCGAGCTTAAATGCCTTGTTAATCACTCATAAATGTTGCATGCGCGTGCCTTTACCCATGAGTGTAATTGACCTTGTGGCTTGGTCACTGGTGAATGCCAAGTGCTATGACTTCTACTTTTTTTATTAAAATAATTTGCACAACTAATTCCTACATTGATGAGAGGACTCCTCTCAAGGCCCCGCATGCCCTTTTACAAACAACACACACACCCACAGGCAACATTTGTGGTCGCCAGAAGGGTTTGAACCCATAACCTAAGGCAAATCAACCAAACACCTTAATGATTGAACTACCACCCAATGATAAGTACGTCCACTTTAAAAGTGTCAAGTTGTCTCCCTAGATCTTAGTAAGCTATTAATTATAAGAATAAGTACTCAAACGTATTTAAATAAATTATTATTTATCTCAATACCTAGATTTCCAGCCTAAATTTTATAGATTATGGTGTGTTAGGAATGAGAGAGAAGTCCAACTGGGAAAAAAAATACAAAATGCAAAATTGCAGTTAAAAAAACTAATGGGCTCCTGCAGTGTAATAAATTTTGATGCCTTGAATTGTTGTTACCTTGATCTATGAAACCAGGTAGAACTTACCTGTCAAGGCAAGTGTCTGGCAGAAAATACTTCTTTAAAGAAGACCGTTCGGGACGAGATTTGGCTGTCGCCTGACTTTGCAGAAAAGGAAACACTCAGTTTTAGGTGTGAAGGTTCCTCCAACATACCAAAAGAGTGTGTAATGATACTTACATATCAGATCTCTCAAAATTGAACTTTGGCAAATTAAACAAGTATTATATGTTTGAGGGGAAAGGAAGGAAGGAAAGAAGTTCTATACAATGAGTAAAGGATTATGGAAAGCCCTGGTTGAACAAAAAGGCCCCTACATCACATGAAATGAAATTAGTGCCTTGATCTTCCCTTCTAGCCTCCGGGCTTGTGGAAGACTTCAAATTTTGTATTTTGTACAATATTATCAATCTTGCATTGCCACTCTCTTTAGTGCGGTGTAGCATTTACTATGTCATGTCGCCTAATTCTCACTAGATTAAGCGTTACGCGTGTAAAGAGTAGATGTGTGTTTTTAATAGAGACAGAGAGAGCATTTTACCAACGTGTAAGTGTAGACTTCAATTTTCATGGCGATCTCCTTTGACCAACCCATCACAATGCACATGACCCCTTGTACCCCTACCAAGTATTTCAAATACTACAATATGTCTAACATGGTGTGTATATGCCTTGTCAATAATACTCTATGCATGCTTGCAATAGTACACATGTATATATATCATGTCTCATGTGTACACGCGCAACATAGTAACCCATGGCCATGCAAGTGTTGTTGTTTGTGTATATGCTGTGGTTGATCAAATGGTTTGTCAATTGAGTACATGCGCAAATGTGGGCATCCATGTTCTCCAAGCTCGAAGTGGTGTTGTTGATTGTTCAGCATATCTAGTAAAATTGTTGGGTGCTAAGCAAAATTGAACAGTGTATCCTTGAGTCTATCTAAAGCATGTCACTAAGGGTGTTACATGTGAATCAAGGAGGTGATTGCATGTCTAACACACTACTTGAAATTGGCGTGATAGATGCATGGCTAGTAGAAACTTTGTGCCATTCAATCAACATTAGGCTTTGGGTCAAGATCTAAGGGTCCATTTATGTAGCCCAAAAAAAGTAATGTTGTAGCAATTCTTTAGTCTCTAGGTTGTTGAACAAGCAACCAAACCCTTGGGTCTACCCATTTGGATATTTGCTGGTCAAATCCACGTAAAAATCCAACTCTTTTAATGGTAGGTGGAGGCAAGATACACATGCTTGAGTACCACAAGGTGGGTACCACCCTTCTAGCATAGGTGGCATGGGCCATAGAAATAAAACGCAACTCAGAGTGTTGAGGCAACTTTTATAAAACATGCAAGGTGGCATCCAAAAAATGTAACTAAGCAGATTGTTAAGGTATCTTATAAAACATGGAGGGTGGCATCAAAAAAGTGTAACTCAGCATAGTGAGGGAAAAACATAGATGTGAGGGCAAGGCAATAAAAAAACACAGAGTTGATGCTAGTGGGTTCAACCATGCTCTGATACCATGTAGGTAAACAAGGTTCCAGCCAAGATAGAGTCAGTGGAAGAAAAGATGGAGAGATCAATCCATAGTGCCTTCGTGCATAAACATGTATGGGTAGGGGGAAGAGAGAGAGAGATGTGATAACATACACACACATAAGAGAGTTTTTGCACAATGATTGTATTAGTATGATAATCCTTCCACTATGTATAATGCTTTATATTGGCACCAAGGCATTATCTTATGTTCTCTAAATAAGAGAATGTTCAAACACCACTACACACTACACTTCAAAATATCCCAACAAGTAGGGGCCAATCGAACTAATTGGGTACATAAGCTTACAGCTATTCTATGGGCCTATCGTACATCATACAAAGTTGCAAATGGGATATACACCATTTTAGCTAACATTTGGAGTTGATGTGACACTAATGGAGGACTTAGCACCTAGTTTGGGGATTGATGTCATACAAAAAGAATGATTGAGAATGCCATGGTGAATAGCTAATTGACTTAAAAAAACTAGAGGAGACCAAATTGATGGCCACGCATATGGCATAATGGTGGAGAAGTTTTGGCACAAAAGAAGTGGTTTGAAAATGTCAAAATAAGGAACTTAAGAAAGGGAATTCAATCCTTCAGTTTTGAATGAGGAGAAACAAGAAAAAGAAGCTAAAATGGTGTGGAAACCCAAGGGTCTATCAATGTGGTAAATTAGAGAACCACTATAGACCATTAACCCATGTTATACTAGTCCAAGTCCATAAAAAGAAATAAGAGAAAAAGAACAAATAAATGATTAAAAAACAAGCCCAAGAGGAAGGAAAATAATGTACAGTAAAACAAGGGGGAAAAACATTATTGTCATTTATTGTGTAACAGCATGAGAAACATATAATCGAAGCACATTGAGGTACAAGCATTATCATTTTGTGACGGAAAAGTTTTTCACAAGTAGTGTGGATTTGGTTGATGTTATCACAGAGAACAAGGTGATTGACATGTTTATGAAGGCATTGGGTTGAGAGAACCTTCACAGGTTGAGAAGCTTACTTGGAGTGCAAACTATGAAATTGACCTTGAGGAGGAAGGTTGAGATATTGAGTTCAACTAGTGCGGATGTGGATGACACTCTAGGATGTGACACCTCTATAACCATGCCATCCTAACACTCACACTCCTATGGCCTTGACACATCCTCAATGGGTTGGACATCCCTCTACCCATAATGGAGATCCAAAACCTTGTTTGATAAAGACAAGGAACACTTCCCAAAAATCAACCCCACAAAAAACATTTGGGAGGGTCACTAAGAAGGAGGGGGTACCCAAGCGTCAAGAGTATTGTGGCTAGCTAAGACAAGTATGATGCCAAAGGCAGCAACCATTGGTCCAAAGCCTGCCCACCATGAGCACAAATGTGCCAAGTAGGAGCTTTAAGAAAAGGTTTTATACTCTCGACCACCCGAGACTTATAGATAGTCAAAGTGTTAGGCTTCTATGAGAGAAACTCTTTTATTTGGGTTCCAAAAGCCTCACCGTCTGTGCAATAACACCCTAGAGTCAAGAGATGGGCCCCCAATGTCACCCTACTATAGTCAATGTATGGCAACAAAGCTCTTGGAAGCTCAAGGCTTCTATGAACAGGGAACCCCACGTACATTTAGGTTCCAAGGCCAAAAAACCATGTGCCCTAGGTCTCTACAAATGCCCCATCAAATGTTTGATCACCATGGAATGGAGATTAAAAGCCATGCCTACAAAGAAACCCCTAAAGATTAAGTAGGAGTGGAGACCAAACGTCATCCTATAAAGCCACCCCCAAAGATCAAGAAAGAGTGGAGGGAAATGGCTATCACCTTGACTCACGTGTCAATACCACCAACAATAAAGTAGTCAAAAAATCTCGTGGATGTTTCGCCAAGTCTGCACCCCCATCAATCCAAAAGAAGAGTCACCCTTGGTGCCAAGCCCCGAAGAGAGTCATACACACACTCTCTCAGCACCACCAAGTGATCCCCATGCTTAAAGGCATCACCATGCAAATCAAAGAAGAGTCACCCTTCGTGCTAAGCCCTGAAGAGAGTTGCGTACACCCTTTCTTGGCACCACCAAGTGACCCGTAGGCTACATGGTCCCATAACAACCCCGCGCTATATGCTACCACACCAACTCGCCCTCTGCTAGAAGACCAAATTTCAGACAAACATACCCATGAAGCCGATGGCAGTGGCATCCATGCTTTTATTATGGCATCCATGCCAAGTAGGAGCTTTAAGAAAAGGTTTTATACTCTCGACCCGAGACTTATAGATAGTCAAAGTGTTAGGCTTCTATGAGAGAAACTCTTTTATTTGGGTTCTAAAAGCCTCACCATCTGTGCAATAACCCCCTAGAGTCAAGAGATGGGCCCCCAATGTCACCCTAGTATAGTCAATGTATGGCAACAAAGCTCTTGGAAGCTCAAGGCTTCTATGAACAGGGAACCCCACGTACATTTAGGTTCCAAGGCCAAAAAACCATGTGCCCTAGGTCTCTACAAATGCCCCATCAAATGTTTGATCACCATGGAATGGAGATTAAAAGCCATGCCTACAAAGAAACCCCTAAAGATTAAGTAGGAGTGGAGACCAAACGTCATCCTATAAAGCCACCCCCATCAAATGTTTGATCACCATGGAATGGAGATTAAAAGCCATGCCTACAAAGAAACCCCTAAAGATTAAGTAGGAGTGGAGACCAAACGTCATCCTATAAAGCCACCCCCAAAGATCAAGAAAGAGTGGAGGGAAATGGCTATCACCTTGACTCACGTGTCAATACCACCAACAATAAAGTAGTCAAAAAATCTCGTGGATGTTTTGCCAAGTCTACACCCCCATCAATCCAAAAGAAGAGTCACCCTTGGTGCCAAGCCCTGAAGAGAGTCATACACACACTCTCTCAGCACCACCAACAAGTGATCCCCATGCTTAAAGGCATCACCATGCAAATCAAAGAAGAGTCACCCTTCGTGCTAAGCCCTGAAGAGAGTTGCGTACACACTTTCTTGGCACCACCAAGTGACCCGTAGGCTCCATGGTCCCATAACAACCCCGCGCTATATGCTACCACCAACTCGCCCTCTGCTAGAAGACCAAATTTCAGACAAACATACCCATGAAGCCGATGGCAGTGGCATCCATGCTTTTATTATGGGATGGGCAAGCAGTTCTTTACCTTCTCACATTGAGCCAACACAAGGTAAGTTGTGAACCTTAAATCCCCATTGTCCATATGTAATGTAATACCCCTAATCAATTGTATAGACACAAGTATAGGGAATGGTAAACAAATCCTCAAACCCAGACAAAACTAAAAACAATAAGAAGCAAAAAACACTTGCATGTGCACATACATAAACTCACATGCACACACGATAAATCACTCATTATACTTGCATGCACGTGTAAAAGCAAAAAACATGCATGTGTACATACATAAAATCACATGCACACATGAAAAATACTTGCATACACGTGTAAAAACACTCGCATGTATGCATATATGCAAACACACACACACACACACGTGTACATACACATTCACCAATACACTCACACTCTTGTGCATCTGCATGCCATATATGCACAATCTGAAAATGCTCGCACATGCACATGCACACTCTCACATGTAAACACGCCTATCTATACATAAAATCCACATATACACTTTTACATGTATGCACGTGTGCATGCATGCATGCATGTGCACAATCCTAAAAAACCTACACGTGCATACTCTTTATACACACATTTGCATTCACATGCACAAATATGAAAATAAATGTATACACACATATATACACTCCTTCTCTACACACCGCATATATACACACCCTTTCTCTAGACATCACACACACACACACACGCACACACGCACACACACATACACTCACTATACACACTCACACGCACACACACATACACTCACTATACACACTCACATTGTGAGGGCCCAACCCTACCATCCTTCTTTGGGTACATCTCGTGGAGCCTAGCCCAGCCCTCCTTCTTGGTGTATCACCTATCATGAGAGATTGGCTACCGTCACTCTTGGAGAACCACCTATCATGAGAGATTGGTTGCCCTCCCTCTTAGGATCAGGACATACATTCCTTTGAACCAAGGGCGGTCTTAAAAATTTATCTTTTTAGTTTCGAACTTTTAATGAAATATCAAGCAGTGGAATTTTTAACATTTTAACAATTCATACAAAAGTATAAATTACAAGTTCCTAGATATTCACTTTATTGAGGAGAAACGGGGAGGAGACATAAGCCTTGATCCATCCTTCCTGTATTAATCCAACCAACCGATGTTTACATATTTTATTTCCCAAGCATTCTTTAGTTATCATATACATAAGAAAGACAAATATCAAACAAAGTTAATCGTATCTTTCATTAGGAAAAATTTAGATCATATCATCACTTTTATAGAAAATAGGGAGCCATGGTGAACCTTATGTATCTTATGTCAAAACCCCTATATGTGACATGCCGTTAGAAAGATACATGTCACATGTGGGGTTTTTTACATAAGATATATAAGATTTACTACATGAGCTCCTTTTTTCTAGAAAAGTGATAAAATGGAACTTCTTGAAGGGAGATTCTAGGGAAAGTTCATTGGTATACCCATATTGGAGCCACTCTTAATATCTTGCTGTCTTTTACCTTGGTACATCCATGGGGCCAATACCCATTTGAAGCCCAGGATTTTGGAATAAGCCACCTTTATGGACTCTTCTAGGAGTCTTAGTGCCTCATGGATCTACACTAGGACCACATCTTATAGACCTTGTCCTAATCAAATCGAACCAAGGACGCGGTTGTGGGCCAAATCCCCACTACTCCTCATCATTTTCCTCCTTGACTGAGGTTTTCCAAACTTTTGCCCCACAAAAGTGAGAGGCTAATGGTATCTCTTCGGATCCTTGAGGAAGGTGTGATCAATACGACGGAAGGCCATCTCCGTCATTAGAATCATAAAATAATTATTTGAATACAACAAAAATACAATATTATTCTATCCTTTTCTTTACAATCCTATTGCAGGGTTTATGTTGACAATGTACCAAGTGCCATCCACCATCGAGGCGAAGTGTCCTCCTTTGTAAATAATCATAGGGGTTTATGCAAGGTTTATGTTGACAATGTACAGGTACCATCCAACGAGGGAAGTCGCCTCCTTTGTAAATAATCTAAGGGTTCCTTGAACATCCTTAGTTCTTTCTTATATATGTAACTCTCATGCACCTTTCCCCTTAGTTTCTTGAACATCCTTAGTTCCTTCTTATATATCCAATACTCGTGTACCTTTCCCCCTTAGTTCCTTGAACATCCTTAGTTCCTTCTTATATATTCAATACTCGTATACCTTTCCCCCTTATTTTCAAATAAGAAAAATATGTAAGTCTTGGTTATGGATATAGATAACTCATATCCATGTCTTGGTAAAGTTCTCTTTTGTCTTTCTCATCAAATGGAACTACCCATCCCATATGACTAGTTCATAAAATTTCAGACAAATCCAAGATCACCAATGACCATACACTTGCATTATCAAAGTATAACAAAAGTTAGTCTTAGCCTAATTATCATACTTAGCCTTAAAACGTAATATAATTTCAACATATAACTCACAAATTAAGAGCAAATTAACTACCTAAATCTTAGGTGATTCAAGTCTAACTTTTAATTGATATAAGATCATCTTGAACATAAGATAAGAAAGACTATATCCATCAAATCTTAATAAGACTACAAAGAATACATATGAATGCCTTGTTTTTTTTTACTTCCATGCCTAAACTTAACCTTATAGTATTCATCTATAGAATTCCCAAGATAAGGATATGTTATCTAGATTTTTTAGATTATTTAAGATCATAATCTAGTTTTTAAATTTAATTTAAGTTCCTAGCTTTCTAATCTTAGCTTCAATACATTGAGTAGAATAACTTTAGAACTACATTATTATCCCTTATCCATAGGTTAAACTAGTGTGCTCCATACACCACGTTTCCTAGACACTATGCCAGTTAGCTCAACAAACACGTAGTTGAGATAAGGTTTCATAGCAGAGCCTTCTCAAGGTTGGAATCTATGTATACCACACGCAAATCTTGATCTAGGGTTTGGTGAAATCATATGGGTATGACTTACAGGGCAGCCTGGGGAGTCTGCACAGTACTCCCCAATCTGCCCTAGCTCTTTTTTTAATTGATATAAATAGTTTTTTGATACAGACATAAACTTGAAAAAGAAATTAAAACTGGGAAGAATGCAAGTGAACCAAATATATATTATATTTCTCGATTGGTTGGGCCCTTGGCCATATACAAAAAAGAAATCAAGGAAGTGGAGGCTGCTCGGAATCCTCATTGGACTCCTCCGACTCGTCTTCGTCTTCACTTTCTTCACCCACTTTCACGCTCATAGTCTTGATGTTCCTCTTCATCCTACATACATGAAAACAAGAGTAAGGTAAGTATAAAACAATAAAAGACAATTACATATAGATCAGAGAAGGGCTTAGTAGCTACTTACCTCATCTTCTTGAGTCCCCAAAACAGACTCGTTGGGCTATTGAGACTGAGCTCCTAGGGTAAGTTCTATCTCATGATCCACTTCACGAGTCGGAGACATCTCAGTCAGCTCTTCTAGGAATACATGAGCGTACTCACTTAGCCATTTTGGTTCCGTAGCCTTGCATTTTCTATCTACCGGATTCATTTTAACTGCTCCTTAAGATCTATGGCTTCTGGAACTGGCATTTTGTATGCACGTTGGGCTACTGACTTAGCTCCTAAGGTTAGTTCTATCTCATGATCCACTTCACGAGTCGAAGACATCTCAGTCAGCTCTTCTGGGAATACATGAGCGTACTCACTTAGCCATTTTGGTTCCGTAGCCTTGCATTTTCTATCTACTGGATTCAGTTTAATGACATAGACAGCTTGCCTCTTTCTTAGTCCCTTTAATGATTTAGAAGCTTTGACTAATTGCAAGACTTGGGATGCAAAAATTCCAATTCTTTGGACTCCATTTTCGTGCAAGTCGAGGAAAGAAATGGTTCCATTGTGACAGTGAATGTCAGCCTGATTCTTATGGAGCCAATCCAAGGATTATACATACACATATGTACATGCACACATCACATAAGTGTGCACACATATGTAAGAAATGGAAAAAAGAAGCCTTTAATTCTCCATATATAATATCGTATACTAATATTGGAGAAATTGTCGAAGTATTGGCATCCTTAAATTGTTGCAAACCCTCACTTAGTGCCCTCTTCTCTTGCAAGCCCAGCAAGAGAACATAGCATATCTTTAAGCCAGGCATTCAGCTTCTCTTGCAAGCTTAGCAAGCATTGAGGAAAGTAAGTAGGACACATGATCAACATGTTGGCAATGGGTGTTTGGGACATCATAGCATAGCGGAGGCTACACTCCAACCCACACACTTTGTCAATCCGTGAATGCAACCCGGTTAGCGCATAGAGGCTATCCCGAATGGGAGAAGATTAGTTAACCACACACTAATGACTTCTAGTCCTACTCAATCCTTCTTCAACACTCAAGCATGTTACCATATTATAGTAGTGATGTGTGTGAACACACTTAGGACCGCCGGGGCACTTTTTCCCTCACTAGGAGGTTTTTTCCCCCGTGCATTGTATATACGCCCATTATCTTCTAGGGCTAGTCATCTTTCATTTTTGGCACTCATAATACACTACTGTGTTGTGCTCAAGCTTCCTCATCTTCTTGAAGTTGTGTGTGCATTCCTGCAACCCTAATTCCAACAATTGGTATCAGAGCAGGCTTCCTCCTCCCGGGCAGCATCACCGGCACCTGCCGCTTCATCTCCTCCGATTGCAACGAGGTTTCACGAGCGTCTGCAGGTTAGTATATGCCGTGGGAGAGCATGTAGGGCATGGTCGTTTCAGAATTTTGATCTGAAGTCATTTCGCCCTCCGTTTTTGCATTCCAAGTACTGCGCAGGCAAAATCGTCCTACTGTGCAGATTTTCTGTCAAGTTTAAAATCTGCAGGACAGGTGCCCATTCGTCTGTTTTGGGCTGTGCTACATAGCACAGGTCGATTTTATACAGGTTTACCTCTTACAGACAGCATTTACATCTAGTAGTACAGTCATTGGCCATGGCTGACAACAATGATGTATTCCGCATGTTGGCTGCTGAGGATAAGTTGGATGGCACCAACTATCCATTGTGGGCATATATGATGCGACATGTATTGGTAGCAAAGGGGTTATGGAACATTGTGCAGGGTATTGATGCACGTCCTATTGTGGCTGGGAATGCTGCAAACACATCAGAAACAGGTACTGTTGATGATGGTGCAGGCACAAGTGCTGTAGCAGCTGTTCGAGAACCACCACTTTCAGCAGAGCAGATTCGTTGGGATGGTAGAGATGCGCAGGCTCATGCCTTGATTGCGCTGTCTGTCAAACGTACCATTATCCCACATATTCGCTCCTGCAGGACTTCTAAGGATGCTTGGGATGTACTTGCCACATTGTATCAGGCAAGAAATGAGGCTCGTGTTGCTTACCTCCGAAAACAGTTGGAGAATGAGCATATGAACGAAGGTGATTCTATGGATAGCTTTTTGACAAAGATCAAGGATTTCAAAGAGCAGCTCATTTCTGCAGATGAAATCCTGTCAGACAGTTCACTTGTGCAGACTGTTTTGAATGGTCTACCAGATTCTTATCAGGGTTTTGCTTCCACTCTTCGCTTGATGATGAAAGGCAATCCCAATGCCTTATCATTTGAGGAGTTAGTTTCTGTTTTGCTGCAAGAAGACCAGTCAAGGCAAAACAGGAATAATATGCGTGTCGCAGATCAAGCTTTCGTTGCTAGTCAGAGAAGCGGGAAAGGTAAAGCTGGCTTTTCTTCTAGTAAGCAGAAATCTGCAAATGCTGCGCAACCAAAGAAGGAAGACAAAGATGAGAAGAAGGGTGACAAACAGAAGACATTTTGCAAGTACTGTAAGGGAAATGATCATGTCATCAAAGCGTGTCCTAAGCTGGCTGCGAAAGAGGCTAAGAAGAAAGAGGCTGGTATGGCTGTTGCAGATGCCTCTCCTTCTAACAATGAATCTGCTAATGTTGTGCTAGATACAGAATGGGCATTCAATGCGCAGTGCAGTTATGACCCATCTTTGCATGACACATGTATGTCTGCAGTAGATTCAGATGTATGGTACTTTGACAGTGGTGCCACTAAGCATATCACCTCGCAGCGCAGTTTATTCACTTTCCTTGAGTCTGCTCCCACAGGGAATACTGTCACTTGTGCCAATAACTCCTCTTATCCCGTTAAAGGAGTTGGACAGATTGTGCTGAATGTTGCAAATGGCAACACCTTTACACTTTTTGATGCATTGTATGTGCCAGGGATCAAAAAGAATCTGCTGTCAGTCTCCGCATTTGCCAAAACAGGTTTGGTTGTAAAATTTGTGGATGACAGATGTACTGTTCATGATCTCTCTTGTGGTGACATCATTGTAGCATCTGGTTCACTATGTCGAGGGCTGTATAAGCTCAATATGGATGGCAAATGTGTAGAGGATTCAGCATGTGCTATTATGGATACGCAGGCTATTTCAAATGCAAAACTGTGGCATGCACGTTTTGGTCATCTGAATTTTGCAAGTTTGCTGCGCCTGCAGAAATCTGAAATGGTGTCTTCTTTGCCTAAGCTTGAGGCACCTGTCAAGCATGTTTGTGAGGGCTGCATATTGGGTAAAATGCAGCGTGCTTCCTTTCCCAAAGATGGATCAGTGAGAGCTGAACGCAGATTGCAGCTTGTTCACAGTGATGTTTGTGGTCCCATGCAAACTCCATCATTTGGAAACTACCTTTACTTCGTGACTTTCATTGATGATTTTACCAGGCATGCATGGGTATATCCTTTGAAGGCAAAGTCCGAAGTGTTTTTGTGCTTCAAACAGTTTTTGGTTATGGCTGAAAAATGTGTCAGAAAGTAAGATGGGCACCCTCCGTTCAGATCGAGGGGGGGAGTATATGTCTTCAGAATTTAATGCATTTCTGGCTGAGCGTGGGATAAAACACCAATGTACAGTGCCGTATACACCACAGCAAAATGGTGTGGCTGAGAGAAAAAACAGGTCTCTCATGGAAATGGTAAGATGTATGGTTAAGAGTCAAAGTCTACCACATGGTTTTTGGCTTGAGGCTGTCATGTGTGCCACTTATGTACTAAACAGGTGTCCCACCAAAGCATTACAGGTTGTCACTCCATATGAGGCTTGGCATGGCCGCAAGCCATCTGTTGGCCATTTACGTGTTTTTGGTTGCCTGGCATATGCATTAGTGCCTGTGCAACATCGCAGAAAATTGGATGACAAAGCTGTCAAATGTATTTTTGTTGGATATAGTGCTGAGAGCAAAGGCTATCGTTTGTATCATCCACAGACAAAGCGCATTTTGGTTAGCCGTGATGTTGTATTTGTGGAAGATGCAGTTCAGCCCTTGGTTTCATGTACTAAGGAGACAGATATCAGCTCACGTGATGTCTATGATACATTGTTGCCTCTTTTCAGTGGTGCACAGTCAAGTGCAATACCTCATGAGGCAGTTTTTCAGCCTATGCAGGTTTTAAATGATGGCACAGATCAGCCTATATCTGATGCAGATGTGCATGATGCACTTGAGGATGAGAGACAAGAGATTGAGGGCTCTAGGAATATGCCTAGATGGCTGGTGCAGACTTTGCGTGACAGCAAGTTGGATGCCCCTTTGTCTAGTCGCACTCGTTCTGGCTCTCATGGTGCCTCTTATGCGTCAGATTGTTATGCATTGGCTGTTTCTAGTATGTGCGATGAAAGTGAGCCTGTTTCATTTGATGAGGCACAAAGTTCAGAAAATTGGATGGCTGCTATGCAAGCAGAATACGATGCTATTATGAAGAATGGTACATGGTCTTTATGTGACTTGCCTCCTGGCAAGAAGGCCATTGGCACTAAGTGGGTATACAAATTGAAGCGTAAGCCTGATGGCACAGTGGATCGCCATAAGGCTAGGCTTGTTGCAAAAGGTTATGCTCAAGAGAAGGGCATTGATTTTGATGAGACTTTTGCTCCCACATGTCGTATGACCACTGTTCGTAGCATCTGTGCATTAGCAGCTCATAATGGTTGGAATGTACATCAGCTGGACATAAAGACTGCGTTCTTAAATGGAGATTTGCATGAGGAGGTGTATGTATCGCAGCCTCGTGGTTTTGTTCAAAGAGGGCAGGAAAACAAAGTGTGCAGGTTAAAAAAGGCTTTATATGGTTTAAAGCAAGCTCCACGAGCTTGGTATGAAAAAATACATGCATATTTGACTGCACATAAGTTTCAGAATAGTCCAACAGAAAGCACTTTGTATGTTAAACGTGTGGATGGTGTACATCTAATCATTGCTCTCTATGTCGATGACATGCTGCTCACAGGACCAAATGAGAGTCATATTGCTGATTTTAAGGCTGATTTGAATGCCTCTTTTGAGATGTCAGATTTGGGGCATTTGCATCATTATTTGGGGATACAATTTAAGCAGTGTGATGGAGGTATTGCTTTGTGTCAGACAAAGTATATTGAAACATTGTTGCGGAGATTTGGCCTTGAAGACTGCAAGCCTATTGCTACTCCAATGGAGACAGGTTTGAAGTTGAGTCTTCATGATGCTGGAGATCACTTTGATGTCACACTCTATCAGACAGCTGTTGGTTGCCTCATTTATGTATGCATTACGAGGCCAGACATTCAGTTTGCAGTCTCACAGGTGAGCAGATTTATGCATAGCCCAGGCATTAAGCATTGGCAGGCAGTGAAGCGTATCTTTCGCTATTTGAGTGGTACTCGGCATCTTGGGTTGTTTTATCCCAAGGGGGGATCATTGCCGCCAGATTTACATGTTTTTTCAGATTCTGACTGGGCTGGTTGTTATGACACACGCGTGTCCACGAGTGGTTTTTGCTTCATGCTTGGAAGCTCATGCATATCATGGTTGAGCAAGAAGCAGCCTACTGTGGCCACTTCTAGTTGTGAAGCTGAGTACAGGGCAGCTTTCACAGCTACGGTTGAGTGTGTGTGGCTCAGACGCCTTATGGCTGATTTGGGTGTTGGGCAGCCATCTGCCACCACCATCTTCACTGACAGTCAGAGCGCATTGGCAGTTGCGCGGAACCCAGTGTTCCATGCTCGTACGAAGCACATTGAGGTGCACTACCATTATGTCAGGGAGAGACTCTCTGCAGGAGAGATCAGTTTGGCTTATGTGCCAACACAGGATAACCTTGCAGACCTTTTCACAAAGGCTCTGCCTCGTGAGAAGTTCGAAGCTTTTCGCAAAGCTTTGGGCTTGCTCCCTTTTGTGGATTCGTCCACATAGCTAGACACTTCCCTATACATGAGTGCTAGCTCTTGTTCACCGCATCACTCCAGGGGGGATTTGTTACCATATTATAGTAGTGATGTGTGTGAACACACTTAGGACCGCCGGGGCACTTTTTCCCTCACTAGGAGGTTTTTTCCCCCGTGCATTGTATATACGCCCATTATCTTCTAGGGCTAGTCATCTTTCATTTTTGGCACTCATAATACACTACTGTGTTGTGCTCAAGCTTCCTCATCTTCTTGAAGTTGTGTGTGCATTCCTGCAACCCTAATTCCAACAAAGCAATCAATCTAACATAATCAAAGCATCAAGATTAGGCTACACTTAAGCACAAAAATACAACTTATGCAAAGAACCTAACATGCAAAGAGCTATCACACAAGCCTCAACTACACATCATTTCATGCACAAGCTTCATCACATGCACTCTACAAATCAGATTTTAGCATCAAAACATCATTAAGAAATCTAGATTAGCAAGTGTGTAGACCATAACCTCATATCATTGAAAATGTAGAGAATAGAGAGTACAGGATTGAAGCAAGAATGGAGATGGAGAGCCTTGGGAGAGCACATGAGAAGGAGCTATGGAGCAAGCTCTCTCTATGAGCCTCTCAACCAAATGACCAAAAAGTTCCCTCTAGCTCTCAAATGGGCCACCTTTTATACAAAAACTCTAGAACTCCCAAAAGTTCCCATGTGGGATTATTGTCAAACCCTCTCCCATATTCATCTACAACTTGGAACTCTTTTCAAGAGCCCTAAGTGTCTTTTTTGTTGCATCCTTGTATTGATCTTCACATGCAACACTCCCCCCTTCCTATTTTGCGCATATCCTCGAGCACGGTAGTAGCAATAGCTGCAACAAAAAAACAATGGATACAAGTAAAGTCTTTTATTGAAAAAAAAGAAAAGAAAAGAAAAGAAAAGAAAAACCAGCAATGATAATTTCACACGTAAGCATACAAGTGCAAGGCTGATTAAAGTTTTAATTAGTACTAAAATAGGTGAGTAAAGACTAGTCAAAGTGAGACTTAAGTGGTAGATAGTGCTATGCAAAGGCAAGTGTGCTTTGTACACCGCCGGTTATGATCTCAGTCTCAATGTCCTACAAGTATTTAAGTTATTCCTAAGTGGCAAACCTACTCCTAAATATGAGCAAAGGTGATTGGAATTTATTTATTTATTTATTTTTTGATGTGTGTGTAGAAGGTGATAAAGATTAAGGTTCCATCCCAAAGAGACCCAAGCAATGGCCAAGAGACCTCCGCCAAGAGAATCTAAAGACCGCTAAGTATCTCAACGGCGACAGACCCTTTTTCTTTCTTTTATGACCTAAGGAGTACCCCATGAAGATGAGGGCATCGGTCTCGAGGGCCCATAGTGTAAGTCCTACCAACATCTATCAAGGCGATAGATTCCTCAAAGGTCTTTTTCTGAAGCTTTTAGACATCAGTGTTCACCCCATGGAAACCAAGGCATCGGCCCCAAGGTGCTAAGACAACCCCAGGTCCTACCAAGCATTCCACATGGCTGTAGACACATCATGTCTCAATTCACTTTATATATATATATTTTTTAGGGTATAATTTTTTTTTAAAACTCCTAGCACCTAGCTCATACCTAAGAGGTAGCTACCACTAGGGATAACTAATATACCTTGAAAGCATAAGAACTTAGCATACTCCATTGGTATATATCCTACACTATCTTTAGATAGAAATATCTTTTACTAAGTCTTCTAAGAGTCTAGAATTAACTCACCATATTTTAACAACTAATCAAAAACTTAAACCAGCCAACATTGTGTGAACATGAAAACCATATATTCAAAAGATAAAAGCACATAAAGAAATAAAGATTAAGATTTGAATACACCTTTTGTAGTGCCCTGTTGATGTTGTTCGTTTGCATTGATGAATTGCTGTTTTTGTGCAGATTGCTCCTCCTTGATCTTTGTAGGCGTAGCATGTCTCCCCCCTTCCTAATTTGTGTGCACGGTAGGTGGACTATTGGGGCGTGTTTGATGCTCATTTTTTAGCGGAGATCTCTGTAAAATTTTTATTAACAAACAAGAAAAGAAAAGAAAAGAATAAAATTTGCCATTGGTGCCAATCACCGAATATAGCCGAGGGGAAAAACCCAATGGGAGAAAAGTGCCCTGGCTTGTCGATCTTATTATGGAGTCACTGAGCTTACCGTTGCGCTGGTGGTGGATCCGTGTCCTCGTCTGCTAGAAAGATGGTATCAATTTCCTCAGGATGCAGGGACAACCCCTCACAAAAACCGGCCTCTGGAGAAGGTGGTAGAGGAAGGAGTGCTTCCTCACTAAAATATGGCATTAGTTCTATGGGAAGGTTAATCAGACAGTTTCGATTTTGGAACTGCGCAATATAGGTACTCATATTGATCCAATATTGACATGTTGAGGCTTGGGGAAGGAGGGCTTGCAAGATCGGTGGTTGCAAGTCATTTAAGCTTGTATCCCTCCATTGTTGTGCTTGAACCTCCTCAGGTAATCTACGTTGATTTGATCCTCTCTCTGGTATTCTCACATTAAGAAGATTATGGCGTTGGGGTGTAATTCCCACAATTTGCTTCATTAAGCCCATGCCATATCGTCTAAAGTAAGAGCGGCATATCCAACAAATATGTGAAGCTTCTCCTAATACGAGCCGTGCACACTCTTGACAATGTGGAAATGGGTGATGCTGTTGATAGAATAACGTAACAAAGTGATGCCCACAGCAATTTTCACCTAAGGGAGCATAGAAGTACCTAGAATGTGTTTGAAACGGAGGAGCACTATAACCCCCGCGATGATCAGGTCGAGTACTATCAGGGTCAATGCATGGTGGACATGTATCTCGCCAAATATCCATCAGGAGTTATCTGGACGTAGAACAATGAAATTTAGAACACTCATATCCATCATTACAATTCCAATCAAAAACAAGATTATCTCAAAAAGAACACATCTTCTAAAGGCATAAGGAACTACATTATTCAAACATTGATTTACCAAAGAGCTTTAATTGTAGTGTTAATGCCTTATCTTTAGTTTTTGGTATATCCTTTTTAAGAGGTGGAAACTTTAGCAATTGTCTTGGAATTTGAGCAAGATAAGAGGATTTAGGCATTGAAATGCTAGAATCTATACTCAAATGAGACTCATTTGGACTTGTCGTAGGTACACAAGTTGATGGTTGAATTGTGTATCAAGGAGAAATCGGGACAACCGGTGTTTCAATACATGTTTTAGAAAGATCAACACAAGTAGATTTGTAGGTGCTATCACAGCCACCTTTCCTTTCTTGAAGAGTTTGTGTTGACTTCTTTTGCACCCACTGATATGGAAAATCAAGGGTGGCTTTTGGAATCTTTCTGAAACACTCTTTTACCCCTAGCAAAGCATGGCATTTTGGAAGCCAAATTGCTGTTGCACCCTCATAATAGCCTTGTGCTTTAAGAACATGTTTTGGGACCCATCGAGTAACAATCCGAGGTTTAGGCTTGGAAATGATGTGCTTCTTAAGAGGCTTAGCAACTGGACTAGATGGTACAAGTTTGTACGCATCTTTGGGTAGCCACATTGATAATTCCTTCTTACCCGGCCTTCTTTGAGCAGCAACTAGAGTAGTTGGAACATGCCAGCCATGGCCCTCACTTGAGTACTCATTTGTTTTGGAGCTTCAAGAGCAGATTTTGAGAGTGGGTTGTGTAAGGTAGAAACATTACCCCTTTGACACGATAAAGCTCGTGGAGTAGCAGATCCCAAGATGCAATCAGAATCAATTTGCAACTTGTATTGTCTATTCTTCCAATCTAATGAGCAATTGGTAGCACTTAACCACGATCTACCGAGAACAACCTCTACTACTGCCTTGGACTTACGTGCCACATAAAAGAGCACTGACATCTGGTGATCCTGAATGGTCATCATAATGACACATTTTCCCTCTATAGGGTTATCTTCTCCTGAGAAGCTTCGTAGGTCCACAGGAATTTGCACAAGTGGTGGTTGACCCAAGGCTATCCAGGTGTCAAACGAGAGAACATTATAATCTGCACCAGAGTCAATTAAGGCAGAGACAAAGTAGGTAGTCTCATGAAGATGAAGGCACACTTGAATATTGAATGGATCGACATAAGGTTCATCGGTAGCCAACTGTATGGCCAACATAGAAGCTTTGCGACGCTCCTTGGCTTTTGCAACTCTAGCTTTAGCCTCCTCTTGAGCCTGATGTTTAAGTAGGTCAAGTGCTTCTTTCCATGTTTGTGCAGCATGCATCTGTTGAAGCATGGCTTCAGTTAATGGTTCATTGTATTTCTTGAGACGACTTCCATTAATGAAGTTAGGCATTTGCTCACCTTCTAGTGTCTCTAAACGCACTGCACCACTTGGAGTAAGCTCATTAATCACAAACGGTCCTAGGCCACGTTTCTTGAGCTTTCTCTTATGATTCTTAAGTGTGTACAAGAGCACAAGGTCTCCTTTTTTCAATCGGCCAGTTGTTACATTTCTATCATACCATTTCTTCTGTCTCCTCTTCTCGGCATACATCCCCATTATCGCCAATAAGCGGGTCTCATCAAGCTTTTCCAATTCGTCAACGCGTTGTGAAAGCTCATGACCAGTCCAATCCAATTGTTTAGCTACTCGTAGAGTAGGTACAAGAAATTCAATGGGAAGAATTGCATCTAACCAAAAGCAAGTTCAAATGGGGTTGTGCCCACAGATGTTTTATAGGCTGTCCTATATGCCCAAAGAACTGAGTGCAACTTTTGCTCCCAATCAGTCCTATGTCTCAACAATCTTTGTGAGTGCTATGCAGAGAATCTTGTTAGTACTCTCGGCTTGTCCATTGGTCTGGGGATGATAGGGTGCAGAACGCTTGTGAATTACCATAAATTCTTGAAGCAAAAATTCTATGACTTCATTTACAAAGTGTACACCTTGATCACTAACGATCTCAATAGGTAAGCCATAGCGTGTAAACACGTACTCATACAAGAACTTGGCTGTGGTTCTGGCATCATTTTTGACTGTTGCCTTTGCCTCTACCCATTTGGTCAAATAGTCGGTTGCGACTATAATATATTCTGCATGCGTGTGACGAGCTGGAGGTTTAATGGGACCGACAAAATCAATACCCCATTTTGCAAAAGCACGTGTGCTTAACATAGGCCGTAATGGCATATTGTCCTTTGTGATGGGAGGTTTGGTCCTTTGACAATCGTCACAACGTTTCACATATTCTTCGGCATCCATTTGTAAGGTTGGCCACCAAAGCCCAGACCACCTAATCATCTTAGCTGTGGTATTGCCAGAAAAGTGTCCACCCCCAACACCTGCATGTGCATGAGTTAAGATTTTCAGATAGTCAGCTTCACATACACACATGCGTAAGTTGCCATCCTTGTCCCTCTTGTAGAGTTGGCCCTCTATCAGCATATAGTTTGCCGCTTCAATTTTAATAGCATGCTTTCGATGTTTAGGAATTTTTTGATCCGTATGACCATGCTGAAGATAGTCCACAATATACTTACTCCAACTTGGTGTAGTTGAAATTTGGAATAATGTGACATTATGAATTGGCTTCTGAATTTTACATGAAGCACAGTTACGAGCAAATGTTTCAGCATCTGCATGCATGGTAGGCCACCATTGTCCATCCTGAGATATACGTCGCACACAAGTAGTAGCTGATGCATGGATTCCATCGATACCCGCATGTGCCCATTCCAAGATTTCCTCATATTGGTCGGGGTTAGGTATAAGCCGCAACACTCCATCATTACCCTGACGATATAATCTTCCTGAGATTAACTTGAACGGTCCACATTAGGACCCACTAGTTGTATCTGCCCACTTGTCAAAATTTCTAAAATGGATTCAGACCATCTAGGAGCTGTCTCTACAAGGAAAAGTGTTGAATCTAACATATCATCATCCACACCCATAGGAGCTTCGCCAGAGGTGATTCGAGACAAATGATCTGCCCTTAGATGGGTTGTTCCTTTTTGAACTGCAACTTCAAAATCAAACTCAAGAAGGATGATAAACCACCTCACAATCCTTCCAGTTGCACAAGGCTTATTTACCAAATATAGCAATGCTTGATGGTCCACAAAAAATATGAATTTGTTTGCCAAAAGGTAATGGCGAAACTTTTTCACTACATATATCATGGACAATCCTTCTCTTTCTGTTGTGGTGTAATTCTTCTCAGCATTGTTCAACTGTCGACTAGCATATGAGATTGGGAAATCCTTATTATGTTCACCCGATTGAGCCAAAATACATCCAATTGCAAAGTTTGAAGCATCAATATGGACATGAAAGATTTGGTTCCAATCTGGTGCCCGTAAAATGGGTGCAGTCACTAATGCTTGCTTCAACTTTTCAAAGGATTCCTCACACTCATCAGTCCAATTAAACTTTACAAGAAGAGCATATAATGGTCTAGCTAGGACAGCATGCATGTAGATGAATCTACGGTAATAGCGACAATGTCACATGAATGTTTGTACCCCTTTAGGGTTGATAGGCCGAGGTAATGAGACAATGACATCAATTTTATCCATATCTGTTGAAATCCCATTGCGAGAAACAATATGGCCCAAAATTTTTCCTTGTCTTACCATGAATTTGCACTTGTCAGGATTCAAGCATATACGATAAAGTTGACACTTTTGAAACACAAGCCTGAGGTGTTCTATATGATCATCACGCTCTTGTGAGTGAACACATAAATCATCCATGAAGATCTCAAGAAATTGCCTAAGGTACTCCTTGAATACATGACTCATTAACCTCTGAAAGGTTGCTGTGGTGCATTTGTTAGACCAAATGGCATAACATGATAGGCAAAGATGCCATCTTCAGTAGCAAAGGCTATCTTGTGTTGATCCTTTGGATCAATTGACACTTGATTGTACCCGGAGAATCCATCCAAGAAACTATATGCCTTTTTCCCTGCAACTCGTTCCAGAACATGATCCGTGTGATTGGAAGTGGGTAATGATCACGCACAGTAGCTGCATTTACCTTCTTGAGGTTTACACATACTCGAAGTTTTCCATTTTTCTTGGGCACCACTACAATAGGGGAGACCCATTCAGTGTGTTCAATCTCATAGATAAATTCTGCCTCTAAGAGCTTGTCTATTTCTTCCTTTATCTTCCGTGTAAAATTTTCATTGTAAGTATAAGGACGTTGCTTGGAGGGTTTTGCATCCTCTCGCAATGGAATTATATGCTGACATATGCTTGGATCAACTCCTTGGAGGTCTCTATAACTCCAAGCAAAAACATCGCGATACTCCTTTATTGTTTGTATTAATAACTTCTCCTCATCTAAGGACAAGTCTGTGGCAATCCACACATAGCGAGGCTCTTCTCCTGGCTTAGCAATATCAATCTTTTTTGCATCTTCTGGACCATCGTATGAAACCCCTGGCACGCTTGGTTTTTGTCGCATGGGCTGTTGAAGAACAATCTTCCGATCTTGAAGAGTGTACTGTGTGAAATTGGGAGGAACATTTAGACCTTGTTCTTGTCCACTTGAGTCTTCACTCATTGAAGACCATGCGGTTTTGAGCTCTCCTTTGCCATCTTGCATCGGATTTTTTTGTTCAACCGTTGTCTTTGCACTTCCCACACTCTTTTTTGAATCGGTTTTAGACTTGAGTTTTGGTTTTTGTTTCTTCGTTTTTTTACGATTTTTGCTAACAGTTGTTAGTTTTTCCCCTGCTTGGAATCCATCTGATCGTTTGACTTGGTCTTTGATACTATCTTGTGCTTGGACATAGTATAGATATCCGTTCTTTCCTAAGAAGTGAGGTGGTGGTCGAGAGTTTTCACTCTTAGACTCCTCCTTTTCTTTTTGTAGTCTCTCACGTTGTTCCCGCTCATCTTGTCTACTGATTCTCTTATGGCTCTTACAACATTTACGTTTAGGTCGGCTTCGAGGGATCTCTACTTGAACCTCCCTTCCTCTCAAGAGTAGACGTGCCTTTCCTATCTCATCCTCAGGGATTGTCACATCATTATTAAAATCAGAGTCCCATCCATCTTCCTTATCAGCATCATTAGCAGATTCGAGTGTTAAGTCCTCTACTGAGACTTCCTCGACATGCATAGCTGTTGTGGATGTATCCCTATAGTACAAATCATCTAGAAGGGCACGTGGTTGTACCATTCGTATAGGAATAATATCATATCCATCTGAGTCACAAAATTGAATTGGCTTCGGTAAAGCACATGTCGATAATGTTGCAAGGACGTGACTCCATTCTAATGGATCAATTAAATGCTCAGGGAAGGGTTGTGGAATGTAACTCTTGAGCCCTCACATGAAGCAGAATCAAACTCATCTATTGGAGACCTTGTTACATCACGATATGAGTGATTCCTTAGGTTGACCCTTGTGATGACAGAATCATGTCGGAGGTACAAATAATTGTATCCCCAATCTTGAATCATTTGAAATTGTCGCATGAATGGTCTACCCAATATCACTTCATAGTTTGGATGTTTTCCAAAATCCACTACTGCAAAGGTGTGCTCATATTCAATCCCACATGTGGTGACCAATATGTTCTCACGTAGCCCAAGGGGATGTTCTAAGCTTCCATCTGCTAGCTGCAAGCGCATCTTGGTACTCCTAATAGCTGGTTTGCCCCACTTTTCCCAAATGGACCTTGTCACAATGCCCACTCCTGCACCATTATCAAGTATTGCAGTTGAAGCTACTTTTCACACTTCTAATGGGAGGGTAGCATTTCCCTGATCGTCCTCACAAAATTTTCCTACTTTGTTGATAGGAACTGGCATTACATGCTTTGTCTCGGGGTGTATAGTACACTCATGGTGACCCTTTTGTAGCAATACCTGCTCTGACAAACATGTGGCAATATCATTCCACAACTCAGGTCGAATTTTTATCAAATCAAGCAAAGGTAAGGTACAAGCCACTGGTGCTGACAAAATAGCTTGCACGATACTCATATCCTTCTCCTTTGTCAACCTTTTATGCATGGAGGGTATCCTCAAGGTTTGAGAACAGTTCTCATATTCTCCCAGATATGATGGTAAGGTTTTCATTGTCTGCTTACTTCTAGGAGAAACAATTGTTTGAACTTCCTCTTGGATGCTTGGGCGTCTAAAGTTGTTTTCCGTGCCTCTGGTAAAATCCACCTCAGAGAATGGAGGCGAACTAATAGAAGACATGTTCTCATTAACTTTCTCATAAACTGCAGCCCACATCTCATTTGCCATGTCCTCATTAGCATCAATAACTTCATCATTGCATGGGAAGACAAGGCTAGGTGGTGGCAGATTACCTCCTTTCAATTGGGTGTCAATTGGTGCAGACCTTTCGCTATGAGCTTGTGAAATGAGCTCACTTTTCATTTCTCGACTTGATGACACTTCTGGTATGGTTTCTAATGTTGGCTTAAGAGAGGTCGAGCCCCGCGAGGAATAGGTGGTGGTGGTCCCTCAAGTATTGACTGAGCTTCCCTAATGAGTTGCTGATGTACAGCTAGATTGATCTTCTCCTCACGAGGGTTTGGGTATTCTTGAAGCTTCTTGGGTAGCTCAGATAAAGCTGCAATGCGACTTCTATGAGCATCAATGATGGCCTCTAGAGTCTCATTCACTCTATCCACAAAAACAGAACCCCCAGAACTATCCTCAGTCGTACTAGCCTCATTTTGTTTAGTACTAGGCCCAGGTTGAGGTTGATGCTCCTCATGCACTTCTTGGGATGTAAAAGTTTTATCCCTCATGTTTTGTTTAGAGGCTTCTTGAGAACTAGTGGATGCACTTTTAGTTTGCTTGTTTGGGTTCTTCTTCCTCCGAGTGGTTTTTTTTCTATTGGACTGTAGGGTCTTGTCCACTAGATTTGTCTTTGCATCCCTAGTTCGAGGTGTCTCATCAGTTTGTATTTCAGCATTTCGTGTCTGTGATCTAGTCATGACTCTAAGTGGCACGACATCCTCATTCTCAGATGAAGGTGGTGATGGAACTGCCCCTACAAGGTTGAGTGAGACCTTTGGTTGAGAGGTGCCTTCCTCATGTGGTTTCAGCAGACAATCTTTTGGGAAGTGTTCTACACAACACCCTAGACAATATCTTTCAATTGGTGGAAACTGTTGTACTGTTGTATTGGATCGAGATGCTTGCCTTGAGCGATGTGGACAATCACGAGCCCAATGGGGTTCTCCGCACTCATAACAGGGGCCCATTGGTTTGGCCTCTACTTTCCTTGGCTGCCATTGACCTGAGGGGCCTGGAGTCCTCGGTTGGTAGCCGCCTAGCAGCATTAAAGAGTTTTGTTCCCCTGGTTGAGTCTCCCCAGTGCTTGGTTTGGGTATGCGGGGCTTTCAAAGATATTTTCTTTGGACGAATATGATGCATATTCCTCCTCCACATAGCCTGGGTTTACCAAGTCTCTACACATATTTGAATTGTCGTAGTCAACAACCCTCACAGGAGCAGTCCCTGGAGCAGGAGGTTGAGCACCAAGAACAGGTCGTGCTTGCTCTTGTGCCATCGGTGGCTTACGTTCAAAATTAGTATACTGTTGATACATTTGTGGAGCCACTCCACCCCTTGGCTGCTCACGTTCCTGTCTCATTCTCGCAATGGGAGTACATTCCTGTGTGGTATGGGTAAAGTTCCAAGCACAGGCTTGGCACCACTTTTTTATGGGTTGGTTTGTGACTAGAGGAGAAAAGGTATTACATTCCTCTGTTTTATGGTTACCGCCACATGCTCCACAAAGATGAGGACCTGTAGGAAGTACACTCCTCATTCTCTGCTGCTGTTGTTGTGGCTGCAAGGGTGGGCGATAGGTCTGTCCCAGTCTCCTTAGTACTAGGTTAGCTATCTGGTCTGGATTTACTAGTGCGCTAGACCCTGAACTTTGGTCATCATTCCACTGATCTCTAGGTTTCACCTCTGGGCCAGACCCATCTTGGAATTTGAAGTTATCAGTGAAATCCATAGCATCATGGCAACACTCATTGAAATTTGTATACTTCTTCGCATAGAGATGTGTATGCAGTGTTGAATTTTTGAGTCCTTTTAAGAAGAGAGAAATTAATCGACTTTGGGCGGGCTTCTCATCTTCTGGGCAACGATTAATGTACTGCTTCATTCTATTTACACAGTCTCTAACACTCTCATTCTCGCCTTGCTTGAAAGAGTAGATGTGTGCTACCGTGTCATGTTGAATTCCCATCAAGGAAAAAGCAGCAATGAATCTCTCTTCCAAAACTCGTAAAGAAGATTTGTCTGAAGCCTCTAATGCCTGAAACCAAGCCAGGGCTTTTCCCTCAAGAGTGAGTCCAAATCCTTCAATTTGAGTATGCTTATCAGCCACTTGCTCAGCTCGAACTGCTTGCCTAAATGCTGCTACATGGTCGTATGGATCTCCCGACCCTTCATACTTCTTTACCAGTTTCTGAAGAGTTGATGGCCTTACTTGTCTTGAATACTCATCATAGGGCCTACGGCCTCTCACTCTCAGTGGGAATTGTTCCTCTCTTTGGAAAGATGGTCCACATGTTTCCAAAATTGGTGTGGGTCCCCTATTACCAGCCTCACCAAACCCCTCCAAAGATCTTGTCACCCGCATTTCAGGAGGTGCATTTATGGGAGGCCGAGTTGGCTCCCCTACCCTCCGATTGTTATAGTGAGAAAGATGTTGTTGTGGTGTGACCGGTGGTCGCACATTTTGTGTAGGATGATATCTTGGTGCTAGAGTTGGGCTACTAGCAGTGGTCCACTTGGATGTTGAAGGTCCCTCTCTAATGAACTCTCGTAGGGGAGGAGCAACAGTTTCTCCAAGAAAGGCTGTCTCTCCCAGTTTGGCTGTATTTGTTGAGAACACTTCCATGAATAATGGTTGTCCTTTCCACGTGAGTTCCCGAATCTCTTTCCAATCTAAGGTTCGGTATTCATTGGCCCATTTATCAATTATTCTGTTCATGTGTCCTGCAAGCTTCTCAACTACCACCACATGAGCTAGAGGAAGATCCAGCTCTGGCAATTTAGTTGTGGCATAATATCCCTCTAACGAGTCCTTATAGACCTCTTAAAGTGGGTCATCCTGTAAGACCTTTGTCACTGGAATTTGTCGTACAAACTCCCATTGGTTCTCAGCCCCTTGATCCATTTTGCTCTTGCCTTTCCTATCCCTTTCCAAATTAAGATCTACAAGAAGTAAATCATCTATGGATGGCTTTGAGGACTGGGCATTGGAGGGTCCAGGCATGTCCGGCTCAATGAGCCAATCATCTCTAGACTCCCTTGCTCTCGAAAGTTTTGATAATTCTAAGAACTCAATTTTAGAGAGCTCCCCTAATTTGTCTACATTTTCTGGATGGTAGGTGACTTCGTAGCGAACACCATCTCCACCCATGTACATGTTACCCTGGTCATTGACTAGAGGTGCTCTATCAAGTTCTAAGAAAATGTCTGCGATCTTAACAAGATACCGTTGTTGTGGGTCCCTAAAGATCTCAGCTCCTTGAGCATTTGTGGAGTCTCACATTGAGTGTTAACCCCATGGTGTCGGCTTCAAATGGATTAAAAGATCTTGCGGGTGTCCTATTTGGGGCTACGGAATGACTATTTGTCGGCCCTAGATTGTCCATGGACAATGAACTAGTTGTTCTGGAGGAAAGGGTATCGGATTGGGATTCAGAAAGGGTTTTAGCAATATCTGCCAAATTGCCTACCGATTGGGTCCCACTTTCCTGCGTAGGTACTCTAGAAGGTGCCCTAGGCCCTATGGGCAGAATCTATAAGACGTCCCGACCGCAAGTGCATAAGGTCAAATTGTTTTTTTTGGTTTTTTATGTGTTTTTGTTTTGTTTTGTTTTTGTTTTTGTTTTTTGTTTTTAATAAATAAATAAATAAATATATATGTATGTATATATATATATATATATATATATATTTTAACCTACCTAATCACTAAATGCAACTAAAATGAGTATGTGTGGCGTAACTATCTATCCTATTTTATTATTATTATTATTTTTTTAAATGATTTTATGTTTTTACTTTTTTTTTTGATTTACACAAAAATTATGAATCACACTAAAAAAATACTAATTATGCACAAAGTTACAAAAATTAAAAAATGCAGGTTACACTAATTATGCAAAAAATTAAAAAAATGAAGAATTACAAAATATGCAAAAAAGTAGACTCCTTAAAAAACACTTAATTTATAGAATTTTTTTTAAATTTTCTTTTGTTTTCTTTTGTTTTTTTCTCCTTTTGTTGTTTTTTTAAAACTAATAAATTTCGTGCTAATTACAAAAAATATAAATCTACTAATTATGCACGCAATTACAAAATTCTAAAAAATACAAATAAAAAATGCAAGCTACTTTAATTATGCAAGACTTTACAGAAATTTAAAAAATGAACAATGGATTCAAAATACAAAAATAAAAATTGTTTTTTTCTTTTTTTCTCCTTTAAAAAAAAATAAATTTATTGTTTTATGGTTTTTTTTTCTTCTTCTTTTTTCTTTCTTTTTTTTCTATCTATTTAATTTTTTTAATAAATTTAATTGTTTTTCTTTTTTTTCTATCTCTTTTTCTCTTCTTTTTTAAAAAAATATATTTTTTGTTATTTTTTATATTTTTTATTATTATTTTTTATTTAAAAATACAAAAAACATGAAAAATTAATAAAAATAAAAAAATAAAAAAAATTAAAAATGCACCTACCTTATCCGCCGCCTCGCCGACTCCCGGATTCTTCGCCTCACCGTTCTCTCTTCGTCTTCAATGCTGCCAGCTCTGCAAGTCTTCTTCTTCACCACAGCACTCCGTCGTCTGCTCCTACAGCCTTCAGCTAGCACGTCGGCTCTACAGACGCCCCCTCCACAGCAGCGCTCGATGCCTTCTGCAGTGCCTTCCTCTCCACGTCCTTTGCTTCTTTTCAGTGCTGCCGTCTGCTCCTTTCAGCCGGCCTTCTGTAGTGCCTTCCTCTCCACGTCCTTTGCTTCGACGTCTACTCCTTTCAGCCGGCCTTCTGCAGTGCCTTCCTCTCCACGTCCTTTGCTTCTCAAACCAGCCACGCCGTCCACTGTGCCTTCTACAGCTACTGCCCACAGGTCTCTCGTCGACTTCTGCTTCTCCTACAGCGCTCAGCCCCCTTCGATGCAGCGCTCCGTGCAGACAACGCTTGCTGCGCTTCAATCGTATATATATATATATATATATATATATATATATATATAAATGTTTATATATATATCTGGTGTTTGGCTGCCTTCACACTGTCGATGCAGCACTCCGTGCAGACAACGCTTGCTGCGCTTCAATCGTATATATATATATATATATATATATATATATATATATATATATATATATATATATATATATATATATGGTGTTTGGCCGCCTTCACACCGCCATCTACACGCCGTCTTACAGATGCATGTAATAGATATAAATATATATATATATATATATATATATATATCTATTTTTTTCTTTGCTACGCTTGATGGAAACGCCTCCCCACACAATAACAAAACAACAAAACAAAAAAAAGGCCGCCTCCAACACTTCCTACCTACCTCTCGCCAACCTCGTCAAAGATGCAAAAACTAAAAGTACTTAAAGCTGATTAATGGCGGGATTTCTCTACCGCAATGGGTTTTTTTTTTTTGCTTCTAATCAAAAAACCGAAAACACACAAGGCGCCCTTGAGATCACACACTCAATGCCCTTGCAAACTCTACTCTAATCTACCCTAATCCACGATTTTGCAATCAATGGAGCACTTAGTAAGAAGTAACGGTTAACACCCTTCACTAACCTAGGTGTGCATTCCCCGGCAGCGGCGCCATTGTTTGGGACATCATAGCATAGCGGAGGCTACACTCCAACCCACACACTTTGTCAATCCGTGAATGCAACCCGGTTAGCGCATAGAGGCTATCCCGAATGGGAGAAGATTAGTTAACCACACACTAATGACTTCTAGTCCTACTCAATCCTTCTTCAACACTCAAGCAATCAATCTAACATAATCAAAGCATCAAGATTAGGCTACACTTAAGCACAAAAATACAACTTATGCAAAGAACCTAACATGCAAAGAGCTATCACACAAGCCTCAACTACACATCATTTCATGCACAAGCCTCATCACATGCACTCTACAAATCAGATTTTAGCATCAAAACATCATTAAGAAATCTAGATTAGCAAGTGTGTAGACCATAACCTCATATCATTGAAAATGTAGAGAATAGAGAGTACAGGATTGAAGCAAGAATGGAGATGGAGAGCCTTGGGAGAGCACATGAGAAGGAGCTATGGAGCAAGCTCTCTCTATGAGCCTCTCAACCAAATGACCAAAAAGTTCCCTCTAGCTCTCAAATGGGCCACCTTTTATACAAAAACTCTAGAACTCCCAAAAGTTCCCATGTGGGATTATTGTCAAACCCTCTCCCATATTCATCTACAACTTGGAACTCTTTTCAAGAGCCCTAAGTGTCTTTTTTGTTGCATCCTTGTATTGATCTTCACATGCAACAATGGGTATATCTTTTCAATGCGAGCTTAAATGCCTTGTTAATCACTCATAAATGTTGCATGCGCATGCCTTTACCCATGAGTGTAATTGACCTTGTGGCTTGGTCACTGGTGAATGCCAAGTGCTATGACTTCTACTTTTTTTATTAAAATAATTTGCACAACTAATTCCTACATTGATGAGAGGACTCCTCTCAAGGCCCCGCATGCCCTTTTACAAACACCACACACACCCACGGCGGGCAACATTCGGGGTCGCCAGAAGGGTTTGAACCAACCAAACACCTTAATAATTGAACTACCGCCCAATGATAAGTACGTCCACTTTAAAAGTGTCAAGTTGTCTCCGTAGATCTTAGTAAGCTATTAATTATTCATAAGAATAAGTACTCAAACGTATTTAAATAAATGATTATTTATCTCAATACCTAGATTTCCAGCCCAAATTTTATAGATTATGGTGTGTTAGGAATGAGAGAGAAGTCTAACTGGGGAAAAAAATACAAAATGCAAAATTGCAGTTAAAAAAACTAATGGGCTCCTGCAGTGTAATAAATTTTGATGCCTTGAATTGTTGTTACCTTGATCTATGAAACCAGGTAGAACTTACCTGTCGAGGCAAGTGTCTGGCAGAAAATACTTCTTTGAAAACCGTTCGGGATGAGATTTGGCTACCGCCGCCGGACTTTGCAGAAAAGGAAACGCTCAGTTTTAGGTGTGAAGGTTCCTCCAACATACCAAAACAGTGTGTAATGATACTTACATATCAGATCTCTCAAAATTGAACTTTGGCAAATTAAACAGGTATTATATGTTTGAGGGGAAAGGAAGGAAGGAAAGAAGTTCTATACAATGAGTAAAGGATTATGGAAAGCCCTGGTTGAACAAAAAGGCCCCTACATCACATGAAATGAAATCAGTGCCTTGATCTTCCCTTCTAGCCTCCGGGCTTGTGGAAGACTTCAAATTTTGTATTTTGTACAATATTATCAATCCTGCATTGCCACTCTGTTTAGTGTGGTGTAGCATTTACTGTGTCATGTCGCCTAATTCTCACTAGATTAAGCGTTACGCGTGTAAAGAGTAGATGTGTGTTTTTAAGAGAGACAGAGAGAGCATTTTACCAACGTGTAAGTGTAGACTTCAATTTTCATGGCGATCTCCCTTAACCAATGCATCACAATGCACATGACCCCTTGTACGTCTACCAAGTATTTCAAATACTACAATATGTCTAACATGGTGTGTATATGCCTTGTGAATAATACTCTATGCATGCTTGCAATAGTACACATGTATATATATCATGTCTCATGTGTACACGCGCAACATAGTAACCCATGGCCATGCAAGTGTTGTTGTTTGTGTATATGCTGTGGTTGATCAAATGGTTTGTCAATTGAGTACATGCGCAAATGTGGGCATCCATGTTCTCCAAGCTCGAAGTGGTGTTGTTGATTGTTCAGCGTATCTAGTAAAATTATTGGGTGCTAAGCAAAATAGAACAGTGTATCCTTGAGTCTATCTAAAGCATGTCACTAAGGGTGTTACATGTGAATCAAGGAGGTGATTGCATGTCTAACACACTACTTGAAATTGGCATGATAGACTTAATTATGCTTGCCTTCAGCATGTATGGGCCCTCCTACAATCATGTGTTTAGTGTGATACAAAAACTTGGATTTTTTTGGAGTTGTATGAACAATGCAATTTATGTGATCTTTGTGAATATTCCCATTATAACAATTTATTATCAAAATCATCGAAGTTGCTTATCTTGCATTGACTCACATATTAAGAATTTAAGTGATTGCATGTCCCATTACTTGAAATTGGTGTTTATAGATTTTATTATGCTTGCCTTCAACACGTATACTCACTTAATACTTGCGATCATGTGTTTAGTGTGGTACAAAAATTTGGATTGTTTTGGAGTTGTATGAACAATGTAATTTATGTGATGTTTGTGAATATTCCCATTATAGCAATTTAATCTCAAAAGCACAGAAGTTGCTTATCTTGCATTGACTAGCATATTAAGAATCTATGCCATTTATTATTCATGAATCTTCAAAGAGAAGTTGTTTAAAGTTGTATGCATGGCTAGTAGAAACTTTGTGCCATTCAATCAACATTAGGCTTTTGGTCAAGATCTAAGGGTCCATTTATGTAGCCCAAAAAAAGTAATGTCGTAGCAATTCTTTGGTCTCTAGGTTGTTGAACAAGCAACCAAACCCTTGGGTCTACCCATTTGGATATTTGTTGGTCAAATCCACGTAAAAATCCAACTCTTTTAATGGTAGGTGGAGGCAAGATACACATGCTTGAGTACCACAAGGTGGGTACCACCCTTCTAGCATAGGTGGCATGGGCCATAGAAATAAAACGCAACTCAGAGTATTGAGGCAACTTTTATAAAACATGCAAGGTGGCATCCAAAAAATGTAACTAAGCAGATTGTTAAGGTATCTTATAAAACATGGAGGGTGGCATCAAAAAAGTGTAACTCAGCATAGTAAGGGAAAAACATAGATGTGAGGGCAAGGCAATAAAAAAACACAGAGTTGATGCTAGTGGGTTCAACCATGCTCTGATACCATGTAGGTAAACAAGGTTCCAACCAAGATAGAGTCAGTGGAAAAAAAGATGGAGAGATCAATCCATAGTGCCTTCAGGCATAAACATGTATGGGTAGGGGGAAGAGAGAGAGAGATGTGATAACATACACACACATAAGAGAGTTTTTGCACAATGATTGTATTAGTATGATAATCCTTCCACTATGTATAATGCTTTATATTGGCACCAAGGCATTATCTTATGTTCTCTCAATAAGAGAATGTTCAAACACCACTACACACTACACTTCAAAATATCCGAACAAGTAGGGGCCAATTGAACTAATTGGGTACATAAGCTTACAACTATTCTATGGGCCTATCGTACATCATACAAAGTTGCAAATGGGATATACACCATTTTAGCTAACATTTGGAGTTGATGTGACAATAATGGAGGACTTAGCACCTAGTTTGGGGATTGATGTCATACAAAAAGAATGATTGAGAATGCCATGGTGAATAGCTAATTGACTTAAAAAAACTAGAGGAGACCAAATTGATGGCGATGCATATGGCATAATGGTGGAGAAGTTTTGGCACAAAAGAAGTGGTTTGAAAATGTCAAAATAAGGAACTTAAGAAAGGGAATTTAATCCTTCAGTTTTGAATGAGGAGAAACAAGAAAAAGAAGCTAAAATGGTGTGGAAACCCAAGGGTATATCAATGTGGTAAATTAGAGAACCACTATAGACCATTAACCCATGTTATACTAGTCCAAGTCCATAAAAAGAAATAAGAGAAAAAGAACAAATAAATGATTAAAAAACAAGCCCAAGAGGAAGGAAAATAATGTACAGTAAAACAAGGGGGAAAAACATTATCGTCATTTATTGTGTAACAGCATGAGAAACATATAATCGAAGCACATTGAGGTACAAGCATTATCATTTTGTGACGGAAAAGTTTTTCACAAGTAGTGTGGATTTGGTTGATGTCATCACAGAGGACGAGGTGGCGGACATCTTTATGAAGGCATTGGGTTGAGAGAACCTTCACAGGTTGAGAAGCTTACTTGGAGTACAAACTATGAAATTGACCTTGAGGAGGAAGGTTGAGATATTGAGTTCAACTAGTGCGGATGTGGATGACACTCTAGGATGTGACACCTCTAACCATGCCATCCTAACACTCACACTCCTATGGCCTTGACACATCCTCAATGGGTTGGACATCCCTCTACCCATAATGGAGATCCAAAACCTTGTTTGATAAAGACAAGGAACACTTCCCGTAGGCTCCATGGTCCCATAACAACCCCGCGCTATATGCTACCACCAACTCGCCCTCTGCTAGAAGACCAAATTTCAGACAAACATACCCATGAAGCCGATGGCAGTGGCATCCATGCTTTTATTATGGGATGGGCAAGCAGTTCTTTACCTTTGCACATTGAGCCAACACAAGGTAAGTTGTGAACCTTAAATCCCCATTGTCCATATGTAATGTAATACCCCTAATCAATTGTATAGACACAAGTATAGGGAATGGTAAACAAATCCTCAAACCCAGACAAAACTAAAAACAATAAGAAGCAAAAAACACTTGCATGTGCACATACATAAACTCACATGCACACACGATAAATCACTCATTATACTTGCATGCATGTGTAAAAGCAAAAAGCATGCATGTGCACATACATAAAATCACATGCACACATGAAAAATACTTGCATACACGTGTAAAAACACTCGCATGTATGCATATATGCAAACACACACACACACACACGTGTACATACACATTCACCAATACACTCACACTCTTGTGCATCTGCATGCCGTATATGCACAATCTGAAAATGCTCGCACATGCACATGCACACTCTCACATGTAAACACGCCTATCTATACGTAAAATCCACATATACACTTTTACATGTATGCACGTGTGCATGCATGCATGCATGTGCACAATCCTAAAAAACCTACACGTGCATACTCTTTATACACACATTTGCATTCACATGCACAAATATGAAAATAAATGTATACACACATATATACACTCCTTCTCTACACACCGCATATGTACACACCCTTTCTCTAGACCACACACACACACACACACACACACACACGCACACACACACATACACTCACTATACACACTCACACGCACACACACATACACTCACTATACACACTCACATGCACACACACATTGTGAGGGCCCAACCCTACCATCCTTCTTTGGGTACATCTTGTGAGAGCCTAGCCCAGCCCTCCTTCTTGGTGTATCACCTATCATGAGAGATTGGCTACCGTCACTCTTGGAGAACCACCTATCATGAGAGATTGGTTGCCCTCCCTCTTAGGATCAGGACATGCATTCCTTTGAACCAAGGGCGGTCTTAAAAATTTATCTTTTTAGTTTGGAACTTTTAATGAAATATCAAGCAGTGGAATTTTTAACATTTTAACAATTCATACAAAAGTATAAATTACAAGTTCCTAGATATTCACTTTATTGAGGAGAAACGGGGAGGAGACATAAGCCTTGATCCATCCTTCCTGTATTAATCCAGCCAACCGATGTTTACGTATTTTATTTCCCAAGCATTCTTTAGTTATCATATACATAAGAAAGACAAATATCAAACAAAGTTAATCGTATCTTTCATTAGGAAAAATTTAGATCATATCATCACTTTTATAGAAAATAGGGAGCCATGGTGAACCTTATGTATCTTATGTCAAAACCCCTATATATGACATGCCGTTAGAAAGATACATGTCACATGTGGGGTTTTTTACATAAGATATATAAGATTTACTACATGAGCTCCTTTTTTCTAGAAAAGTGATAAAATGGAACTTCTTGAAGGGAGATTCTAGGGAAAGTTCATTGGTATACCCATATTGCATCCACTCTTAATATCTTGCTGTCTTTTACCTTGGTACATCCATGGGGCCAATACCCATTTGAAGCCCAGGATTTTGGAATAAGCCACCTTTATGGACTCTTCTAGGAGTCTTAGTGCCTCATGGATCTACACTAGGACCACATCTTATAGACCTTGTCCTAGTCAAATCGAACCAAGGACGGGGTTGTGGGCCAAATCCCCACTACTCCTCTCATTTTCCTCCTTGACTGAGGTTTTCCAAACTTCTGCCCCACAAAAGTGAGAGGCTAATGGTATCTCTTCAGATCCTTGAGGAGGGTGTGATCAATACGACGGAAGGCCATCTCCGTCATTAGAATCATAAAATAATTATTTGAATACAACAAATAATTATTTGTAATTATTTGAATACAACAAAAGTACAATATTATTCTATCCTTTTCTTTACAATCCTATTGCACGGTTTATGTTGACAATGTACCAAGTGCCATCCACCATCGAGGCGAAGTGTCCTCCTTTGTAAATAATCTAAGGGTTCCTTGAACATCCTTAGTTCTTTCTTATATATGTAACTCTCATGCACCTTTCCCCTTAGTTTCTTGAACATCCTTAGTTCCTTCTTATATATCCAATACTCGTGTACCTTTCCCCCTTAGTTCCTTGAACATCCTTAGTTCCTTCTTATATATTCAATACTCGTATACCTTTCCCCCTTATTTTCAAATAAGAAAAATATGTAAGTCTTGGTTATGGATCTAGATAACTCATATCCATGTCTTGGTAAAGTTCTCTTTTGTCTTTCTCATCAAATGGAACTACCCATCCCATATGACTAGTTCATAAAATTTCAGACAAATCCAAGAGCACCAATGACCATACACTTGCATTATCAAAGTATAACAAAAGTTAGTCTTAGCCTAATTATCATACTTAGCCTTAAAACGTAATATAATTTCAACATATAACTCACAAATTAAGAGCAAATTAACTACCTAAATCTTAGGTGATTCAAGTCTAACTTTTAATTGATATAAGATCATCTTGAACATAAGATAAGAAAGACTATATCCATCAAATCTTAATAAGACTACAAAGAATACATATGAATGCCTTGTTTTTTTTTTTAACTTCCATGCCTAAACTTAACCTTATAGTATTCATCTATAGAATTCCCAAGATAAGGATATGTTATCTAGATTCTTTAGATTATTTAAGATCATAATCTAGTTTTTAAATTTAATTTAAGTTCCTAGCTTTCTAATCTTAGCTTCAATACATTGAGTAGAATAACTTTAGAACTACATTATTATCCCTTATCCATAGGTTAAACTAGTGTGCTCCATACACCACGTTTCCTAGACACTATGCCAGTTAGCTCAACAAACACGTAGTTGAGATAAGGTTTCATAGCAGAGCCTTCTCAAGGTTGGAATCTATGTATACCACACGCAAATCTTGATCTAGGGTTTGGTGAAATCATATGGGTATGACTTACAGGGCAGCCTGGGGAGTCTGCACAGTACTCCCCAATCTGCCCTAGCTCTTTTTTTAATTGATATAAATAGTTTTTTGATACAGACATAAACTTGAAAAAGAAATTAAAACTGGGAAGAATGCAAGTGAACCAAATATATATTATATTTCTCGATTGGTTGGGCCCTTGGCCATATACAAAAAAGAAATCAAGGAAGTGGAGGCTGCTCGGAATCCTCATTGGACTCCTCCGACTCGTTTTCCTCTTCACTTTCTTCACCCACTTTCACGCTCATAGTCTTGATGTTCCTCTTCATCCTACATACATGAAAACAAGAGTAAGGTAAGTATAAAAAAATAAAAGACAATTACATATAGATCAGAGAAGGGATTAGCAGCTACTTACCTCATCTTCTTGAGTCCCCAAAACAGACTCGTTGGGCTATTGACTGAGCTCCTAGGGTTAGTTCTATCTCATGATCCACTTCACGAGTCGGAGACATCTCAGTCAGCTCTTCTAGGAATACATGAGCGTACTCACTTAGCCATTTTGGTTCCGTAGCCTTGCATTTTCTATCTACCGGATTCATTTTAACTGCTCCTTAAGATCTATGGCTTCTGGAACTGGCATTTTGTATGCACGTTGGGCTACTGACTGAGCTCCTAAGGTTAGTTCTATCTCATGATCCACTTCACGAGTCGAAGACATCTCAGGCAGCTCTTCTGGGAATACATGAGCGTACTCACTTAGCCATTTTGGTTCCGTAGCCTTGCATTTTCTATCTATTGGATTCAGTTTAATGACATAGACAGCTTGCCTCTTTCTGAGTCCCTTTAATAATTTAGAAGCTTTGACTAATTGCAAGACTTGGGATCCGAGAATTCCAATTCTTTGGACTCCATTTTCATGCAGGTCGAGGAAAGAAATGGTTCCATTGTGACAGTGAATGTTAGCCTGATTCTTATGGAGCCAATCCAAGGATTATACATACACATATGTACATGCACACATCACATAAGTGTGCACACATATGTAAGAAATGGAAAAAAGAAGCCTTTAATTCTCCATATATAATATCGTATACTAATATTGGAGAAATTGTCAAAGTATTGGCATCCTTAAATTGTTGCAAACCCTCACTTAGTGCCCTCTTCTCTTGCAAGCCCAGCAAGAGAACATAGCATATCTTTAAGCCAGGCATTCAGCTTCTTTTGCAAGCTTAGCAAGCATTGAGGAAAGTAAGTAGGACACATGATCAACATGTTGGCAATGGGTATATCTTTTTAATGCAAGCTTAAATGCCTTGTTAATCACTCATAAATGTTGCATGCGCATGCCTTTACCCATGAGTGTAATTGACCTTGTGGCTTGGTCACTGGTGAATGCCAAGTGCTATGACTTCTACTTTTTTTATTAAAATAATTTGCGCAACTAATTCCTACATTGATGAGGCCCCACATGCCCTTTTACAAACACCACACACACCCACGGGCAACATTCGGGGGTCGCCAGAAGGGTTTGAACCCATAACCTAAGGCAAATCAACCAAACACGTTAATGATTGAACTACCGCCCAATGATAAGTACGTCCACTTTAAAAGTGTCAAGTTATCTCCGTAGATCTTAGTAAGCTATTAATTATTCATAAGAATAAGTACTCAAACGTATTTAAATAAATGATTATTTATCTCAATACCTAGATTTCCAGCCCAAATTTTATAGATTATGGTGTGTTAGGAATGAGAGAGAAGTCTAACTAGGGAAAAAAATACAAAATGCAAAATTGAAGTTAAAAAAACTAATGGGCTCCTGCAGTGTAATAAATTTTGATGCCTTGAATTGTTGTTACCTTGATCTATGAAACCAGGTAGAACTTACCTGTCGAGGCAAGTGTCTGGCAGAAAATACTTCTTTGAAGACCGTTCCGGACGAGATTTGGCTGCCGCCTGACTTTGCAGAAAAGGAAACGCTCAGTTTTAGGTGTGAAGGTTCCTCCAACATACCAAAAGAGTGTGTAATGATACTTACATATCAGATCTCTCAAAATTGAACTTTGGCAAATTAAACAAGTATTATATGTTTGAGGGGAAAGGAAGGAAGGAAAGAAGTCCTATACAATGAGTAAAGGATTATGGAAAGCCCTAGTTGAACAAAAAGGCCCCTACATCACATGAAATGAAATCAGTGCCTTGATCTTCCCTTCTAGCCTCCGGGCTTGTGGAAGACTTCAAATTTTGTATTTTGTACAATATTATCAATCCTGCATTGCCACTCTGTTTAGTGCAGTGTAGCATTTACTGTGTCACGTCGCCTAATTCTCACTAGATTAAGCGTTACGCGTGTAAAGAGTAGATGTCTATTTTTAAGAGAGACAGAGAGAGCATTTTACCAACGTGTAAGTGTAGACTTCAATTTTCATGGCAATCTCCCTTAACCAACCCATCACAATGCACATGACCCCTTGTACCTCTACCAAGTATTTCAAATACTACAATATGTCTAACATGGTGTGTATATGCCTTGTGAATAATACTCTATGCATGCTTGCAATAGTACACATGTATATATATCATGTCTCATGTGTACACGCGCAACATAGTAACCCATGGCCATGCAAGTGTTGTTGTTTGTGTATATGCTGTGGTTGATCAAATGGTTTGTCAATTGAGTACATGCGCAAATGTGGGCATCCATGTTCTCCAAGCTCGAAGTGGTGTTGTTGATTGTTCAGCGTATCTAGTAAAATTATTGGGTGCTAAGCAAAATAGAACAGTGTATCCTTGAGTCTATCTAAAGCATGTCACTAAGGGTGTTACATGTGAATCAAGGAGGTGATTGCATGTCTAACACACTACTTGAAATTGGCGTGATAGACTTAATTATGCTTGCCTTCAGCATGTATGGGCCCTCCTACAATCATGTGTTTAATGTGATACAAAAAGTTGGATTTTTTTGGAGTTGTATGAACAATGCAATTTATGTGATCTTTGTGAATATTCCCATTATAACAATTTATTATCAAAATCATCGAAGTTGCTTATCTTGCATTGACTCACATATTAAGAATTTAAGTAATTGCATGTCCCATTACTTGAAATTGGTGTTTATAGATTTTATTATGCTTGCCTTCAACATGTATACTCACTTAATACTTGCGATCATGTGTTTAGTGTGGTACAAAAATTTGGATTGTTTTGGAGTTGTATGAACAATGTAATTTATGTGATGTTTGTGAATATTCCCATTATAGCAATTTATTCTCAAAAGCACAGAAGTTGCTTATCTTGCATTGACTAGCATATTAAGAATCTATGCCATTTATTATTCATGAATCTTCAAAGAGAAGTTTAGAGTTGTATGCATGGCTAGTAGAAACTTTGTGCCATTCAATCAACATTAGGCTTTTGGTCAAGATCTAAGGGTCCATTTATGTAGCCCAAAAAAAGTAATGTCGTAGCAATTCTTTGGTCTCTAGGTTGTTGAACAAGCAACCAAACCCTTGGGTCTACCCATTTGGATATTTGTTGGTCAAATCCACGTAAAAATCCAACTCTTTTAATGGTAGGTGGAGGCAAGATACACATGCTTGAGTACCACAAGGTGGGTACCACCCTTCTAGCATAGGTGGCATGGGCTATAGAAATAAAACGCAACTCAGAGTGTTGAGGCAACTTTTATAAAACATGCAAGGTGGCATCCAAAAAATGTAACTAAGCAGATTGTTAAGGTATCTTATAAAACATGGAGGGTGGCATCAAAAAAGTGTAACTCAGCATAGTAAGGGAAAAACATAGATGTGAGGGCAAGGCAATAAAAAAACACAGAGTTGATGCTAGTGGGTTCAACCATGCTCTGATACCATGTAGGTAAACAAGGTTCTAGCCAAGATAGAGTCAGTGGAAGAAAAGATGGAGAGATCAATCCATAGTGCCTTCGTGCATAAACATGTATGGGTAGGGGGAAGAGAGAGAGAGATGTGATAACATACACACACATAAGAGAGTTTTTGCACAATGATTGTATTAGTATGATAATCCTTCCACTATGTATAATGCTTTATATTGGCACCAAGGCATTATCTTATGTTCTCTCAATAAGAGAATGTTCAAACACCACTACACACTACACTTCAAAATATCCCAACAAGTAGGGGCCAATTGAACTAATTGCGTACATAAGCTTATAGCTATTCTATGGGCCTATCGTACATCATACAAAGTTGCAAATGGGATATACACCATTTTAGCTAACATTTGGATTTGATGTGACAATAATGGAGGACTTAGCACCTAGTTTGGGGATTGATGTCATACAAAAAGAATGATTGAGAATGCCATGGTGAATAGCTAATTGACTTAAAAAAACTAGAGGAGACCGAATTGATGGCCATGCATATGGCATAATGGTGGAGAAGTTTTGGCACAAAAGAAGTGGTTTGAAAATGTCAAAATAAGGAACTTAAGAAAGGGAATTTAATCCTTCAGTTTTGAATGAGGAGAAACAAGAAAAAGAAGCTAAAATGGTGTGGAAACCCAAGGGTATATCAATGTGGTAAATTAGAGAACCACTATAGACCATTAACCCATGTTATACTAGTCCAAGTCCATAAAAAGAAATAAGAGAAAAAGAACAAATAAATGATTAAAAAACAAGCCCAAGAGGAAGGAAAATAATGTACAGTAAAACAAGGGGGAAAAATATTATTGTCATTTATTGTGTAACAGCATGAGAAACATATAATCGAAGCACATTGAGGTACAAGCATTATCATTTTGTGACAGAAAAGTTTTTCACAAGTAGTGTGGATTTGGTTGATGTCATCACAGAGGACCAGGTGGCTGACATCTTTATGAAGGCATTGGGTTGAGAGAACCTTCATAGGTTGAGAAGCTTACTTGGAGTGCAAACTATGAAATTGACCTTGAGGAGGAAGGTTGAGATATTGAGTTCAACTAGTGCGGATGTGGATGACACTCTAGGATGTGACATCTCTATAACCATGCCATCCTAACACTCACACTCCTATGGCCTTGACACATCCTCAATGGGTTGGACATCCCTCTACCCATAATAGAGATCCAAAACCTTGTTTGATAAAGACAAGGAACACTTCCCAAAAATCAACCCCGCAAAAAACATTTGGGAGGGTCACTAAGAAGGAGGGGGTACCCAAGGGTCAAGAATACTATGGCTAGCTCAGACAAGTATGATGCCAAAGGCAGCAACCATTGTTCCAAAGCCTGCCCACCATGAGCACAAATGTGTAAAGTAGGAGCTTTAAGAAAAGGTTTTATACTCTCGACCCGAGACTTATAGATAGTTAAAGTGTTAGGCTTCTATGAGAGAAACTCTTTTATTTGGGTTCCAAAAGCCTCACCGTCTGTGCAATAACACCCTAGAGTCAAGAGATGGGCCCCCAATGTCACCCTACTATAGTCAATGTATGGCAACAAAGCTCTTGGAAGCTCAAGGCTTCTATGAACAAGGAACCCCACATACATTTAGGTTCCAAGGCCAAAAAACCATGTGCCCTAGGTCTCTACAAATGCCCCATCAAATGTTTGATCACCATGGAATGGAGATTAAAAGCCATGCCTACAAAGAAACCCCTAAAGATTAAGTAGGAGTGGAGACCAAACGTCATCCTATAAAGCCACCCCCAAAGATCAAGAAAGAGTGGAGGGAAATGGCTATCACCTTGACTCACGTGTCAATACCACCAACAATAAAGTAGTCAAAAAATCTCGTGGATGTTTTGCCAAGTCTGCACCCCCATCAATCCAAAAGAAGAGTCACCCTTGGTGCCAAGCCCCGAAGAGAGTCATACACACACTCTCTCAGCACCACCACAAGTGATCCCCATGCTTAAAGGCATCACCATGCAAATCAAAGAAGAGTCACCCTTCGTGCTAAGCCCTGAAGAGAGTTGCGTACACACTTTCTTGGCACCACCAAGTGACCCGTAGGCTCCATGGTCCCATAACAACCCCGCGCTATATGCTACCACCAACTCGCCCTCTGCTAGAAGACCAAATTTCAGACAAACAACCCATGAAGCCGATGGCAGTGGCATCCATGCTTTTATTATGGGATGGGCAAGCAGTTCTTTACCTTCGCACATTGAGCCAACACAAGGTAAGTTGTGAACCTTAAATCCCCATTGTCCATATGTAATGTAATACCCCTAATCAATTGTATAAACACAAGTATAGGGAATGGTAAACAAATCCTCAAACCCAGACAAAACTAAAAACAATAAGAAGCAAAAAACACTTGCATGTGCACATACATAAACTCACATGCACACACGATAAATCACTCATTATACTTGCATGCACGTGTAAAAGCAAAAAACATGCATGTGCACATACATAAAATCACATGCACACATGAAAAATACTTGCATACCGTGTAAAAACACTCGCATGTATGCATATATGCAAACACACATACACACGTGCACATACACATTCACCAATACACTCACACTCTTGTGCATCTGCATGCCGTATATGCACAATCTGAAAATGCTCGCACATGCACATGCACACTCTCACATGTAAACACGCCTATCTATACGTAAAATCCACATATACACTTTTACATGTATGCATGTGTGCATGCATGCATGCATGTGCACAATCCTAAAAAACCTACACGTGCATACTCTTTATACACACATTTGCATTCACATGCACAAATATGAAAATAAATGTATACACACATATATACACTCCTTCTCTACACACCGCATATATACACTCCTTCTCTACACACCGCATATATACACACCCTTTCTCTAGACATCACACACACACACACACACACACACACACACACACACACACACTCACTATACACACACATGCACACACACATTGTGAGGGCCCAACCCTACCATCCTTCTTTGGGTACATCTTGTGAGAGCCTAGCCCAGCCCTCCTTCTTGGTGTATCAACTATCATGAGAGATTAGTTTATGTATGCACCTTATGTATAAATCACTCCTTAGTTCTTTCTTATATATGTAACTCTCATGCACCTTTCCCCTTAGTTTCTTGAACATCCTTAGTTCCTTCTTATATATCCAATACTCGTGTACCTTTCCCCCTTAGTTCCTTGAACATCCTTAGTTCCTTCCTATATATTCAATACTCGTATACCTTTCCCCCTTATTTTCAAATAAGAAAAATATGTAAGTCTTGGTTATGGATCTAGATAACTCATATCCATGTCTTGGTAAAGTTCTCTTTTGTCTTTCTCATCAAATGGAACTACCCATCCCATATGACTAGTTCATAAAATTTCAGACAAATCCAAGATCACCAATGACCATACACTTGCATTATCAAAGTATAACAAAAGTTAGTCTTAGCCTAATTATCATACTTAGCCTTAAAACGTAATATAATTTCAACATATAACTCACAAATTAAGAGCAAATTAACTACCTAAATCTTAGGTGATTCAAGTCTAACTTTTAATTGATATAAGATCATCTTGAACATAAGATAAGAAAGACTATATCCATCAAATCTTAATAAGACTACAAAGAATACATATGAATGCCTTGTTTTTTTTTTTTTTACTTCCATGCCTAAACTTAACCTTATAGTATTCATTTATAGAATTCCCAAGATAAGGATATGTTATCTAGATTCTTTAGATTATTTAAGATCATAATCTAGTTTTTAAATTTAATTTAAGTTCCTAGCTTTCTAATCTTAGCTTCAATACATTCAGTAGAATAACTTTAGAACTACATTATTATCCCTTATCCATAGGTTAAACTAGTGTGCTCCATACACCACACGACGTTTCCTAGACACTGTGCCAGTTAGCTCAAGAAACACGTAGTTGAGATAAGGTTTTATAGAGCAGAGCCTTATCAAGGTTGGAATCTATGTATACCACACGCAAATCTTGATCTAGGGTTTGGTGAAATCATATGGGTATGACTTACAGGGCAGCCTGGGGAGTCTGCACAGTACTCCCCAATCTGCCCTAGCTCTTTTTTTAATTGATATAAACAGTTTTTTGATACAGACATAAACTTGAAAAAGAAATTAAAACTGGGAAGAATGCAAGTGAACCAAATATATATTATATTTCTCGATTGGTTGGGCCCTTGGCCATATACAAAAAAGAAATCAAGGAAGAGGAGGCTGCTCGGAATCCTCATTGGACTCCTCCGACTCGTCTTCCTCTTCACTTTCTTCACCCACTTTCACGCTCATAGTCTTGATGTTCCTCTTCATCCTACATACATGAAAACAAGAGTAAGGTAAGTATAAAAAAATAAAAGACAATTACATATAGATCAGAGAAGGGATTAGCAGCTACTTACCTCATCTTCTTGAGTCCCCAAAACAGACTCGTTGGGCTATTGAATGAGCTCCTAGGGTTAGTTCTATCTCATGATCCACTTCACGAGTCGGAGACATCTCAGTCAGCTCTTCTAGGAATACATGAGCGTACTCACTTAGCCATTTTGGTTCCGTAGCCTTGCATTTTCTATCTATCGGATTCATTTTAACTGCTCCTTAAGATCTATGGCTTCTGGAACTGGCATTTTCTATGCACGTTGGGCTACTGAGACTGAGCTCCTAAGGTTAGTTCTATCTCATGATCCACTTCACGAGTCGAAGACATCTCAGTCAGCTAATATCGTATACTAATATTGGAGAAATTGTTGAAGTATTGGCATCCTTAAATTGTTGCAAACCCTCACTTAGTGCCCTCTTCTCTTGCAAGCCCAGCAAGAGAACATAGCATATCTTTAAGCCAGGCATTCAGCTTCTCTTGCAAGCTTAGCAAGCATTGAGGAAAGTAAGTAGGACACATGATCAACATGTTGGCAATGGGTATATCTTTTCAATGCGAGCTTAAATGCCTTGTTAATCACTCATAAATGTTGCATGCGCATGCCTTTACCCATGAGTGTAATTGACCTTGTGGCTTGGTCACTGGTGAATGCCAAGTGCTATGACTTCTACTTTTTTTATTAAAATAATTTGCACAACTAATTCCTACATTGATGAGAGGACTCCTCTCAAGGCCCCGCATGCCCTTTTACAAACACCACACACACCCACGGCGGGCAACATTCGGGGTCGCCAGAAGGGTTTGAACCCATAACCTAAGGCAAATCAACCAAACACCTTAATGATTGAACTACCGCCCAATGATAAGTACGTCCACTTTAAAAGTGTCAAGTTGTCTCCGTAGATCTTAGTAAGCTATTAATTATTCATAAGAATAAGTACTCAAACGTATTTAAATAAATTATTATTTATCTCAATACCTAGATTTCGAGCCCAAATTTTATAGATTATGGTGTGTTAGGAATGAGAGAGAAGTCCAACTGGGAAAAAAAATACAAAATGCAAAATTGCAGTTAAAAAAACTAATGGGCTCCTGCAGTGTAATAAATTTTGATGCCTTGAATTGTTGTTACCTTGATCTATGAAACCAGGTAGAACTTACCTGTCGAGGCAAGTGTCTGGCAGAAAATACTTCTTTAAGGACCGTTCGGGACGAGATTTGGCTGTCGCCTGACTTTGCAGAAAAGGAAACGCTTAGTTTTAGGTGTGAAGGTTCCTCCAACATACCAAAAGAGTGTGTAATGATACTTACATATCAGATCTCTCAAAATTGAACTTTGGCAAATTAAACAGGTATTATATGTTTGAGGGGAAAGGAAGGAAGGAAAGAAGTTCTATACAATGAGTAAAGGATTATGGAAAGCCCTGGTTGAACAAAAAGGCCCCTACATCACATGAAATGAAATCAGTGCCTTGATCTTCCCTTCTAGCCTCCAGGCTTGTGGAAGACTTCAAATTTTGTATTTTGTACAATATTATCAATCCTGCATTGCCACTCTGTTTAGTGCGGTGTAGCATTTACTATGTCATGTCTCCTAATTCTCACTAGATTAAGCGTTACGCGTGTAAGGAGTAGATGTGTGTTTTTAAGAGAGACAGAGAGAGCATTTTACCAACGTGTAAGTGTAGACTTCAATTTTCATGGCGATCTCCCTTGACCAACCCATCACAATGCACATGACCCCTTGTACCTCTACCAAGTATTTCAAATACTACAATATGTCTAACATGGTGTGTATATGCCTTGTGAATAATACTCTATGCATGCTTGCAATAGTACACATGTATATATATCATGTCTCATGTGTACACACGCAACATAGTAACCCATGGCCATGCAAGTGTTGTTGTTTGTGTATATGTTGTGGTTGATCAAATGGTTTGTCAATTGAGTACATGCACAAATGTGGGCATCCATGTTCTCCAAGCTCGAAGTGGTGTTATTGATTGTTCAGCGTATCTAGTAAAATTGCTAGGTGCTAAGCAATATAGAACAGTGTATCCTTGAGTCTATCTAAAGCATGTCACTAAGGGTGTTACATGTGAATCAAGGAGGTGATTGCATGTCTCACACACTACTTGAAATTGGCGTGATAGACTTAATTATGCTTGCCTTCTGCATGTATGGGCCCTCCTACAATCATATGTTTAATGTGATGCAAAAACTTGGATTTTTTTGGAGTTGTATGAACAATGCAATTTATGTGATCTTTGTGAATATTCCCATTATAACAATTTATTATCAGAATCCTCGAACTTGCTTATCTTGCATTGACTCACATATTAAGAATTTAAGTGATTGCATGTCCCATTACTTGAAATTGGTGTTTATAGATTTTATTATGCTTGCCTTCAACATGTATACTCACTTAATACTTGCGATCATGTGTTTAGTGTGGTACAAAAATTTGGATTGTTTTGGAGTTGTATGAACAATGTAATTTATGTGATGTTTGTGAATATTCCCATTATAGCAATTTATTCTCAAAAGCACAGAAGTTGCTTATCTTGCATTGACTAGCATATTAAGAATCTATGCCATTTATTATTCATGAATCTTCAAAGAGAAGTTTAGAGTTGTATGCATGGCTAGTAGAAACTTTGTGCCATTCAATCAACATTAGGCTTTTGGTCAAGATCTAAGGGTCCATTTATGTAGCCCAAAAAAAGTAATGTCGTAGCAATTCTTTGGTCTCTAGGTTGTTGAACAAGCAACCAAACCCTTGGGTCTACCCATTTGACTTTTATAAAACATGCAAGGTGGCATCCAAAAAATGTAACTAAGCAGATTGTTAAGGTATCTTATAAAACATGGAGGGTGGAATCAAAAAAGTGTAACTCAGCATAGTAAGGGAAAAACATAGATGTGAGGGCAAGGCAATAAAAAAACACAGAGTTGATGCTAGTGGGTTCAACCATGCTCTGATACCATGTAGGTAAACAAGGTTCCAGCCAAGATAGAGTCAGTGGAAGAAAAGATGGAGAGATCAATCCATAGTGCCTTCGTGCATAAACATGTATGGGTAGGGGGGAGAGAGAGAGAGAGATGTGATAACATACACACACATAAGAGAGTTTTTGCACAATGATTGTATTAGTATGATAATCCTTCCACTATGTATAATGCTTTATATTGGCACCAAGGCATTATCTTATGTTCTCTCAATAAGAGAATGTTCAAACATCACTACACACTACACTTCAAAATATACCAACAAGTAGGGGCCAATCGAACTAATTGGGTACATAAGCTTACAGCTATTCTATGGGCCTATCGTACATCATACAAAGTTGCAAATGGGATATACACCATTTTAGCTAACATTTGGAGTTGATGTGACAATGATGGAGGACTTAGCACCTAGTTTGGGGATTGATGTCATACCAAAAGAATGATTGAGAATGCCATGGTGAATAGCTAATTGACTTAAAAAAACTAGAGGAGACCAAATTGATGGCCATGCATATGGCATAATGGTGGAGAAGTTTTGGCACAAAAGAAGTGGTTTGAAAATGTCAAAATAAGGAACTTAAGAAAGGGAATTTAATCCTTCAGTTTTGAATGAGGAGAAACAAGAAAAAGAAGCTAAAATGGTGTGGAAACCCAAGGGTATATCAATGTGGTAAATTAGAGAACCACTATAGACCATTAACCCATGTTATACTAGTCCAAGTCCATAAAAAGAAATAAGAGAAAAAGAACAAATAAATGATTAAAAAACAAGCCCAAGAGGAAGGAAAATAATGTACAGTAAACAAGGAGGAAAAACATTATTGTCATTTATTGTGTAACAACATGAGAAACATATAATCAAAGCACATTGAGGTACAAGCATTATCATTTTGTGACGGAAAAGTTTTTCACAAGTAGTGTGGATTTGGTTGATGTCATCACAGAGGACAAGGTGGCTGACATCTTTATGAAGGCATTGGGTTGAGAGAACCTTCATAGGTTGAGAAGCTTACTTGGAGTGCAAACTATGAAATTGACCTTGAGGAGGAAGGTTGAGATATTGAGTTCAACTAGTGCGGATGTGGATGACACTCTAGGATGTGACACCTCTAACCATGCCATCCTAACACTGACACTCCTATGGCCCTTGACACATCCTCAATGGGTTGGACATCCCTCTACCCATAATAGAGATCCAAAACCTTGTTTGATAAAGACAAGGAACACTTCCCAAAAATCAACCCCGCAAAAAACATTTGGGAGGGTCACTAAGAAGGAGGGGGTACCCAAGGGTCAAGAATAACTTACCGTCTTTCCATGATTTGGTTTTGGCACATATTTCTATAGGAGGCATTAAGAACTTTGAGATGAGGAGATAAAAGAAGTTCGTAGGCTAAGTCACCTACTTTCTTTGGTCCACAATATCTGGGGGATAACTACTTATACTCCCCTAGAGATAAAGAAATTCTTTTGGTCCGTATTCAAATGAAAACCATAACTGCTTCTTTGAATTCTCTGACTGTCCTCTTCTTATCTGTATATTGTTTCTGTCGATCCTGGGCAGCGTTTATATCTTTATGAATTGCTTGCATATGTTGCTCTAAGTCGCCAAGCATTTGACTGGTCATCTCGACCCGAATCAATGGGTTGGACCTAGTTTAAGCAATCTTGTCCAAGACGGACCCTGATTAGATTGTTATGAAGGAATTGGTCTCTGAATTTGGGTTCTAGACTTCCCTGTGCCCTTTTCATGGTAGGAGTCGGGCAGTCTTTTAACTGATGACCAAAACCTTGGCATCCAAAACACTGGTTCTCACTTCTAAACTCATTGTTCTGAATCCTTAAAACAGGTGGGCTCCTGATAAGGTATTCTGGGGAAAGTGTCTTCCCTTTTTAAACAAAGTCTTTCTTTTATTTTAGAGAGGGAATAATTTTAAGATCAAAAAGGGAGATTCTTACTCCTGTATACCTCGAAGGTTGGGGGAGGAATCTTACAAACTTCTACCCTACTTAAAAAGGTGCGAGATGTCCTCATCTTGGAAAGTAGAGGACAACTCTTTTTCTTAAGATCCAATTTATTCTGGGTTCTTTAGATTCTGGTCAACCCAACAGAATACTGGGATAAATATTCCTTATATAGAACTCGTCATTAAATAATAATTCATTTAGATCATATCATTCCTACGATAATGGTCCATTAGACCGAAAAATTTTCTTATGAACATTCCTCCACGGGAATTTCAGTTAAGTTATCAATTTGTCATCCCTTAACTTGATCTACCGTGACACGTGTTAACAGTAGCAATTTGACAGCACAATCTACTAATCTCATAGTGATTTGCTGAAATCATCATCATCATTCTAGTTATGAGTATCATCACAGGGACTCGTCCCATTCATCCTCATTGAGGATTCGTTCAGCTTATTACATTTCAACCAAATTTCAGGGATCAACATTTTTCAATCAGAATCCAAATCAACTCATCAGTTTTCAAACAGAATTAAAAATCATATCAACCACATTCGAAATCATCATCTAGATAGAATTAACGCTTATAATTTCAAGTCTTAGATTTACTCGTATATACTGTCAGTAAAGAGCTGCAGTTATACTCTCGGTATATACGGGTAGTCATGATACTCGGAACTATAAGATAGATACCATCATGTCTAGGCCTCAAGCAAGTCACGGTTCCATACAATTACGGTACTTCCATCTGAAAACCCAATTACTAAATTACGAATTTTTCAGTTTGAATATCAAATTGTATGAATTATATCACACAATTACAACCTTTTTGTGTTTCTTGATAAATTTTTGACATATTTGGCTTCTCAGTTGATCTTTATTAGCCAATTGCTTTGATGATTGTATCCTGTGACATCAAAATACTCTTCCAAGGCTTCCACCCATTTCTCCACAACCTCGCCCAGGTTCTCCCCTTCTCCTTTGAAGGGTCCTGGCTGAGTCCTATATGAAGAGCCTTGCGAACATCAAGGTCAAGCTCGTCATCTTCAGAGACAGGGTCTGGCTTACGACCACGGTTTCCTCATCTCATGATTCTGCCAAAATTTATATATTATTAAATTTTTATTTTGATATTATTCACGAGATCCTAAGACTTAAGAGTTCGGAAAACAATTTCTTATACAAGACAAGATCTTAATGGAGATCTATGACATATGTCCGATAACAGATTTTTTTATTTTTTTATTTTTTTTCTTTATCAGTGGCAGATCGTCCGCCATAAACAATCATTTATCCAACAGGAATTTTTTCACCGGAAAACGTTTCTTTATTTATATAAAAGTTGCAATATGTACATAGAGCAACTCGGCTCTGAGTTCAAAATCTCCTCGGAAGACATATAAGAGGACCGTACTGGGCCATAGTCATGCCCTGTTACATAAGTTCTCTAACTGCGAAGGGGGCTATTATTTTCTCCTTAGGGATAAATCAACTAAGGAGTCTATAAATTCGACATGAAAGTCTAAAATTTCGAGGCGTCGAATGATATAGAATGACACCACACACCATTTTCAACTTTAACAGGATCATAGTCAATGAGAGATTCTGCCACAGCATTGTACGGCGGTCGCAAGGGGCGTGGACATATTGCCCTCCAAACCACTTATGCTATATTCTCTCTGCTGGGGTAGGAAAATATAAATCCACGAAATGGCGTGCGAGTCTTGCTCGGCTTGGTTGAGTTGAAGCGGAAGAGATGAGATGTTCGAAGGCGAACGCAGTCATATCTTGAGACTGGGTGAGGTCGAGAATACCAGATAAGTAGGAAACTTCCATCTATAAAAAAAAATCTTTGATTAAAAATTCTTCATTAAAGAGGCTTACGGAATGAAAATACATTATGAAAAATACTTTTTCTGAATTTTTATTATCAATTTATGATAAGAATTTGCTTATCCGTATTAGTTTTAAACCGGCTCTGATACCAACTGTGAGATCCCTGTCCCCACCGCGCAACGGATTCGGGGTACTAGCAGCGGAAGTAGCACTTCTTGCATGGGATAGGGTCCCACACTCGGGGCCTCGTCCACGGATATCCGGACAAGAGACTAATCCGTCGTTTTTTCCAAAACCGAACCCGAAAAAACTTCCCTTACCCGGAAAGCATGGGCGATTCCACCAGGATAACTTTTTACTCTAACGTAGTCAAGATCATTACTGATCACGCTGATCCGACTGCACCTATAAAGATACTCAGTCGGATCAAGGAAGAAACTTGCACTTGGATCATTGGGATCAACGCTTTTTTTCCCATCAAGAGGCACAGTCGTTGATTCCTATCCATAGAACAATTACTATCCGGGATTTACTTTATCTATCGTAATAACAGAAATTGAGTCTCGATTTACGGATCCATCAGTCCAGCCTAACCCCATCCGATCCCATGAGTTAGCCAACCGCCCAACCACTGTAGTGATGGGATCCAATTTGGAATTTGGTTAGGTTTTGTCCCGGGTACCAAGGAAAAGAGTTCCAAGGCCCCCTAGTCGGAAGTTCATGCAAACATAAAACTAGTCACACCACTTACACACCCAATATGAAATTGCCTTTTTCTCAGCATCAACTAGCTTTAAAACAATCCTTTAATAAAACCATTATGTCACTGATGACAATCTCAAAGTCTCTGGTTGAATCCTTATTTCCAGTCATTCATTCATCGGTGTACTTATGGCATCATTGGCAACCAGAACGCTCACCACCTGTTCACTCAGGGGCCTTTTCCATAGTTCCTAGCTCATAGTAACCGGCAATATATTCACATAAGAGAATGGAATCTCCGTGGAAGATCAACAAGATCAACCATCAGATCTATATAAAAGAGCCATGGACTCATCCGTTGAGGACCAGCAAGGTCAATCAACCAGATCCATGCCCGGTTTCAGAAAACAACTCTTATTCCTTGTTCCAATATCTTCCACGACGCACGTGTGGGTATCTTCGACGACCCAGAGCCCAAGCACCGTATGGTCAGCACCCTCTAGGATCCTTCGCAGGTGACCTAGTGCTTCACTCATAGGCCGCTTCCTTGGTCCCTCATCCACCGTACCGGAAGCTCACCATTTAAATCGAACCGAGGCTGGTCAAGACCTCGGCCGACCTTGCTACGCGAGACGTCCTCCATTGACTCTCCGTCAGTAGTTGCAACTTTATCAGTTAGGACTCCATGACTTTAATCCACAAGACGGTCAAAATGCTTCCCCAACATTCTTGACATAAAATAGTCATTTACAAACAGTCACAAAATACAGTTTCTATATCGAACTCTCGTCTTTCCACATTATCCTTCCTCAGTCCACATTCCATTCAATGTGTACTCATTCTCATCCATTCCCTCATATCGACGACACATTAATTCACACACATTCACATTCATTATTCTACATACACATCCCTGTTTGTAAGCCACATCATACATCCAATCCCATATCCGCATGTATACATCCACATCCACATTCTCATTCACATCCATATATATACATCTACATGTATACATCCACATCTCCATGTATACATCCACATCTACATTCTCATTCACATCCATACATCTACATCTACATGCATACATCCACATCTCCATGTATACATCCACATCTACATTCTCATTCACATCCATACATCTACATCTACATGCATACATCCACATTTCCATGTATACATCCACATCTACATTCTCATTCACATCCATACATCTACATCTACATGCATAAATCCACATTTCTATGTATACATCCACATCCACATTCTCATTCACATCCATACATCTACATCTACATGCATACATCCATATTTCTATGTATACATCCACATTCACATTTACATTCACATCCATACATCTACATTTACATGCATACATCCACATCTCCATGTATACATCCATATCTACTTTCTCATTCACATCCATACATCTACATCTACATGCATACATCCACATTTCCATGTATACATCCACATCTACATTCTCATTCACATCCATACATCTACATCTACATGCATACATCCACATTTCCATGTATACATCCACATCCACATTCACATTCACATCCATACATCTATATTTACATGCATACATCCACATTTTCATGTATACATCCACATCCACATTCACATTCACATCCATACATCTACATTTACATGCATACATCCACATCTCCATGTATACATCCATATCTACTTTCTCATTCACATCCATACATCTACATCTACATGCATACATCCACATTTTCATGTATACATCCACATCTACATTCTCATTCACATCCATACATCTACATCTACATGCATACATCTACATTTTCATGTATACATCCACATCCACATTCACATTCACATCCATACATCTACATTTACATGCATACATCCACATCTCCATGTATACATCCATATCTACTTTCTCATTCACATCCATACATCTACATCTACATTCATACATCCACATTTCCATGTATACATCCACATCTACATTCTCATTCATATAACCCTCGGGGGGGTCACTATATGTAAATCCTCTATATCACGTGCGTTCAAGGCCTATTTAAAAAGTCCCTTATCTGTGAATTTTTAAGTGAATATAATGTATCCTTTCCTATTCAAATCTGTAATTTTTTTAATAAATACAATAAATAAATCTCCTCTGTAAATATATTTCTGTAAGTTTTAAACATTTAAAATATCCTTCTATTGAACCCACGTGATACTTACATATTTATACGAGTGACCCCCCCGAGATATAACCCCATATGCCTTCACATCTAATCTTTTACATCACATCCATTCTTGCCCTATCACAACCCATATACATCTTATCCTATCACATACACTTCTTACCTCATCTCATACACATCTTATCACATCATAATTCATCTTATCACCTGCTAACTTATTTCATAAGCATCTTATCTCCTCTTATCACATCTTATACACCTGTTATCACATCCTATCACATCTCATATCTATTTATAGAATATAAGAGAATTCTTATATTTGATATAAGAATTCTTTACACATTTATTTATGCATGAATTTCATTTAAGAAGATTAATACTTTCGAAGTAAAAATCAATCTTTTATGCATCTTCCTATGCATAAATTCGTTTTAAATGAAAATGACACTTTTGAATTAAAATTCAATCTTTTATACATCTTCTTATGCATAAATTCAATTTAGATGAGAATGACACTTTTGAATCAATCTTTTATGCATATTCCTATGCATAAATTCAATTTGGTAGGAATTACACTTTTAGAATAAAAGAATTTCTCTTATGCATCTAAGTTATGCATAAAATTCATTTATGATGAAAATCACACTTTTAGTATAAAAAGAATATCTTTTATGCATACTTCTATGTATGAAATTCAAATATGATAAAAGTAACACTTTTATAATAAAATAATCATCTTTTATGCATACCTCTATGTATGAAATTCAATTATGCTAAAAGTAACACTTTTGTAATAAAATAATCATCTTTTATGCATACCTCTATGCATGAAATTCAATTATGTTAAAAGTAACACTTTTGTAATAAAATAATCATCTTTTATGCATACCTCTATACATGAAATTCAATTATGCTAAAAGTAACACTTTTGTAATAAAATAATCATCTTTTATGCATACATCTACGCATGAAATTCAATTATGCTAAAAGTAACACTTTTGTAATAAAATAATCATCTTTTATGCATACATCTATGCATGAAATTCAATTATGCTAAAAGTAACACTTTTGTAATAAAATAATCATCTTTTATACATACCTCTATGCATGAAATTCAATTATGCTAAAAGTAACACTTTTATAATAAAATAATCATCTTTTATGCATACCTCTATGCATGAAATTCAATTATGCTAAAAGTAACTCTTTTATAATTAAAAAAAGATGAATTTTCTTTTACTAATTTCTAATAATTTCACCATAACCTCCTTTGTATGGCCGACCATTTTTCAATTTTCTACATCTTGAAAACTAATTAAAAGTACACCAATATTGAAATTATCCTAAAGTAAATATTTTTTTTTACTTAATTGAGATAAACATTATAAAAATTTGACATTAATCACTTAACCATTCACCTAGGATAGAGAATGGTTGGTTTTGTTAGAGAAGAGAGGGGAATGCCTTTTGTAATGAGGCCTAACATTATAGAGAAGACATAAAGCATAAAAACCATTTTAAAACCATAAAAATCCATAAAATAATTGAAAGAAAGAAGAACCACCGACTTACTAATGACTTTGATAGCTTTCCTTTGGCTTGATGGTTTGAGTGTTCAACTCTTGTTTGAACAAGAGTGGCCACCAATCTTTGGAAGAGGGAAATGTCAAAAACTAATGAATTATTAACAAATTCATAGTTCTTGGCTTGGGTGGAGTAGAGTAACAATGCATTAGACATTGTTGAGTTTTAACAAAGGGGAAGGCCTCTATTTATAGGAAAAAGTGAGCTCCTAACCAAACAAACTGATTCTAGAATTTTCCAACTCAGCTTGGTTAATATTTGACCATTTTTAGGTCAGTTGAGCTAACTTTTTACAACTAGACTTGAATTAGGAGAGAGGAGAGATAAAATATCTCAATTTTTATGAGTTTAAAACTCATTCAAGCATGTGAAATATGCACCTCCTTTAATGGACTCCCCTTCCTTACATATGTGTCAAAATGGAATCATTACACCCAAAATATCTCATATTTTTAATATTGCTCATAGTTTTTTACTATTACTAATAAACCTTGTACATTTTCAACTCTTCATCTTATGTGAGCATTTACTTATTTTTGGATACCCAAAATATCTCATATTTTTAATATTGCTCATAGTTTTTTACTAATAAACCTTGTACATTTTTAACTCTTCATCTTATGTGAGCATTTACTCATTTTTGGATACCAAAAATATCTCATCTTTTTGATATTTCTCATAGTGTTTTACTAATAAACCTTGTACATTTTCAACTCTTCATCTTATGTAAGCATTTACTCATTTTTGGATACCCAAAATATCTCATATTTTTGATATTACTCATAGTTTCTTACTAATAAACCTTGTACATATTCAACTCTTCATCTTATGTGAGCATTTACTCATTTTTGGGTATCATCTTTTACAAAATTGGATTTATCTCCTCCCCACACATGGATTGATCTTATTGGCCCATAGGAACCTTAATTGGACCATAATCCAAAAATTTCTAAAAATCTAGACCCTTAGGCTAAGGTCCTTTATACCCATTTTCAATTAATTCCAATTGCACATTGGAAAGTTCTTTTTAAATTTCTGTTTCAGGGGAACTTATTTTAATAAGATGAGATATTTTTCTATCCAAAAATATTCAAAAATCTGAATATTCTCTCTCTAGAATATTTTCTCTCTCTATGTCAAAACAGGTAGAGACGAGATCTCTTATATTTCTGAAGAGAGGATTGATTACAGGGAAAGATGCTGGATATCTTGAGAGGCTGGGGAGGAATCTTACATTCTCTCCCACTTGAAAAACGCGAGATGTCCTCATCTCGCAAACTGGGATAATTTCACAAGATGCACGAATATGAGACTGAGAGAAAATTTAATTAAGATTAACCACCAAGAAAAGTCTCAAAGAGAGCAAGACTCAAGACAAGAATAAAGATTTCAACTTTATTCACTCTTGGAACATATACAGTAAGATAGAAGAACTTTTTACAATTCCATAAGCCCGTCCATCATATGGTCACAAAAGCAGCACTCACAAGCTGCACACGTATAAGGTAACTCATCTATGGGAATAATTCGGCTGGATATTGCAGCACCTACCTCAGTGGTATGAGGTGATCTAACAAAAGGACCCCTAATAAGAGGCAAGCCGAAAACGGGATAAAGGCATATCTTCTGGTGAGGAAGAAAGCACGCTAGTAAGAAGACCCGCTCAGAAAATCCACCATGCCTTGATCTCATCACGCAGTAGTATCGGGGACCCAAACCCAAAGCTTCAATAACCATGGCCAAGCAGACATTGTTACGAAAGTGCTGCCGACCCCACGGTGTTACCCTAGTTATGTCTCGACAGGTTCACCATTTGGTCTGAGCTACAGAAGTTCCCAAGTGAGGGAAAAGTGAGCGCTTATACAGTTCTATAAAATCTTTCTTCACTGACTCGTTTGCGTCTTGAAGGTGAGAAATCATCATAGATAAAACTAATTCCTGTTACCAAGCCATGAAGGAGATTAAGAAGAAGGGAGATTGATGGAAGTAAGATTACTGTGAGCGACAAGTAAAAGTTACGACTTATATAAAGGAAGGAGCTAGCGTAACCTAGAAGCCAACGGTATCTTGCCACTGAAGTTTTACCGTCTTTCCATGATTTGGTTTTGGCACATATTTCTATAGGAGGCATTAAGAACTTTGAGATGAGGAGATAAAAGAAGTTCGTAGGCTAAGTCACCTACTTTCTTTGGTCCACAATATCTGGGGGATAACTACTTATACTCCCCTAGAGATAAAGAAATTCTTTTGGTCCGTATTCAAATGAAAACCATAACTGCTTCTTTGAATTCTCTGACTGTCCTCTTCTTATCTGTATATTGTTTCTGTCGATCCTGGGCAGTGTTTATATCTTTATGAATTGCCTGCATCTGTTGCTCTAAGTCGCCAAGCATTTGACTGGTCATCTCGACCCTAATCAATGGGTTGGACCTAGTTTAAGCAATCTTGTCCGAGACGGACCCTGATTAGATTGTTATGAAGGAATTGGTCTCTGAATTTGGGTTCTAGACTTCCCTGTGCCCTTTTCATGATAGGAGTCGGGCAGTCTTTTAACTGATGACCAAAACCTTGGCATCCAAAACACCGGTTCTCACTTCTGAACTCATTGTTCTGAATGCTTAAAACAGGTGGGCTCCTGATAAGGTATTCTGGGAAAAGTGTCTTCCCTTTTTAAACAAAATCTTTCTTTTATTTTAGAGAGGGAATAATTTTAAGATCAAAAAGGGAGATTCTTACTCTTGTATACCTCGAAGGTTGGAGGGAGGAATCTTACAAACTTCTACCCTACTTAAAAAGGTGCGAGATGTCCTCATCTCGCAAAGTAGAGGACAACTCTTTTTCTTAAGATCCAATTTATTCTGGGTTCTTTAGATTCTGGTCAACCCAACAGAATACTGGGATAAATATTCCTTATATAGAACTCGTCATTAAATAATAATTCATTTAGATCATATCATTCCTACGATAATGGTCCACTAGACCGAAAAATTTCCTTCTGAACATTCCTCCACGGGAATTTCAGTTAAGTAAGTTATCAATTTGTCATCCCTTAACTTGATCTACCGTGACAAGTGTTAACAGTAGCAATTTGACAACATAATCCACTAATCTCATAGTGATTTGCTGAAATCATTATCATCATTCTAGTTATGAGTATCATCATAGGGACTCGTCCCATTCATCCTCATTGAGGATTCGTTCAGCTTATTACATTTCAACCAAATTTCAAGGATCAACATTTTTCAATCAGAATCCAAATCAACTCATCAGTTTTCAAATAGAATTAAAAATCATATCAACCACATTCGAAATCATCATCTGGATAGCATTAACGCTTATAATTTCAAGTCTTAGATTTACTCGTATATGCTGTCAGTAAAGAGCTACAGTTATACTCTCGTCGGTATATATGGGTAGTCATGATACTTGGAACTATAAGATAGATACCATCATGTCTAGGCCTCAAGCAAGTCAGGGTTCCATACAATTACGGTACTTCCATCTGAAAATCCAATTACTAAATTACAAATTTTTCAGTTTGAATATCAAATTGTATGAATTATATCACACAATTACAACCTTTTTGTGTTTCTTGATAAATTTTTGACATATTTGGCTTCTCAGTTGATCTTTATTAGCCAATTGCTCTGATGATTGTATCTTGTGACGTCAAAATACTCTTCTAAGGCTTCCACCCATTTCCCCACAGCCTTGCCCAGGTTCTCCCCTTCTCCTTTGAAGGGTCCTGGCTGAGTCCTATATGAAGAGCCTTGCGAACATCAAGGTCAAGCTCGTCATCTTCAAAGACAGGGTCTGGCTTACGACCACGGTTTCCTCGTCTCATGATTCTGCCAAAATTTATATATTATTAAATTTTTATTTTGATATTATTCATGAGATCCTAAGACTTAAGAGTTCGGAAAACAATTTCTTATACAAGACAAGATCTTAATGGAGATCTATGACATATATCCGATAACAGATTTTTTTATTTTTTGTCTTTATCAGCAGATCGTCCGCCATAAACAATCATTTATCCAATAGGAATTTTTTCACCGGAAAACGTTTCTTTATTTATATAAAAGTTGCAATATGTACATAGAGCAACTCGGCTCTGAGTTCAAAATCTCCTCGGAAGACATATAAGAGGACCGTACTGGGCCATAGTCATGCCCTGTTACATAAGTTCTCTAACTGCGAAGGGGGCTATTATTTTCTCCTTAGGGATAAATCGACTAAGGAGTCTATAAATTCGACATGAAAGTCTAAAATTTTGAGACGTCGAATGATATAGAATGACACCACGCACCATTTTCAACTTTAACAGGATCATAGTCAATGAGAGATAATGCCACAGCATTGTACGGCGGTCGCAAGGGGCGTGGACATATTGCCCTGCAAACCACTTATGCTGTATTCTCTCCGCTGGGGTAGGAAAATATAAATCTGTGAAATGGCGTGCGAGTCTTGCTCGGCTTGATTGAGTTGAAGCGTAAGAGATGAGATGTTCGAAGGCGAACGCAGTCATATCTTGAGACTGGGTGAGATCAAGAATACAGATAAGTAGGGAACTTCCATCTATTAAAAAAAATTCTTTGATTAAAAATTCTTCATTAAAGAGACTTACGGAATGAAAATACATTATGAAAAATGCTTTTTCTGAATTTTTATTATCAATTTATGATAAGAATTTGCTTATCCGTATTAGTTTTAAACCGGCTCTGATACCAACTGTGAGATCCTTGTCCCCACCGCGCAACGGATTCGGGGTACTAGCAGCGGAAGTAGCACTTCTTGCGTGGGATAGGGTCCCACACTCGGGGCCTCGTCCATGGATATCCAGACAAGAGACTAATCCGTCGGTTTTTCCAAAATCGAACCCGGAAAAACTTCCCTTACCCGGAAAGCACAAGCGATTCCACCAGGATAACTTTTTACTCTAACGTAGTCAAGATTATTACTGATCACGCTGATCCGATTGCACCTATAAAGATACTCCGTCGGATCAAGGAAGAAACTTGCACTTGGATCATTGGAATCAATGCTTTTTTCCCCATCAAGAGGCACAGCCGTTGATTCCTATCCATAGAACAATTACTATCCGAGATTTACTTTATCTATCGTAATAACAAAAATTGAGTCTCGATTTACGGATCCATCAGTCCAGCCTAACCCCATCCGATCCCATGGGTTAGCCAACCGCCCAACCACTGTAGTGATGGGATCCAATTTGGAATTTGGTTAGGTTTTGTCCCGGGTACCAAGGAAAAGAGTTCCAAGGCCCCCTAGTCGGAAGTTCATGCAAACATAAAACTAGTCACACCACTTACACACCCAATATGAAATTGCCTTTTTCTCAGCATCAACTAGCTTTAAAACAATCCTTTAATAAAACCATTATGTCACTGATGACAATCCTCAAAGTCTCTGGTTGAATCCTTATTTCCAGTCACTCATTCATCGGTGTACTTATGGCATCATTGGCAACCAGAATGCTCACCACCTGTTCACTCAGGGGCCTTTTTCCATAGTTCCTAGCTCATAGTAACCGGCAATATATTCACATAACAGAATGGAATCTCCGTGGAAGATCAGCAAGATCAACCATCAGATCCATATAAAAGAGCCATGGACTCATCCGTTGAGGACCAGCAAGGTCAATCAACCAGATCCATGCCCGGTTTCAGAAAACAACTCTTATTCCTTGTTCCAATATCTTCCACGATGCACATGTGGGTATCTTTGGCGGCGACCCAGAGCCCAAGCACCGTATGGTCAACACCCTGTAGAATCCTTCGCAGGTGACCTAGCACTTCACTCATAGGCCGCTTCCTTGGTCCCTCATCCACCGTACCAGAAGCTCACCATTTAAATCGAACCGAGGTTGGTCAAGACCTCGACCGACCTTGCTATGCGAAACGTCCTCCATTGACTCTCCGTCAGCAGTTGTTGCAACTTTATCAGTTAGGTCTCCATGACTTTAATCCACAAGACGGTCAAAATGCTTCCCCAACATTCTTGACATAAAACAGTCATTTACAAACAGTCACAAAATACAGTTTCTATATCGAACTCTCGTCTTTCCACATTATCCTTCCTCAGTCCACATTACTTATTCCACATTCCATTCAATGTGTACTCATTCTCATCCATTCCTTCATATCGATGACACATTAATTCACATACACATTCACATTCATTATTCTACATACACATCCCTATTCGTACATCCACATCATACATCCAATCTCATATCCGCATGTATACATCCACATCCACATTCTCATTCACATCCATACATCTACATCTACATCTACATGCATACATCCACATCTCCATGTATACATCCACATCCACATTCTCATTCACATCCATACATCTACATCTACATGCATACATCCACATTTCCATGTATACATCCACATCTACATTCTCATTCACATCCATACATCTACATCTACATGCATAAATCCACATTGCCATGTATACATCCACATCTACATTCTCATTCACATCCATACATCTACATCTACATGCATACATCCACATTTCTATGTATACATCCACATCCACATTCTCATTCACATCCATACATCTATATCTACATCCATACATCCACATTTCTATGTATACATCCACATCCACATTCACATTCACATCCATACATCTACATTTACATGCACACATCCACATCTCCATGTATCCATCCATATCTACTTTCTCATTCACATCCATACATCTACATCTACATGCATACATCCACATTTCCATGTATACATCCACATCTACATTCACATTCACATCCATACATCTACATTTACATGCATACATCCATATTTTCATGTATACATCCACATCCACATTCACATTCACATCCATACATCTACATTTACATGCATACATCCACATCTCCATGTATACATCCATATCTACTTTCTCATTCACATCCATACATCTACATCTACATGCATACATCCACATTTTCATGTATACATCCACATCTACATTCTCATTCACATCCATACATCTACATCTACATGCATACATCCACATTTCCATGTATACATCCACATCCACATTCACATTCACATCCATACATCTACATTTACATGCATACATCCACATCTCCATGTATACATCCATATCTACTTTCTCATTCACATCCATATATCTACATCTACATGCATACATCCACATTTCCATGTATACATCCACATCTACATTCTCATTCATATAACTCCATATGCCTTCACATCTAATCTTTTACATCACATCCATTCTTGTCCTATCACAACCCATATACATCTTTTCCTATCACATACACTTCTTACCTCATCTCATACACATCTTATCACATCATAATTCATCTTATCACCTGCTAACTTATTTCATAAGCATCTTATCACCTCTTATCACATCTTATACACCTCTTATCACATCCTATAACATCTCATATCTATTTATAGAATACAAGAGAATTCTTATATTTGATATAAGAATTCTTTACACATTTATTTATGCATGAATTCCATTTAAGAAGATTAATACTTTCGAAGTAAAAATCAATCTTTTATGCATCTTCCTATGCATAAATTCATTTTAAATGAAAATGACACTTTTGAATTAAAATTCAATCTTTTATGCATCTTCCTATGCATAAATTCAATTTAGATGAGAATGACACTTTTGAATCAATCTTTTATGCATCTTCCTATGCATAAATTCAATTTGGTAGGAATTACACTTTTAGAATAAAAGAATTTCTCTTATGCATCTAAGTTATGCATAAAATCCATTTATGATGAAAATCACACTTCTATGTATGAAATTCAAATATGAGAAAAGTAACACTTTTATAATAAAATAATCATCTTTTATGCATACCTCTATGCATGAAATTCAATTATGCTAAAAGTAACACTTTTGTAATAAAATAATCATCTTTTATGATACCTCTATGCATGAAATTCAATTATGCTAAAAGTAACACTTTTGTAATAAAATAATCATCTTTTATGCATACATCTATGCATGAAATTCAATTATGCTAAAAGTAACACTTTTGTAATAAAATAATCATCTTTTATGCATACCTCTATGCATGAAATTTAATTATGCTAAAAGTAACACTTTTGTAATAAAATAATCATCTTTTATGCATACCTCTATGCATGAAATTCAATTATGCTAAAAGTAACTCTTTTATAATTAAAAAAGGATGAATTTTCTTTTACTAATTTCTAACAATTTCGCCATAACCTCCTTTGTATGGCTGATCATTTTTCAATTTTTTACATCTTTAAAACTAATTAAAAGTACACCAATTTTGAAATTATCCTAAAGTAAACATTTTTTTTCACTTAATTGAGATAATTATTATAAAAATTTGACATTAATCACTTAACCATTCACCTAGGATAGAGAATGGTTGGTTTTGTTAGAGAAGAGAGGGGAATGTCTTTTGTAATGAGGCCTAACATTATAGAGAAGACATAAAGCATAAAAACTATTTTAAAACCATAAAAATCCATAAAATAATTGAAAGAAAGAAGAACCACCAACTCACTAATGACTTTGATAGCTTTCCTTTGGTTTGATGGTTTGAGGGTTCAACTCTTGTTTGAACAAGAGTGGCCACCAATCTTTGGAAGAGGGAAATGTCAAAAACTAATGAATTATTAACAAATTCATAGTTCTTGGCTTGGGTGGAGTAGAGTAACAATGCATTAGACATTGTTGAGTTTTAACAAAGGAGAAGGCCTCTATTTATAGGAAAAAGTGAGCTCCTAACCAAACAAACTGATTCTAGAATTTTTCAACTCAGTTTGGTCAATATTTGACCATTTTTAGGTCAGTTGAGCTAACTTTTTGCAACTAGACTTGAATTAAGAGAGAGGAGAGATGAAATATCTCCATTTTTATGAGTTTAAAACTCATTCAAGCATGTGAAATATGCACCTCCTTTAATGGACTCCCCTTCCTTACATATGTGTCAAAATAGAATCATTACACCCAAAATATCTCATATTTTTAATATTGCTCATAGTTTTTTACTAATAAACCTTATACATTTTCAACTCTTCATCTTATGTAAGCATTTACTCATTTTTGGATACCCAAAATATCTCATATTTTTAATATTGCTCATAGTTTTTTACTAATAAACCTTGTACATTTTCAACTCTTCATCTTATGTGAGCATTTACTCATTTTTGGATACCCAAAATATCTCATATTTTTGAAATTGCTGATAATGTTTTACTAATAAACCTTGTACATTTTCAACTCTTCATCTTATGTGAGCATTTACTCATTTTTGGAAATGCATTGTGATGGGTTGGTCAAGGGAGATCGCCATGAAAATTGAAGTCTACACTTACACGTTGGTAAAATACTCTCTCTGTCTCTCTTAAAAACACACATCTACACTTTACACGCGTAACGCTTAATCTAGTGAGAATTAGGCGACATGACATAGTAAATGCTACACCGCACTAAACAGAGTGGCAATGCAGAATTGATAATATTATACAAAATACAAAATTTAAAGTGTTCCACAAGCTCGAAGGCTAGAAGGGAAGATCAAGGTACTGATTTCATTTGATGTGATGTAGGGGCCTTTTTGTTCAACCAGGGCTTTCCATAATCCTTTACTCATTGTATAGAACTTCTTTCCTTCCTTCCTTTCCCCTCAAACATATAATACCTGTTTAATTTGCCAAAGTTCAATTTTGAGAGATCTCATATGTAAGTATCATTACACACTCTTTTGGTATGTTGGAGGAACCTTCACACCTAAAACTGAGCGTTTCCTTTTCTGCAAAGTCAGGCGGTAGCCAAATCTCGTCCCGAACGGTCTTCAAAGAAGTATTTTCTGCCAGACACTTGCCTCGACAGGTAAGTTCTACCTGGTTTCATAGATCAAGGTAACAACAATTCAAGGCATCAAAATTTATTACACTGCAGGAGCCCATTAGTTTTTTTAACTGCAATTTTGCATTTTGTATTTTTTTCCCCAGTTAGACTTCTCTCTCATTCCTAACACACCATAATCTATAAAATTTGGGCTGAAAATCTAGGTATTGAGATAAATAATCATTTATTTAAATACGTTTGAGTACTAATTCTTATGAATAATTAATAGCTTACTAAGATCTACGGAGACAACTTGACACTTTTAAAGTGGACGTACTTATCATTGGGTGGTAGTTCAATCATTAAGGTGTTTGGTTGATTTGCCTTAGGTTATGGGTTCAAACCCTTCTGGCAACCCCGAATGTTGCCCGTGGGTGTGTGTGGTGTTTGTAAAAGGGCATGCGGGGCCTTGAGAGGAGTCCTCTCATCAATGTAGGAATTAGTTGCGCAAATTATTTTAATAAAAAAAGTAGAAGTCATAGCACTTGGCATTCACCAGTGACCAAGCCACAAGGTCAATTACACTCATGGGTAAAGGCATGCGCATGCAACATTTATGAGTGATTAACAAGGCATTTAAGCTCGCATTGAAAAGATATACCCATTGCCAACATGTTGATCATGTGTCCTACTTACTTTCCTCAATGCTTGCTAAGCTTGCAAGAGAAGCTGAATGCCTGGCTTAAAGATATGCTATGTTCTCTTGGTGGGCTTGCAAGAGAAGAGGGCACTAAGTGAGGGTTTGCAACAATTTAAGGATGCCAATACTTCGATAATTTCTCCAATATTAGTATACGATATTATATATGGAGAATTAAAGGCTTCTTTTTTCCATTTCTTACATATGTGTGCACACTTATGTGATGTGTGCATGTACATATGTGTATGTATAATCCTTGGATTGGCTCCATAAGAATCAGGCTGACATTCACTGTCACAATGGAACCATTTCTTTCCTCGACCTCCACGAAAATAGAGTCCAAAGAATTGGAATTTTCGGATCCCAAGTCTTGCAATTAGTCAAAGCTTCTAAATTATTAAAGGGACTCAGAAAGAGGCAAGCTGTCTATGTCATTAAACTGAATCCAGTAGATAGAAAATGCAAGGCTACGGAACCAAAATGGCTAAGTGAGTACGCTCATGTATTCCCAGAAGAGCTGACTGAGATGTCTTCGACTCGTGAAGTGGATCATGAGATAGAACTAACCTTAGGAGCTCAGTCAGTAGCCCAATGTGCATACAAAATGCCAGTTCCAAAAGCCATAGATCTTAAGGAGCAGTTAAAATGAATCCGGTAGATAGAAAATGCAAGGCTACGGAACCAAAATGGCTAAGTGAGTACGCTCATGTATTCCTAGAAGAGCTGACTGAGATGTCTCCGACTCGTGAAGTGGATCATGAGATAGAACTAACCCTAGGAGCTCAGTCAATAGCCCAATGAGTCTGTTTTGGGGACTCAAGAAGATGAGGTAAGTAGCTGCTAAGCCCTTCTTTGATCTATATGTAATTGTCTTTTATTGTTTTATACTTACCTTACTCTTGTTTTCATGTATGCAGGATGAAGAGGAACATCAAGACTATGAGCGTGAAAGTGGGTGAAGAAAGTGAAGACGAAAACGAGTCGCAGGAGTCCAATGAGGATTCCGAGCAGCCTCCTCTTCCTTGATTTCTTTTTTGTATATGGCCAAGGGCCCAACAAATCGAGAAATATAATATATATTTGGTTCACTTGCATTCTTCCCAGTTTTAATTTCTTTTTCAAGTTTATGTCTGTATCAAAAAACTGTTTATATCAATAAAAAAAAGAGAGCTAGGGCAGATTGGGGAGTACTGTGCAGACTCTCCAGGCTGCCCTGTAAGTCATACCCATATGATTTCACCAAACCCTAGATCAAGATTTGCGTGTGGTATACATAGATTCCAACCTTGAGAAGGCTCTGCTATGAAACCTTATCTCAACTACGTGTTTGTTGAGCTAACTGGCACAGTGTCTAGGAAATGTCGTGTGGTGTATGGAGCACACTAGTTTAACCTATGGATAAGGGATAATAATGTAGTTCTAAAGTTATTCTACTCAATGTATTGAAGCTAAGATTAGGATGATAGGAACTTAAATTAAATTTAAAAACTAGATTATGATCTTAAATAATCTAAAGAATCTAGATAACATATCCTTATCTTTGGAATTCTATAGATGAATACTATAAGGTTAAGTTTAGGCATGGAAGTTAAAAAAAAACAAGGCATTCATATGTATTCTTTGTAGTCTTATTAAGATTTGATGGATATAGTCTTTCTTATCTTATGTTCAAGATGATCTTATATCAATTAAAAGTTAGACTTGAATCACCTAAGATTTAGGTAGTTAATTTGCTCTTAATTTGTGAGTTATATGTTGAAATTATATTACGTTTTAAGGCTAAGTATGATAATTAGGCTAAGACTAACTTTTGTTATACTTTGATAATGCAAGTGTATGGTCATTGGTGATCTTGGATTTGTATGAAATTTTATGAACTAGTCATATGGGATGGGTAGTTCCATTTCATGAGAAAGACAAAAGAGAACTTTACCAAGACATGGATATGAGTTATCTAGATCCATAACCAAGACTTACATATTTTTCTTATTTGAAAATAAGGGGGAAAGGTATACGAGTATTGAATATATAAGAAGGAACTAAGGATGTTCAAGGAACTAAGGGGGAAAGGTACACGAGTATTGGATATATAAGAAGGAACTAAGGATGTTCAAGAAACTAAGGGGAAAGGTGCATGAGAGTTACATATATAAGAAAGAACTAAGGATGTTCAAGGAACCCTTAGATTATTTACAAAGGAGGCGACTTCCCTCGTTCGATGGTACTTGTACATTGTCGACATAAACCTTGCATAAACCCCTATGATTATTTACAAAGGAGAACACTTTGCCTCGATGTTGGATGGCACTTGGTACATTGTCAACATAAACCCTGCAATAGGATTGTAAAGAAAAGGATAGAATAATATTGTATTTTTGTTGTATTCAAATAATTACAAATAATTATTTGTTGTATTCAAAAAATTATTTCATGATTCTAATGACGGAGATGGCCTTCCGTCGTATTGATCACACCCTCCTCAAGGATCCGAAGAGATATGATTAGCCTCTCACTTTTGTGGGGTAGAAGTTTGGAAAACCTCAGTCAAGGAGTAAAATGATGAGGAGTAGTGGGGATTTGGCCCACAACCCCGTCCTTGGTTCGATTTGACTAGGACAAGGTCTATAAGATGTGGTCCTAGTGTAGATCCATGAGACACTAAGACTCCTAGAAGAGTCCATAAAGGTGGCTTATTCCAAAATCCTGGGCTTCAAATGGGTATTGGCCCCATGGATGTACCAAGGTAAAAGACAGCAAGATATTAAGAGTGGCTCCAATATGGGTATACCAATGAACTTTCCCTAGAATCTCCCCTCAAGAAGTTCCATTTTATCACTTTTCTAGAAAAAAGGAGCTCATGTAGTAAATCTTATATATCTTATGTAAAAAACCCCACATGTGACATGTATCTTTCTAACGGCATGTCACATATAGGGGTTTTGACATAAGATACATAAGGTTCACCATGGCTCCCTATTTTCTATAAAAGTGATGATATGATCTAAATTTTTCCTAATGAAAGATACGATTAACTTTGTTTGATATTTGTCTTTCTTATGTATATGATAACTAAAGAATGCTTGGGAAATAAAATACGTAAACATCGGTTGGCTGGATTAATACAGGAAGGATGGATCAAGGCTTATGTCTCCTCCCCGTTTCTCCTCAATAAAGTGAATATCTAGGAACTTGTAATTTATACTTTTGTATGAATTGTTAAAATGTTAAAAATTCCACTGCTTGATATTTCATTAAAAGTTCCAAACTAAAAAGATAAATTTTTAAGACCGCCCTTGGTTCAAAGGAATGTATGTCCTGATCCTAAGAGGGAGGGCAACCAATCTCTCATGATAGGTGGTTCTCCAAGAGTGACGGTAGCCAATCTCTCATGATAGGTGATACACCAAGGACGGCTGGGCTAGGCTCTCACAAGATGTACCCAAAGAAGGATGGTAGGGTTGGGCCCTCACAATGTGTGTGTGCATGTGAGTGTGTATAGTGGGTGTATGTGTGCGTGTGCATGTGTGTGTGTGTGTGTGTGTGTGTGTGTGTGATGTCTAGAGAAAGGGTGTGTATATATGCGGTGTGTAGAGAAGGAGTGTATATATGTGTGTATACAATTATTTATATATTTGTGCATGTGAATGCAAATGTGTGTATAAAGAGTATGCACGTGTAGGTTTTTTAGGATTGTGCACATGCATGCATGCATGCACACGTGCATACATGTAAAAGTGTATATGTGGATTTTACGTATAGATAGGCGTGTTTACATGTAAAAGTGTATATGTGGATTTTACGTATAGATAGGCATGTTTACATGTGAGAGTGTGCATGTGCATGTGCGAGCATTTTCAGATTGTGCATATACGGCATGCAGATGCACAAGAGTGTGAGTGTATTGGTGAATGTGTATGTACACGTGTGTGTATGTGTGTTTGCATATATGCATACATGCGAGTGTTTTTACACGTGTATGCAAGTATTTTTCATGTGTGCATGTGATTTTATGTATGTGCACATGCATGTTTTTTGCTTTTACACGTGCATGCAAGTATAATGAGTGATTTATCATGTGTGCATGTGAGTTTATGTATGTGCACATGCAAGTGTTTTTTGCTTCTTATTGTTTTTAGTTTTGACTAGGTTTGAGGATTTGTTTACCATTCCCTATACTTGTGTTTATACAATTGATTAGGGGTATTACATTACATATGGACAATGGGGATTTAAGGTTCACAACTTACCTTGTGTTGGCTCAATGTGCAAAGGTAAAGAACTGCTTGCCCATCCCATAATAAAAGCATGGATGCCACTGCCATCGGCTTCATGGGTATGTTTGTCTGAAATTTGGTCTTCTAGCAGAGGGCGAGTTGGTGGTAGCATATATCGCGGGGTTGTTATGGGACCATGGAGCCTACGGGTCACTTGGTGGTGCCAAGAAAGTGTGTACGCAACTCTCTTCAGGGCTTAGCACGAAGGGTGACTCTTCTTTGATTTGCATGGTGATGCCTTTAAGCATGGGGATCACTTGGTGGTGCTGAGAGAGTGTGTGTATGACTCCCTTCGAGGCTTGGCACCAAGGGTGACTCTTCTTTTGGATTGATGGGGGTGCAGACTTGGCGAAACATCCACGAGATTTTTTGACTACTTTATTGTTGGTGGTATTGACACGTGAGTCAAGGTGATAGCCATTTCCCTCCACTCTTTCTTGATCTTTGGGGGTGGCTTTATAGGATGACGTTTGGTCTCCACTCCTACTTATTCTTTAGGGGTTTCTTTGTAGGCATGGCTTTTAATCTCCATTCCATGGTGATCAAACATTTGATGGGGCATTTGTAGAGACCTAGGGCACATGGTTTTTTGGCCTTGGAACCTAAATGTACGTGGGGTTCCCTGTTCATAGAAGCCTTGATCTTCCAAGAGCTTTGTTGCCATACATTGACTATAGTAGGGTGACATTGGGGGCCCATCTCTTGACTCTAGGGGGTTATTGCACAGACGGTGAGGCTTTTGGAACGCAAATAAAAGAGTTTCTCTCATAGAAGCCTAACACTTTGACTATCTATAAGTCTCGGGTCGAGAGTATAAAACCTTTTCTTAAAGCTCCTACTTGGCACATTTGTGCTCATGGTGGGCAAGATTTGGACCAATGGTTGCTGCCTTTGGCATCATACTTGTCTTAGCTAGCCACAATACTCTTGATGCTTGGGTACCCCCTCCTTCTTAGTGACCCTCCCAAATGTTTTTTGTGGGGTTGATTTTTGGGAAGCGTTCCTTGTCTTTATCAAACAAGGTTTCGGATCTCCATTATGGGTAGAGGGATGTCCAACCCATTGAGGATGTGTCAAGGCCATAGGAGTGTGAGTGTTAGGATGGCATGGTTATAGAGGTGTCACATGCTAGAGTGTCATCCACATCCGCACTAGTTGAACTCAATATCTCAACCTTCCTCCTCAAGGTCAATTTCATAGTTTGCACTCCAAGTAATCTTCTCAACCTGTGAAGGTTCTCTCAACCCAATGCCTTCATAAAGATGTCAGCCACCTTGTCCTCTGTGATGACATCAACCAAATCCACACTACTTGTGAAAAACTTTTCCGTCACAAAATGATAATGCTTGTACCTCAATGTGCTTCGATTATATGTTTCTCATGCTGTTACACAATAAATGACAATAATGTTTTTCCCCCTTGTTTTACTGTACATTATTTTCCTTCCTCTTGGGCTTGTTTTTTAATCATTTATTTGTTCTTTTTCTCTTATTTCTTTTTATGGACTTGGACTAGTATAACATGGGTTAATGGTCTATAGTGGTTCTCTAATTTACCACATTGATATACCCTTGGGTTTCCACACCATTTTAGCTTCTTTTTCTTGTTTCTCCTCATTCAAAACTGAAGGATTAAATTCCCTTTCTTAAGTTCCTTATTTTGACATTTTCAAACCACTTCTTTTGTGCCAAAACTTCTCCACCATTATGCCATATGCATGGCCATCAATTTGGTCTCCTCTAGTTTTTTTAAGTCAATTAGCTATTCACCATGGCATTCTCAATCATTCTTTTTGTATGACATCAATCCTCAAACTAGGTGCTAAGTCCATTATTGTCACATCAACTCCAAATGTTAGCTAAAATGGTGTATATCCCATTTGCAACTTTGTATGATGTACGATAGGCCCATAGAATAGCTGTAAGCTTATGTACCCAATTAGTTCAATTGGCCCCTACTTGTTGGGATATTTTGAAGTGTAGTGTGTAGTGGTGTTTGAACATTCTCTTATTGAGAGAACATAAGATAATGCCTTGGTGCCAATATAAAGCATTATACATAGTGGAAGGATTATCATACTAATACAATCATTGTGCAAAAACTCTCTTATGTGTGTGTATGTTATCACATCTCTCTCTCTCTTCCCCCTACCCATACATGTTTATGCACGAAGGCACTATGGATTGATCTCTCCATCTTTTCTTCCACTGACTCTATCTTGGCTGGAACCTTGTTTACCTACATGGTATCAGAGCATGGTTGAACCCACTAGCATCAACTCTGTGTTTTTTTATTGCCTTGCCCTCACATCTATGTTTTTCCCTTACTATGCTGAGTTACACTTTTTTGATGCCACCCTCCATGTTTTATAAGGTACCTTAACAATCTGCTTAGTTACATTTTTTGGATGCCACCTTGCATGTTTTATAAAAGTTGCCTCAACACTCTGAGTTGAGTTTTATTTCTATGGTCCATGCCACCTATGCCAGAAGGGTGGTACCCACCTTGTGGTACTCAAGCATGTGTATCTTGCCTCCACCTACCATTAAAAGAGTTGGATTTTTACGTGGATTTGACCAACAAATATCCAAATGGGTAGACCCAAGGGTTTGGTTGCTTGTTCAACAACCTAGAGACCAAAGAATTGCTACGACATTACTTTTTTTGGGCTACATAAATGGACCCTTAGATCTTGACCAAAAGCCTAATGTTGATTGAATGGCACAACGTTTCTACTAGCCATGCATACAACTTTAAACAACTTCTCTTTGAAGATTGATGAATAATAAATGGCACAGATTCTTAATATGCTAGTCAATGCAAGATAAGCAACTTCTGTGCTTTTGAGAATAAATTGCTATAATGGGAATATTCACAAACATCACATAAATTACATTGTTCATACAACTCCAAAACAATCCAAATTTTTGTACCACACTAAACACATGATCGCAAGTATTAAGTGAGTATACATGTTGAAGGCAAGCATAATAAAATCTATAAACACCAATTTCAAGTAATGGGACATGCAATCACTTAAATTCTTAATATGTGAGTCAATGCAAGATAAGCAACTTCGATGATTTTGATAATAAATTGTTATAATGGGAATATTCACAAAGATCACATAAATTGCATTGTTCATACAACTCCAAAAAAATTCAAGTTTTTGTATCACATTAAACACATGATTGTAGGAGGGCCCATACATGCTGGAGGCAAGCATGTATGGGCCCATACATGCTGGAGGCAAGCATAATTAAGTCTATCACGCCAATTTCAAGTAGTGTGTTAGACATGCAATCACCTCCTTGATTCACATGTAACACCCTTAGTGACATGCTTTAGATAGACTCAAGGATACACTGTTCTATTTTGCTTAGCACCCAATATTTTACCAGATATGCTGAACAATCAACAACACCACTTCGAGCTTGGAGAACATGGATGCCCACATTTGCGCATGTACTCAATTGACAAACCATTTGATCAACCACAGCATATACACAAACAACAACACTTGCATGGCCATGGGTTACTATGTTGCACGTGTACACATGAGACATGATATATATACATGTGTACTATTGCAAGCATGCATAGAGTATTATTCACAAGGCATATACACACCATGTTAGACATATTGTAGTATTTGAAATACTTGGTAGAGGTACAAGGGGTCATGTGCATTGTGATGGGTTGGTTAAGGGAGATCGCCATGAAAATTGAAGTCTACACTTACAGGTTGGTAAAATGCTCTCTCTGTCTCTCTTAAAAACACACATCTACGCTTAATCTAGTGAGAATTAGGCGACATGACACAGTAAATGCTACACCGCACTAAACAGAGTGACAATGCAGGATTGATAATATTGTACAAAATACAAAATTTGAAGTCTTCCACAAGCCCGGAGGCTAGAAGGGAAGATCAAGGTACTGATTTCATTTCATGTGATGTAGGGGCCTTTTTGTTCAACCAGAGCTTTCCATAATCCTTTACTCATTGTATAGAACTTGTTTCCTTCCTTTCTTTCCCCTCAAACATATAATACCTGTTTAATTTCCCAAAGTTCAATTTTGAGAGATCTGATATGTAAGTATCATTACACACTCTTTTGGTATGTTGGAGGAACCTTCACACCTAAAGCTGAGCGTTTCCTTTTCTGCAAAGTCAGGCGGCAGCCAAATCTCATCCCGAACGGTCTTCAAAGAAGTATTTTCTGCCAGACACTTGCCTCGACAGGTAAGTTCTACCTGGTTTCATAGATCAAGGTAACAACAATTCAAGGCATCAAAATTTATTACACTGCAGGAGCCCAACAATTTTACTAGATACATGTGTACTATTGCAAGCATGCATAGAGTATTATTCACAAGGCATATACACACCATGTTAGACATATTGTAGTATTTGAAATACTTGGTAGAGGTACAAGGGGTCATGTGCATTGTGATGGGTTGGTTAAGGGAGATCGCCATGAAAATTGAAGTCTACACTTACATGTTGGTAAAATGCTCTCTCTATCTCTCTTAAAAACACACATCTACTCTTTACACGCGTGACGCTTAATCTAGTGAGAATTAGGCGACATGACACAGTAAATGCTACACCGCACTAAACAGAGTGGCAATGCAGGATTGATAATATTGTACAAAATACAAAATTTGAAGTCTTCCACAAGCCCGGAGGCTAGAAGGGAAGATCAAGGCACTGATTTCATTTCATGTGATGTAGGGGCCTTTTTGTTCAACCAGGGCTTTCCATAATCCTTTACTCATTGTATAGAACTTCTTTCCTTCCTTTCTTTCCCCTCAAACATATAATACCTGTTTAATTTGCCAAAGTTCAATTTTGAGAGATCTGATATGTAAGTATCATTACACACTCTTTTGGTATGTTGGAGGAACCTTCACACCTAAAACTGAGCGTTTCCTTTTCTGCAAAGTCAGGCGGCAGCCAAATCTCATCCCGAACGGTCTTCAAAGAAGTATTTTCTGCCAGACACTTGCCTCGACAGGTAAGTTCTACCTGGTTTCATAGATCAAGGTAACAACAATTCAAGGCATCAAAATTTATTACACTGCAGGAGCCCAACAATTTTACTAGATACATGTGTACTATTGCAAGCATGCATAGAGTATTATTCACAAGGCATATACACACCATGTTAGACATATTGTAGTATTTGAAATACTTGGTAGAGGTACAAGGGGTCATGTGCATTGGATTGGTCAAGGGAGATCGGCATGAAAATTGAAGTCTACACTTACACGTTGGTAAAATGCTCTCTCTGTCTCTCTTAAAAACACACATCTACTCTTTACACGCGTAACGCTTAATCTAGTGAGAATTAGGCGACGCGACATAGTAAATGCTACATGACAGAGGAGACATGACATAGTAAATGCTACACCGCACTAAACAGAGTGGCAATGCAAGATTGATAATATTGTACAAAATACAAAATTTGAAGTCTTCCACAAGCCCGGAGGCTAGAAGGGAAGATCAAGGCACTGATTTCATTTCATGTGATGTAGGGGCCTTTTTGTTCAACCAGGGCTTTCCATAATCCTTTACTCATTGTATAGAACTTCTTTCCTTCCTTCCTTTCCCCTCAAACATATAATACCTGTTTAATTTGCCAAAGTTCAATTTTGACAGATCTCATATGTAAGTATCATTACACACTCTTTTGTTATGTTGGAGGAACCTTCACACCTAAAACTGAGCGTTTCCTTTTCTGCAAAGTCAGGCGGCAGCCAAATCTCATCCCGAACGGTCTTCAAAGAAGTATTTTCTGCTAGACACTTGCCTCTACAGGTAAGTTCTACCTGGTTTCATAGATCAAGGTAACAACAATTCAAGGCATCAAAATTAATTACCCTACAGGAGCCCAACAATTTTACTAGATACATGTGTACTATTGCAAGCATGCATAGAGTATTATTCACAAGGCATATACACACCATGTTAGACATATTGTAGTATTTGAAATACTTGGTAGAGGTACAAGGGGTCATGTGCATTGTGATGGGTTGGTTAAGGGAGATCGCCATGAAAATTGAAGTCTACACTTACATGTTGGTAAAATGCTCTCTCTGTCTCTCTTAAAAACACACATCTACTCTTTACACGCGTGACGCTTAATCTAGTGAGAATTAGGCGACATGACACAGTAAATGCTACACCGCACTAAACAGAGTGGCAATGCAGGATTGATAATATTGTACAAAATACAAAATTTGAAGTCTTCCACAAGCCCGGAGGCTAGAAGGGAAGATCAAGGCACTGATTTCATTTCATGTGATGTAGGGGCCTTTTTGTTCAACCAGGGCTTCCATAATCCTTTACTCATTGTATAGAACTTCTTTCCTTCCTTTCTTTCCCCTCAAACATATAATACCTGTTTAATTTGCCAAAGTTCAATTTTGAGAGATCTGATATGTAAGTATCATTACACACTCTTTTGGTATGTTGGAGGAACCTTCACACCTTAAACTGAGCGTTTCCTTTTCTGCAAAGTCAGGCGGCAGCCAAATCTCATCCCGAACGGTCTTCAAAGAAGTATTTTCTGCCAGACACTTGCCTCGACAGGTAAGTTCTACCTGGTTTCATAGATCAAGGTAACAACAATTCAAGGCATCAAAATTTATTACACTGCAGGAGCCCAACAATTTTACTAGATACATGTGTACTATTGCAAGCATGCATAGAGTATTATTCACAAGGCATATACACACCATGTTAGACATATTGTAGTATTTGAAATACTTGGTAGAGGTACAAGGGGTCATGTGCATTGGATTGGTCAAGGGAGATCGGCATGAAAATTGAAGTCTACACTTACACGTTGGTAAAATGCTCTCTTTGTCTCTCTTAAAAACACACATCTACTCTTTACACGCGTAACGCTTAATCTAGTGAGAATTAGGCGACGCGACATAGTAAATGCTACATGATAGAGGAGACATGACATAGTAAATGCTACACCGCACTAAACAGAGTGGCAATGCAAGATTGATAATATTGTACAAAATACAAAATTTGAAGTCTTCCACAAGCCCGGAGGCTAAAAGGGAAGATCAAGGCACTGATTTCATTTCATGTGATGTAGGGGCCTTTTTGTTCAACCAGGGCTTTCCATAATCCTTTACTCATTGTATAGAACTTCTTTCCTTCCTTCCTTTCCCCTCAAACATATAATACCTGTTTAATTTACCAAAGTTTAATTTTGAGAGATCTCATATGTAAGTATCATTACACACTCTTTTGGTATGTTGGAGGAACCTTCACACCTAAAACTGAGCGTTTCCTTTTCTGCAAAGTCAGGCGGCAGCCAAATCTCATCCCGAACGGTCTTCAAAGAAGTATTTTCTGCTAGACACTTGCCTCTACAGGTAAGTTCTACCTGGTTTCATAGATCAAGGTAACAACAATTCAAGGCATCAAAATTAATTACCCTGCAGGAGCCCAACAATTTTACTAGATACATGTGTACTATTGCAAGCATGCATAGAGTATTATTCACAAGGCATATACACACCATGTTAGACATATTGTAGTATTTGAAATACTTGGTAGAGGTACAAGGGGTCATGTGCATTGTGATGGGTTGGTTAAGGGAGATCGCCATGAAAATTGAAGTCTACACTTACATGTGGGTAAAATGCTCTCTCTGTCTCTCTTAAAAACACACATCTACTCTTTACACGCGTGACGCTTAATCTAGTGAGAATTAGGCGACATGACACAGTAAATGCTACACCGCACTAAACACAGTGGCAATAAAGGATTGATAATATTGTACAAAATACAAAATTTGAAGTCTTCCACAAGCCTGGAGGCTAGAAGGGAAGATCAAGGCACTGATTTCATTTCATGTGATGTAGGGGCCTTTTTGTTCAACCAGGGCTTTCCATAATCCTTTACTCATTGTATAGAACTTCTTTCCTTCCTTTCTTTCCCCTCAAACATATAATACCTGTTTAATTTGCCAAAGTTCAATTTTGAGAGATCTGATATGTAAGTATCATTACACACTCTTTTGGTATGTTGGAGGAACCTTCACACCTAAAACTGAGCGTTTCCTTTTCTGCAAAGTCAGGCGGCAGCCAAATCTCATCCCGAACGGTCTTCAAAGAAGTATTTTCTGCCAGACACTTGCCTCGACAGGTAAGTTCTACCTGGTTTCATAGATCAAGGTAACAACAATTCAAGGCATCAAAATTTATTACACTGCAGGAGCCCAACAATTTTACTAGATACATGTGTACTATTGCAAGCATGCATAGAGTATTATTCACAAGGCATATACACACCATGTTAGACATATTGTAGTATTTGAAATACTTGGTAGAGGTACAAGGGGTCATGTGCATTGGATTGGTCAAGGGAGATCGGCATGAAAATTGAAGTCTACACTTACACGTTGGTAAAATGCTCTCTCTGTCTCTCTTAAAAACACACATCTACTCTTTACACGCGTAACGCTTAATCTAGTGAGAATTAGGCGACGCGACATAGTAAATGCTACATGACAGAGGAGACATGACATAGTAAATGCTACACCGCACTAAACAGAGTGGAAATGCAAGATTGATAATATTGTACAAAATACAAAATTTGAAGTCTTCCACAAGCCCGGAGACTAGAAGGGAAGATCAAGGCACTGATTTCATTTCATGTGATGTAGGGGCCTTTTTGTTCAACCAGGGCTTTCCATAATCCTTTACTCATTGTATAGAACTTCTTTCCTTCCTTCCTTTCCCCTCAAACATATAATACCTGTTTAATTTGCCAAAGTTCAATTTTGAGAGATCTGATATGTAAGTATCATTACACACTCTTTTGGTATGTTGGAGGAACCTTCACACCTAAAACTGAGCGTTTCCTTTTCTGCAAAGTCAGGCAGCAGCCAAATCTCGTCCCGAACGGTCTTCAAAGAAGTATTTTCTGCCAGACACTTGCCTCGACAGGTAAGTTCTACCTGGTTTCATAGATCAAGGTAACAACAATTCAAGGCATCAAAATTTATTACACTGCAGGAGCCCATTAGTTTTTTTAACTGCAATTTTGCATTTTGTATTTTTTTCCCCAGTTAGACTTCTCTCTCATTCCTAACACACCATAATCTATAAAATTTGGGCTGAAAATCTAGGTATTGAGATAAATAATCATTTATTTAAATACGTTTGAGTACTAATTCTTATGAATAATTAATAGCTTACTAAGATCTACGGAGACAACTTGACACTTTTAAAGTGGACGTACTTATCATTGGGTGGTAGTTCAATCATTAGGTGTTTGGTTGATTTGCCTTAGGTTATGGGTTCAAACCCTTCTGGCGACCCCGAATGTTGCCCGTGGGTGTGTGTGGTGTTTGTAAAAGGGCATGCGGGGCCTTGAGAGGAGTCCTCTCATCAATGTAGGAATTAGTTGCGCAAATTATTTTAATAAAAAAAGTAGAAGTCATAGCACTTGGCATTCACCAGTGACCAAGCCACAAGGTCAATTACACTCATGGGTAAAGGCATGCGCATGCAACATTTATGAGTGATTAACAAGGCATTTAAGCTCGCATTGAAAAGATATACCCATTGCCAACATGTTGATCATGTGTCCTACTTACTTTCCTCAATGCTTGCTAAGCTTGCAAGAGAAGCTGAATGCCTGGCTTAAAGATATGCTATGTTCTCTTGCTGGGCTTGCAAGAGAAGAGGGCACTAAGTGAGGGTTTGCAACAATTTAAGGATGCCAATACTTCGACAATTTCTCCAATATTAGTATACGATATTATATATGGAGAATTAAAGGCTTCTTTTTTCCATTTCTTATATATGTGTGCACACTTATGTGATGTGTGCATGTACATATGTGTATGTATAATCCTTGGATTGGCTCCATAAGAATCAGGCTGACATTCACTGTCACAATGGAACCATTTCTTTCCTCGACCTGCACGAAAATGGAGTCCAAAGAATTGGAATTTTCGGATCCCAAGTCTTGCAATTAGTCAAAGGTTCTAAATTATTAAAGGGACTCAGAAAGAGGCAAGCTGTCTATGTCATTAAACTGAATCCAGTAGATAGAAAATGCAAGGCTACGGAACCAAAATGGCTAAGTGAGTACGCTCATGTATTCGCAGAAGAGCTGACTGAGATGTCTTCGACTCGTGAAGTGGATCATGAGATAGAACTAACCTTAGGAACTCAGTCAGTAGCCCAACGTGCATACAAAATGCCAGTTCCAGAAGCCATAGATCTTAAGGAGCAGTTAAAATGAATCCGGTAGATAGAAAATGCAAGGCTACGGAACCAAAATGGCTATGTGAGTACGCTCATGTATTCCTAGAAGAGCTGACTGAGATGTCTCCGACTCGTGAAGTGGATCATGAGATAGAACTAACCCTAGGAGCTCAGTCAATAGCCCAACGTGCATACAAAATGCCAGTTCCAGAAGCCATAGATCTTATGGAGCAGTTAAGACAACAGCTAGAGCAAGGATTCGTAAGACCCAATGTTTCACCTTAGGGTGCGCCCGTTCTCTTTCAAAAAAAGAAAAATGGAACGTTAAGACTTTGTATTGATTATAGAGAATTAAATTAGTTAACAATTAAAAATAAGTATCCTATCCCTAGGATTGATGAACTTCTGGATCGGTTAAGTGAAACCCAAATGTTCACAAAGATAGATCTCAAATCCGGGTATTACCAAATCAGAATCAAGGAACAAGATATCCCAAAGACAGCTTTCAATACTCGCTATGGACATTATGAATTCACAGTCATGCCATTCGGATTAACTAATACTCCCAGCGACGTTTGATCGCCTCATACAAGATATTCTCAGAGAATACTTGGATGATTTTGTTCTTGTTTTCTTTGATGACATCCTGGTATACTCTAAGAATGCAGCAGATCATAAAGATCATGTACGCAAGGTCCTCGAGATCCTAAGGAAGCACAAACTCTTTGCAAAGAAGAGCAAGTGTACTTTATCTGCTGACCATGTAGAATACTTGGGATTCATAGTATCTAAAGACGAGATTTCTCCTGACCCCGCAAAAATCCAAGCAATCGTAGATTGGTCACAGTCTAAGATAATAAAATAAGTCAAAGGATTCCTAGTATTAACCGAATGGTATAGAATCTTTATACCCAAGGATGCTCAGACAACATCCCTTTGACTAACCTTCACAAGAAGAGTACCCTATTTCAGTGGACTGTTATGTGTCAGAGTGCTTTTGATAAGCTAAAGACAGCTTTAGTAACCAATCCTATCCTTAAATTGCTAGATTTCTCTAAACCCTTTGAGATAGTTACAAATGCTAGTGGTTTTGCCTTCGGAGGTGCTCTTATGCAAGAAGGTCATGCAGTAGCCTATGAATCCAAAAAGCTCAGAACGCATGAGAGAAATTGTGCTGTCCATGACTTGGAGTTACTCTCAGTAGTTTATGCTCTGAAGTTACGGAAACATTATCTCTTGGGACAGAGATTCACCTTGATGACAGATCATCAAAGTCTAAAGTGGATCTTTACCCAAAGGGATCTCAACATGCGTCAAAGAAGGTGGATGCAACCCTGCAAGAATTTAACTTTGAGATAAAGTACCGACCAGGGAAAGAAAATGTGGTAGCCGATGCGCTCAGTAGGAAAGCCTCCTTGCTTGCAATAACATTGGTGTCAAATCCATTGATCATTGAAGCAAGGGAGAAAATCATGCAGGACAGATTCTTTGCCCCTATTGCTACCCTATTGATGCAAGAAAGCAAGACTCCTCAGGAAATGAGTCGAGTTCTTGGATACAAATTGGACCTTACATGCTGCTACATACTTTCTAGACACAGCATTAACTACATGTTGCATAACAAACAAGCCCTCATTATCCTGATTGTTTCTACTAGAGGATGCATAGCTATTTTGCTGCACTTTTTCATTTCGCATGTTAATCTACTTCTTATAGTAATCTTTCTACACATGTCCAAGCTTACCACAATAAAAACCACCTCGTATTTATACTTGTTTTTTATAAGCTTTTAAATCTCACTAACATAAAAAGTCGACTATTTTTCATTATCTATGATTTATTTATGATATATGAAGATAAAAAGAAGAAAACAAGAAGAATTCAAGCTTCTTCATATGCATGAGAAATCAAAGAATATGAACATACATACATCTTCTTCTTCCCATAAATATAAAGAAAACATGACTTTTTCTTTTGCTGCTTCTTCATCAACATGTGAAGAAGAAGAACAAGGTAAGCTATTTTGCCTATTCTTCTTAATCTTTTTCTTTTTATGCATATAAAGAAAAAATATTGTTAAGTAGAAGCTAGAAAAAGGCATGATTCATATTTTTTTTCTTCTACTTCATATGTGTGTAAGTGTGAAGAAAAGAAAGAAGAAGCATGCTTCTTTTTCTTCTTCACTTTATTGTGATGCATGCATACTTCATCTACTTCTTTTTCACATGCACGCAAAGAAGAAGAATAATAAGATGCATTTTCAATAATTTTGTCTCCTATTCTTCTTCACATTTATGTGAAAAGAAAGAAGGAGATATACCTCTTCCCCACATGCATGTAAAGAAGAACAATAGAATGAGAAAGGAGGCATGATTCTTTTCCTTCCTCTTGACATGCATGAAGAGAAAAAGGAATGCATGAAGAGAAAAAGGAATGCATGTGAAGAAAAAAGCTAATGGAAAATCTTATCATTCTCTTCTCTCCTTGGATGTTAAAAAAGAGAAAAAATAAGATACTTCTTATTCACATGCATGCTTGTGAAAAAAAAAGTACTAAAGAAGCAAGGAGACATGTTTCTTCCTCTTTTTTCTTTGATGTGCTTGTAAAAAAGGAGCAATTTCTTTTTGTTTTACTTCACATACATGTGAACAAGAAAAAGAAGTGCCTCCTTTTCATCTCTTTTTCTTCACAAGAAAGGAAAAGATAACAAGAGGCATGCTTGCAAATAACTTTTCTTCTTCTTTTTATACTGTGAATAAAGAGAAAACCAGCATGTAAAGAAAATAATACAAAGAAGAAACAAGCATGCAACCTTCTTCTTATTCACATAAAAAAGAAGTATTAAATTGACCTTTCAATGTTTATTCCAAGCTATTTTTATCTATTTAAATCTCAAACTACATATCTTTTCTTACACACAGATATATCTCAATATATTTTTCTTTTTTATTGAAGTTATTTTGGTTGACTTCTAGATCATTCTTTGTTTGATTAGCTTTGAGAAGTGCATTTTCCTTCGTTAATTTTGAGTTTTAAAAGTTCTCTAATGAGTTATATTTTCAATTCTAATGGACTTTTAATATTTGTGCTAGGGTCTTTTAGATCTACTATAATTTTGAGCCTACATACATATGTTTTCATTTAGTATGTCATTTTTTTCTCTCTTAATCAAGCTCTTTTTGTTGGCTCTTGGGATCCTACATGGATGAAGGAGGAGTACGAATAACAAGAAGAAGAAAATATTCCTTCTCTTCTTCTTCTTCACATGCGTGCCTACTTCTTCATTATCGAAGGTTATATTTACCTCCACCGCCTCCTTCTTGTTCTTTTTCTTGAAAGTAAACATATGAACAACTCTTCTTATTTCTCATTGTTTCTTTTTTCACTTAGAAGAATTTTTTGTTTTATCTTTTAAGTACTAGTATAAATCTAAATAATTATTGTAGATTGCTTTGGATCAACTCTAAGTCCTAATTTACATAGCTAATGCTCAAACTTAATTGTACATAAATATACTTTTTTTAAATTAAGCTATGTGCATTGATTTTTTGGATCTTTCTTGAGGAAAGGAGGATCAAGCAGAAGTGAAGCATAATTTTTGTTAAAGATAAAAAGAAGAAAAAAGTCGAGAAGAAAGAGAAAGAAGTTTGGCTTCTTCTTCTTCTCTATTTTTCTTCTTGATTTTCTTGCTACCCAAGAAGATTCTCACAAGAAATTTTCAAACATATTGTTTTTAAAAATAATGGACACTTACTTATCCAATTTCATCCTAAACTCAAATTTTTAGCAATCATTGGTAGCGTTTTGCAAGAAATGATGATGACAATGCTGAGATACAAATGGAATAAGTATGATAAGACCACCTCACTCTACATTTCTTCTATTGACAGTCTCTTTTTGTATATACCCACCAATGTATGGTCTTTCTAATTTGGCACTATGTTTGTAGGCCAAAGTTCATTACTATGCGGATGTACAATTTTTGTAATGCCTTTTAACTTTTTTAGCAAAAATTCTTAATTTTCTTGTTTTTTTTTGCATTAAAACTTAGTATATGAGGAAATTGGGGATTTGTCCAAATGTGTCTAAAAGAAACTTTACTAAAATGCTACTATAAGCACTTACAAGCCTTGATGCTTTGCATTTTTTTTTTCATGATAATGATTTTAATATAGGCACTAGAGGTAGTGAGTTATATTGCAAAGAGGTTTAGTCCAAAAGGAAAGTAGTCTAGTTACTCATCCACAAAATAACTAACTAGATTCACGTATAATGATATGTGATATATTATTAGTTCCTATACCTTCATATTAAAAAAGCATGTATTTTATCAATACTTATATTATAATTCTAGTTTATGAAGATCTTGTTGAGCATAATACAATCTCATACATAATAAAAGTTAATCTTCATTACTTTTTATTGATTTCTTCTACCAACTAAAGACTCTAGGCATGGTTCATGAATGTATAGGTTACATACTATCAAATGTTTGTAAAGCAAACAAAGAGAAAATCCTTCAAAAATATGTAACAAGTAGAAGAGGAATGCTTGAAAGCACTTGTAAATTGTTACAAGAAATACTTGTGAGAGTTTCCAGACTCAAGGAGTGCATCTTAGACTCTAGTTAAGTTTATCCATATGCAACAAGATTTATCTGGAAGATTAAGATTTCTACATCTACTTTTTTTCAATATTTGTTCATCTTACTAATAATTCAATAGTAGCTATGTGGACTAGTTCATGAAAGTATGCTAAGTAAAATTATAACCTTGTAAATACCATGCTCCATGTTAACCATGTTTGGAATTTCAAGGCCTACTATAACCTTCAATTTGAAGGCCATAAGCTAGCTTGACCTTCATAACTAAACAAGTATGTTTATGTTTAAATTTTATTTTTATTTTTTTAAATATAGGCTTTCTTTTGCAACATATTTTCTTAGAGGCCTTCTCTGAAAGGTTTGGAGGGCTTTGATGCCCTTTAAAGGGCTTCAAATTTGAACCCATGCTTATGTATACGTTAAATTGTCCTCACTTAACATATTTTCAACGGATGGCTGGGCAAGAGGTTACACATCTACACATCTAGCTCATTGACCTTCTCACTAGTATTGTGGCCAAAGACTAATTGAAACTCAAGCTGGAAGTTCTAATATAGTCTTCCAAAGACTATTTATTTGAAACTCAAGCTGGAAGTTCTAAAATAGTCTTCCAGCTTAATATGTAGAGCACTCAACGCCAAAGGGCCTTTAACAAGGTCTAGAGGTCTAGAATAATGTAGCCCAACGTGCTGAGCCTGAGTTGTAACACCGTGGCCCTACGGACGCGCAGGTCTAGGATTCAAAAACACCAGGGATGTCGAAGGTTCGGCACCTACTGTAAAAAAAACCAATCCTATTGCTGAACTCAAAAACCCTTTCAAGAGAACCAAGAGAAGCATGCGATTCCATGAGATCCGATAAAACCATGGATCTACCGAGGGTTCAAACCCTGGCACCTAATGTAATATTCTCAAAATTAAGAATAAAAAATCTCAATCATATTGCTCAACGCACAAACCCATTCAAGCGAACTAAGAGAAGCATGAGATTCCATGAGATCTATATATCTGAGAGTGTTATGATGTAATCTTGTTAAGTGGACGGTACATACCTGTGATTCGCTCGAAAGCCCGAGTTTCGCTACCAAGTACCTTTGGACAGCTGAGATGGGCATATCCCCATTCCTGAAATAACCAAAAGAGGCTTTAGCATAGATCTGATCCGGTGAATAGTGAAACGATTGGCCAATATTTAAGCGATAATGTTTTTTTTTATAAAGAGGCCACATACTTTATTCGGATGTATGACTTCGATACACCTGGTGGTAATTCTGGATCATAGCACCTGCAAAATGCACGCCTAGGTTAAGGTTTGACTATTTTGCACGCTTCGGTTTCGCATGCACGATGGGGTTTAGCTTTCGCAAAGTTGACTAATTAGAGTGCCTAATCATACGAGCGACGATCAGCAACCACAAGTAGAATAGATTAAGAAGAGAAATTTGATAGATTTAACCAATATGATTTAAGGGTTTAGTAAACCTTACTGGCCAGTTTTCGCGGACTGCAAAGCGAACCAGAAGCCTGGGATGCCTCTCAATGGGGGTTTTGTAATGCGTTTGATGAGCAGCCGGGTAGCGCCCGCCTTGCCGTGGGATCTTTCACTGCGCTGTTTTACTAATGTTGGGGTCGAGGATTCTGGGCTTTCAGGTCCACCTCGTTCTCCTGCTGCTGCTGCTGCAAGCGTCCGCGAGAGCCAGGAAGTCATGCTTCTGCTCCCCGACCTGGTGTGAAATGGATCGAACTCCATGGCCATCATATTGAGTGGAAACTGATCATCTGTGCAGGTAGCGCCCTGGTTTTGGCGATGCAATCTAGGTGGCCAATTATCATCCGCAGCTTTGTTTAGTGGATGCTGTGGTGTTATTAGGGAACTATCCATGGTGCATTTTCCATTAGCTTCCTTCAAGAATGAGCTTGCAATCAGATCCTGGAAGCTCGTTGGCTGCACTACGTTAGAAGAAGCCGACACCAGGTGCTGCCAGGTTTCATGTCTGAAATCCATGGGTGACCTAGAGATCGAGTTAGCAGCTTGAGAGCTCTGGCCGCACAATGATGACAATGAGTGAGATTTCGGTTCATGTGCTGCAGAGGTTCGAGGCAGAATGTGTCGAAGCATTGGCTGCTGATGCTGATGGTATATTGGAGAAAACTTTGAATAGATTTCGCTGGCCCCTCCATACTGCGCCAAAGGGCCTGCAATATACTGGCCAATATTATCTGAGGGAGGCGTAGGAAATATGCTTGTAACCATTGACGGCGGCTGCAGCAAGTTGCTATACGAAAGCTGATGCGTCAAGTGCTCTTGGCTCTCTCTGGCATTCTGTACTGTAGCACTAGCACGATCATAATCATGGATAAAAGGTAGTTTAACTTGACTAATTAGTTTGAGCTGTTCTTGCTCAGCGTTTATTTGCATGGTGCCGCTAGTGCAAAGCTTCTTGAATTCTCTTTCTTTCATTGAAGCGCAATCAGGCTTCTGAGGTAGAAGCTGAAGCGTGCACAAGCTGGGGGAGGAGCTTTTATTGGCACCACTAATAGAGAATTTGCTCCCAAGTCGGAGCTCAAGCCAATCTTCGTCATGTTGATAATCACTTGCTGATACTAGCCTAGCATTATGCGCTTGATTGAAGCACGACACATTAATGCTTTCATTAAAGTGTGATTTGGAATCATCATCTTCTTCTTCATCATGATGGTCGCCATATCTGCTGCAGATTGCAGGAGCTGTGTATTGCAGCTTCAGTTGGCATCCATCGTCCTCAAAACTGCTTGTTGTTCTGGTGGAGTTGCTCTCGGCAGCCATATAAACTAGAGTGGGCTCGGCTGTGATGTCGGACTGTCCACTCAAGTGCTGCTGCTGGTCTAGGATCTCAATATCCTTTGCCACGTCCGTAGCTTCTCGACGTTTGCTGCCTCTGGTTCCCCCCTCCCATTCTACATCCTCGCCACACACAAAATCTTTCTGCCTCCTCAAAACCTTGTTTCTTTCGGAATGTTTTCCTATATGCACAGTCATACCACTCTGCCCTGCGTCGACTAACGGCCACCTTGTGTGCGGTTGATGCCCTCCACCTCCTTCCAACGAAGTATTGGTAAATATATCTGAGCTACACCTGCACCATTCGCAGCCAGATTAGAGACAATCTCATTATGCAGTGCTTGATCCCAGCTTGCTATTAATCTGTTTATAAGCAGATTTACAAGCAGCGGACCGGAATCGTTCTCTTCAGCGAAACGTAGCATTTACCTTGACGCGCTCATGCGTGCCGGAAACTCTCTGTCAGAATTTGGAGCCGTCACTCGGAAGAGGCTTGTCCCAGCCGTTTCCGAGGCAAACTCTGCTTGTTGGAGCATGTTTCTGTCCAGAAAACAACTGCGAGGATGATTGGCACCATGTGTATAAGCACCGAACTTTCACTTCTATCGGTTTACACCGCGATCGTGCGGCCAGAGTACGATCGCCTGCACAGACCCCACTGCAACAAAAGAGAGAAAGCAGGTCGTGAGTGCGTCTACTCTGCCAAACAACAATAGCAACAAATAATCAATTCTCCACAGTACTCCGAAGCATCAAACAATCCTCAGATTTCTAAAGCTTCTGCGATGGAAAGGTGATATTAAGCTTGGAGGCTAGAATCCAACAAGCTTTTAAGGAGATACAGAAGAATTCATAGTCAGAAAAAGAGAGTTAGAATGTGTCATAGCGCAAAAGATGAAGCTAATGTAGTACTAACAAGAGCGAGAGAGCAGCAGTTTTGGCAGCTTTTAGGCCAGATCTGTGCGAGTGATGGACGTGGTGGTGCCGTAAAACGGCTTTGATTGCTTCTACAAGCGACGGTTTGCATGACAGAGGTACTAGCTAGAAGAGCGGGAATCTGCCATTTCGGCAGCAAGCCAGAGTTTAACGTTGTGTGGAAGCGATGGCGAGCTTTGAAATGACAGAATATGAAAGCTTACAGAGGTGAAGTTTAAAGGAAGGAGCTTACGGTGGAAGGAAGATGGGGCGACTGTTGTGTAGGGTTTTTCTTCATGCGAAGCTTGGAACAGTGAGAGGAGGAGATGGAGATGGGGCAGCTGCAGAGACAGAGAGGAGATCCTGTAGCTAGCTAGGGCTAGAGGAGGGGCTGGGATAACGTAAGAGAAAGCCAACAACAACAGCAAGTTGTTGAGAAAGGGATCAGTGAGGTTATCTGGGAGTTGGAAAAAAAACTATGGTAAAGGGGAGAAATGGATCTGCACGATCGCAAGGCAGTGCGAAATATTAACAGAAAAGTGGGGAGATGGGAAAAGATAAAAAAGAAGGGGGGAATGAGGAGGTCACATGTAGAAGCGGAGATTCATGATCCCCATACGTTCAAACTTCAAAAGCACGCGCTGCACAAGACGAGCGGATGAGAGAGAGGGCAGAGAGTGTGTGTGTGTGTGTGTGTGTGTGTGTGTGAGAGAGAGATCTCTCTCTTGTGAGGAGAGACTAGAGAGAGAGGGAGAGAGCCAGAGAACGTGTGTGCGATCACTGTGAGAGAGAGAACAGAAGAGAGATAGTTCTAGAGATAGAGAACAGAAGAGAGAAACAAAGCTCAGACTCTGGAGTCGAGCTCAGCGATGAGAGAGAGAGAGAGAGAGATCGGACGTCGAGCCTCAGAAAGCTCCAGATTCCAGAGAGAGAAAGAAGGCGCTCTAGCACCTGCCGGACGCACGCGTGTCAGTTCTCCAAACGTAGAAGACACAAGCCGCAACAGTTCGCGAGGAAAGTTGGAGTTGGAGTTTTCCTGTCGAGTTTTCACTACAGACGCCCCCCCTCTTTTGCCAGAAGAGAACTCTTTTCAGATTGGGTCCGTGACCAGACCCGTCAGGCCCCTGTCCGGGCGCCCGGCGACAATGGCCCTGCCAATGAAAGAATTTCAGATAAACCAGGAATGTTTTGATTTGTTTTTTTTTTCATTTGAAAAGGGGGGAAATATACACACGATTCTTGTCAGGACCGTTCGATGGGACGCTTCGTCGCTAGCCACGATGCAATCGTCGCCGCCGGTTTGGGCCGGGATTGGGCGGAGCGCGAATCCTGGGCCCGCGCTTTGGTGGTGGGGACGGGCGGGCGGCGGGCCCTGGGCGTTGGACGTCGCGCTTGCCACATCATGACACCATGCTCCACCCCCACGTACCTGCATCATTCATGTTGCAGATGCACTCAAAAAACGGAAGCGGCTGGATCCGGCTGTCTGTCGGCCCCGGTCGTTGGGGCAAACTGCAAAGCATAGATGTGTGCATGGCAATGCACGCATGCTGCATGCAACGCATGCTCCCACTCCCCATCTATTGAAATGATCTGCCCCTTGGCCGTAGGCGCTTGATCAGCCGAGCCGTCACATCCATACGTGAGAAGCAAGCAAGTGGGCAGCCTGGCCGTCGACGCCCCGGGGAATGGAAATGTTAATGGCTCTTTTGATGAGACCACCCCCCCATCCGGCATCATTCATAGTGATAATGCACATTGCATGGCGCCGCATGATAGGGCGCGCGCATGTTTTACGTGAATTTATTTTCTATTTATTATAGCTTTCTCATGCCACTCCGTCCGTGTATTAAAACGACGTTGCTTCTCTTGCGCAACGTTGCTTCTTTTTGCTTTGCGTATATTCCTCTCTTTGCTGCTGGGACTCGTGAAAACACACACACACACACACACACACACACATTTCTACGTGACTCCCCTAAAGGCCCAACTTAATTGCTCATGATTCTCCTACAGTAACCATCCGCTGCAACCCCCCTCCTCATCCCATCGACGTGAAGAATCCTCTTTGCGTAGTCCTAAACACGACTGCGAGTTTTTTTTTTTCCCCCACAATATTTTCAAAGCCTAGTTTCTTGCCCTTCGTTCCTCGTACCGATTCCACCCCCCTTTTCCTTTTTCTATGAGAGTACACAGCACATCCCTTCACATCCGAGTAAACTACTTCACACCTCATGTGTTTCTTTTAATTATGTACACCTTTTTGTAGTAAAATTAGGAAGCTCATGACTCATGAGACATGCATGCATTTAACAAGTTACAAAGTTTACAATCAATCTAATAAAGTGCCCCACACAAAAACTATGCCAAATTACGGCTTTAAGGGTATTCGTGTCCTTGTGTATACATATACGATAGTCATGACTCATGTTAAATTTTATTTCATTCTGGCCGTCAGATACACGCAAAAATCAACCTTCGGTCCAACGATTTTTTAATGTTATCATTAAGTTTGATTAACAAGCATCTTCTTCCGTGATGGACATTCGCATCAGTTATGGATCCAGTCGGCCACCTGCCAGGCTCTTTTTCCAGCTTTAAGTTTCTTTTGCTATGCTTTATTACTCACGCACCCGTTTTTGATTCGGCCTTTAGGAAGGTACATGCATAGCCTTTTTTTTTTTTTTTAAACAACGAGGATGGGGAGTTGAAACTGGTTCTGAATGGGCAATTGCATAGGAAACACCTCCAAGACGCTCTAGTGGCCTTTAAATGTAGGGCCTACCACCAAATATTCCAAAGCGTGCCCTTCAAAGTACGCACATTAGTGGCAGCAATCATCCAGCTTTACGTACGTGCAAGGTTTTTTTTTCATATACCAGTCTCTCACAGGGCGGGATTGCCTTCACAAAACTAATCGAGGCTTGTCAGGGCACGACTTACAAGTACTACTGAAGGGTGCCAATTCTCGTAATTGGCATCAACCGCCGTAACACCAAATATTCTCCCAAGCGTCCCCTTCCAAAGTACACACATAGTGGCAGCAATCATCCCTCCCTCGCTCCCTCCCTGCCCGCCCCTACGCGCAGGCTCACCGGTACCCTGCCTGCACTCTGCACAGGACCGCCCCCCTCACGCATGCTGTACCACCTTTACCTTTCACAACCTTCAATAATTACCATTTGCCCTTAATAACTTAGCCACTATACCCCCCCCCCTCTCTCTTTTAAGAACGTGCACAAAAATTAAATTAACGAGAGACTCGTTTTACACCTTGGAACCCTAACGTCGCCTCTCATCCCTATTGTTGACCATTCAATTTGTTGCCATGCCCCCCCTCCCTTCACGTTGAGAGAAATATGCCCCTTTTGATGTGTCCTTATTTTTTAACCCACGCACTAACACAACCATCACCACTTCTCTAAGTATGGGTCCCTTGAAGTAAAGAATATGGATTCTCCTATTGAAATCTACCTCCCACTTCACTGCAAGTGGGATAACTAGTACTATGCGTGGCTCACACTCTCAGTTGGTACATCCACATTCATACCCACATTTCTTATATCACATTTGACTATAGACATTGTGGATATGCGAGTGCTCCACCCACCTAAGATTACATGGCGGCATCGTAACATTTCGCTTGTCACCTAACATGTTCAAAATGGTTCATGAGACTCTAGAGTTGTTCGCGTGTAGTACACTTTGGTGGTCGTACAACAAGTTAAGCATCGTGGTGGCCAAAAAGTGGAAACCACCTTAAGCTCTATAAAACAACACATCATACCTCGTAAATCTCAGAAAGAGCTACAATATGCTCAATAGTACACCTCCCAAAAATGCTCAAGAGCTTGCAAACAAACTTCATACAATCACACAAGAGCACACAAGTGTTACAATTAAAAATCAACCATGTGAACTAGAGTTGTGCACATTTTTTGGTTCACATGCCATGTGGCACACAAGCATTATAATTGCAATGAACCATGTGAGCTGGAGTTGTGGATATACATGCCATGTGGCATAAGCTAGTTAACCAGAGGTCATTTGTTGGTGTTGGATCAACATTGCACATGTGAAGTAATGTGGCAAGAAGAGATTAAATCTCTAATGTTTTCACGACTGGGTGGGTGATAGCTTTATGGCGTGGATCGTTGCTATGCATGACGTTTCACGTTTGATTCCTACCTAGGGCCATATTAGAGTGGGCCAACAGCATACAAGTGCACACAAAATCATTAATGTACCATGGTACACAGTTTTGGAAATCACAAATTAATTATGAACTTAGACTTCTTAAGCACTTTTTATTGGTCCAATACCATTTAAAATATTAGTTGCCCCCTATTGACAAAATAGTGTAAACAAATGTTTATAGTTATGAGCTAGATTTTAGCAAAGTTCTAAATACCAAAATGTTTGACAAACTACCAAAACTTCCAATGATATACACTCAATCAATTGTGAATTTGGATAAGAGATTATGTACTTTAGGAATATGTTTTTCTTTTTGTTAGTTAAATGTATGAGAGATGATTTAATTGAAGATTAACATTGCACTAGAAATAAATAGCTTAAAAATAACTTGATTAGTTTCCTATTCTTCAAAGGATTATTGACAATGAAATGTATAAAGAGAGGGTTTAAGATAATCATTCAAACCTACACAATTAAAACACTACGCATATGGTCTTTGCCTTTTTAGATATCAAGCACCTTACTTAAGGTTCTCTTTTGATTTCAAAGATTCTCTAGAATATACCTTTTGACCTTTTTAAAAAATTAACACCTTTCACTATGAGAGTCGATGTACATTAGATTGGTAAACCAAAGTCAAATATTGAAGATCATAGTGTGTACATATTCGTGATTGATGAAAGATTTGAAAGTTGAAAGAGAGAGAGAGAGAGAGAGAGAGAGAGAGAGAGAGAGAGAGAGAGAGAGAGAGAGAGAGAGAGAGAGATTTGGCAAGATTCTGAATGGGCCGGATAACCCAGAACATCCAGCTTTCTTTCATTTTTTCAGGTGGACAGGTTTATGACATATCTGGTTAGCTAGGAACGCCTTCATATTTGATACAAAAGTGTGTGGTATTACAGCTCACATAGTTCATATAAAAGGGCTACTATTGTGGCAAGTCTTTCCTTGCGATCAAATCATTTGGTAGAGAATGACATGGCTATATATTGGATTAGGGTACTCTAAGCTACACCTGTGGTTCGGAGTAATTAGTGAGGGAAAGCTAGTACATCATATGGTGGCCATGTGGCCATTTGTAAAGTAATTTTTGGTAGTATATCTTCTAGTACGAAAGAGAGAGGGAGAGAGAGAGAGAGAGAGAGCCTCACACACACACACACGGGCATTGGGGGCAAAGGGGATGGGTTTAAAACATGCGTGATAAAGGTGTTTTTTAATAAGAAAAAGATAATATTATGATATAATATAGAACTTGTTACATCTTACATGTTGTGTGTGCTCAAGGGTAATTGAAAAAGTTATCGTATGGGGGTTTCACTGAATAGAACATGTGTTCAAATATCGTTCAAGGGCATTTTAAAAAGCCCTTGTTCAAGGGTAATGTTTAAAAATTCCTTATTTAAGGGAAATTTTTAAAAACCCTTTTCTATGGATTTCAAAATATTAAAGACATCCTTTATTTGAATTAAATTCCAATAAAAATACTTGGTTATGAAATTTTTCTCTTTGGATTATGTGTATATTTTTCTTTTGTAAAATATGAGTTTTGTCTCTTTGGATTATGTATGTATTTTTCTTTTGTAAAATATAAGTTTTTTCTCTTGTTGAATTAAAAACCCTTATATATGTAAATAATTTGTGAAATACCCATTTTCTTAAACTCTCATGTCATCTTACCAAATTTAGGTAAACTCCAATAGGCATTCCAAACCGTCTTTTGTATGTTTGGTCTCCCCCTCCTAGATACTTATCATAAGATACTCATAGAGATTTGGGACATGCACCCTCTCTCTATCGTGATCCTTTCCCAAGAGCACCAAATATAGTAAGTGAACCATCTTCCTCACATCAATAAACTTATAGACCAACCATGCATGAAGACACTTATGATTATCATAACCCAACCCTAGTCAGACTAGCCTCCCTCCTAATAATATTGAATGTAAAGATTTTAAGTAATCTTATTCCATGGAACTTATAACTACCCATCGTAAGAACTTATAACTACCCATGGTAAGAACTTAGTAGGAATGTAAAAAGATAACTTGAAACATTATAAAAGCAACCAATATCTTATATGAAGCTTCTTTTTGAGCTAACCCCTTAAAAAATGTTTATTTTTAATATATTTTACTTTAAAAATGTCATGCATATAAAAATTAATTATATAGTTGTATATTAATTGGAGTCCCTTTTAGTGAAAATTTTATTATTATCTCTTTTTTAAAGTGATATTCTCATAATAAAAGCTAAGATTAAATAATAATCAACACATACAAAGTTGTGTACCAATTAAAGTCCCTTTTAGTGATTTTTTTTTTGCTATCTTTAAAAAAAATTAGTGATAGTGTCATAATACTGTCATAATACAAGCTAAGACCAAATACTAATCAACACATACAAAATTGTACATTCGTAGCATTACATGTGTTCTGATATTTCTTTACTTATGAATAATCTCATTTAGATCTTCTTACTCCTACTAATTACATTATCATAAAAATGATCGCATCAAGAAGTTGCACAAGACCTACTTTCTTTAGACCTTATTTTATTTTCTTTGAGTCATCACCTAAGGAATTTTCTTTGTTAGTGCTCTTCTTCCTCACATTACTTACTCTTTACCAATGCCTTGTTCTTACTCCTTTCATTATCTTCAACAACTTATGGTAGTCAAGTTTTTGTGTAATAATGGTGCTCGCCCATGTCTTCACCATAAAATATGGATATGAGATACGAAATAATAATCACTTAATTCAACTAATAAGAGTGGATTAATTTATAGTCAATTACGTAGCTTTCTAATGATTTCTAAAGTTACCCGCATCTTTAAATAAAATTTCTAATCTTACATGCATGAACAAAAGAGGTTTTATTAAGGTATATGTCCCTTGGGCTAGGGTGCATAATATTAAAAATCTTTATCCATGTATTTTAAATATCTTTTGCACATGCCTTATGTAATTTTAAGGAGATAACAATCTCCATTCTCTACATGTTTTTCTTCTCCTTTTAAATTTCTTAAATCCCTCATGCCTCATGTATGTATATTTTCATAATAACTCCATAAGGAAATTATACTCCTTCTACTAGACTTTCATGCTACCTTTAATATTTGTTACCACGGCCATTTGGGGCCTTTATTTAGTGTATACATATATTATGAGTAAAAAAATTTACTAGTCTCTAACGTATTTGACATACATATATTATGATATACAAATTTGTTTTTACTAGTCTCTAATGTATTTTGAATTTAAGGCTTGATGGAGCTCATGAAATATCACCTCTGAATTTATATATATTATGGGATTTCAATGTATTTCATAATATTACTTGCTTTTTACATAATGTACATTTTATTAGAATTCTTTTTGTTTTTGATTTCACACATTACCCTTACATTTAAGACACATTGCTCATGCTTGATGTTTTTTTTGTGCAAACATCACTTTCAATGTTTTGTCAACCATTTGTTTACACCACAAGTGAAACTTTTACAGTAAATTTAGCAACATAAATAGAGGTGTAACTTGTAAAAACTTATAAAAAGCACCATATATATGATGCACCAACCTAGCAATCTATTGTAATGATTTTATTTAATAATCATGAATTTAAAGTCCAAATAATGTCCATATATTAATTCACTTTCATATTAGTTGTTTATATCTTCCATAGTTAAGTAAGATAACCTAAAGATGTTAATAAAGTTATGTTTGGACTACTGATAAATAGAGAAGCTAAGCATGCTATCATTATATGCTTTATGAGTATATTGTTCCAAACAACTCTAACTAGTTCATAATTTTTCTAGAATGTTGAACTTCATTCACTACACATGTACAAATCATAGCAAAGACAAAGTTGGTGTTTGGTGATGATTAAGATCCTTAAAATATGAAGTCAACACTATTTTACACAAAGATTACCACTACAAGTAGTATTCTTGATCAAGCAAAAGCTTATCTCATATTGTGAATGATCACACCTTTTGACATTTCTCTTTGGTTTGTTTCAAAAGTGATACAGTTGATTTCATGATCAAGATATTCATGGATGGGGCGAATCCCACATGTTGAAAAAGGGAGTAGTGTTCATACAAAAGAGGAAATTTTTTCATTGGACATATTATCACAGGATTAAAAAACTAGATCTAGCCCCGTAAAATGAGATCTCCTTTTTTTAAAGAAGTTATTTTTCATAAAAACAATGTGGAGATTGTGCATAAACATGAATAAATGGTTTAGATTGTGCATAAACATGAATAAAATCATTTAGATTGTGCATAAACATGAATAAAATCGTTTAGATTGTATTTTGCATATCTTGACTATGAATAAAGCCATATCTATTTAATAAATCCTACAGATATAGAAATGATTGATTGAAGGAGTGAATATTCTTTGAGTAGTCTTTTAAGATTGAGTGTTGACTTAGGAAAATAGGTTCCTATTAGACTTTGAAAGTTTAGAACTTGGGATGATTACATGGATCCATGCTTTCCTTAAATCACCTTTCCTTTTTTCATCATCTTCATATTTCTTCCTACATTAGCATTAGACCTTAATAAAACTATTAATAATATTAACATAAAAAACTCTAAGATCAAAATGGTAATGCTCAAAGCACTTCAACATTGGTTTAAACGAATCCATAAAATTTCCAATATTTGTTTATGCATAAATTAGCCATTTATTAGTAAAAATGGTAAAGTTATTTAATATGATTTTTTGGGTGTAACATTTATAATTTTATAAAATCAATGATTCATTACAATCTTCATATTCCTCAATAATAACTATGGTTCATAAATAATGAGTATTATTCCATTAGTTGATGATCATTCATAATTCAAGATAGCTTTTTATTCACCTTATTATGAGCTCATCTAAAGTTGATTACCTCTTTCGTGCATTAAGTGTTATGGTCATTAGCTGTAAAGATATGAAATTGGTATAAGAAAGATCTTGATGATGTAATGCATAGCTAATCATTTGTTATAATATTGTAATAATGGCTTAATAAAGAACGACATTCCACTTATCCTTTAATGTAGCATAGGATATTTTCTTTTTATCAAACTATAACAAGTTTAATAATATTGTTTTCTATTACAAATTAAATTGTTTAGTATCTATAGTCATGAAATAATATTAAATTAAATTTTTTAACATAAACTTGAATTCATGCAATTTAACAGAAAGCTAAAAAATATTTTTAGTAGTTCTAAATATATAAATTGAATGATAACATAGTTTTAAACATTAGCTTACATAATGATTTTTGGACACTAAGGTATAAATCATTCTCAAGGCTAGTTACATGATTTATACAAAGAAAAAATCATGTTATGGTAATTATGTTTTCAATACCACAAGTTATGTAAAAAAAAGAACGGTTTGGTGAGTGAGTGAAAGACTCTAGTAAAACCATGTTTTCAATATCTTAGGTTGTAAAGAGGCAATGTACTGTTGAGGTGGCCACTCATCAAAATAGACTTAACATTATAAAGTAATATGATGTACCAAAACGTAAAGAGAAAATACAATTTACAATTAAATTTATGTGAACATGCTAGCATAATTGAGAAAACAAGTAGCTTATATTTGAAAAAATGCACACCACTAATAAATTAGTATGTTTTATTATCAAAAAATATAACAACTTAAAGAGAAAACATTTATATAATAATTAAATATAATACACTCAAAATATTACTACGAAATTTAACAAAAATATACTCAAAAATAGGATTTGTATAGCAACACTTCATCAAAGATAGCTAACATTTGGAGGAAAATGAAACCCTAGCTACATATACCTTCACTATTTCCTTATAATAGGGCTATAAAATTGTGAGACTTTAGCAAAATGCTAAGCATTATGGATTTGGAAGTAGGTACCATAGGTAGAGAATTTCACCCTTTTAGGAAAATCCTAGAAATTTGGGCTCAATTTGGCGGGCTCCATATGCCCTAAATCCCATATATTTTGGGAAATTTTCATTTAATTTGGGACTCTTCTTTTTAAAACACTTTGCCGGTTGCACGTAGGATTTGTAATAATTCACGTTTGCAAGCAAAGAGATATCTTGGTGGTGTTAATAAACTGCACCTTTTATGGTACTATATAAATTGATGGTGGTCTTTGATTAAGGTGTTGATGAATAGCATTTATAGATGACCATCATTACTTGCATAACATATATAAAAAACCATCCGAGATAAATTGCACAACATTACTTCAATTTGAGAATAACAAATTATGGGAAGTGTAAATATTCATTTTGATGACAAAAAAAGAAATAGAAAGGAATGCTGACAAAACCATATCGTATATTTTGACAATATAGATTGTGCAATCTAGCAAATGACATTGCATATGAAAATCCATACAACCTTCTTGAAGCCTTGAGGAGAGACCCCATGGCCACATGATCATAGGCCCACAATTTGAATACCACTAATTTTCAATTACTACCAATAAGCTTGCTTGTACTTTATCAATTACATTGGAAGGGATTTTAACTTTTTTTGCCTCTTGGAATCCACGACCAAACCACTACATCAACAAGCTCCCAACGCTTTGGATTTTCCAAATTGTAATACCAATTTTTTGACCAGCAAATCATCATACAACTCGGCTATTGTTGGGTTTTTCTTCCTGTGATTTGGTACCCAGTATTAAATCAAAAACTTTTTATAGTTAGGAGATGATCTATCCATGTCCCCATCTAACTCCACAACTCCTAGCCATATTGGGTACTTAGGCTCCCCTGGCCTTACAAGGAGAAAGTCCCCTTCTCACATCAATGTGTAATGTATATACATCCTTTGGTCTTCCTTTATGAGGAACACAATAGTGGTTGTTGCACTCCTCAAATCCTTGAAATGCTTCTAACCCTTCTTCTATTAGCTCCATATGATGGCTTCCCTCAGTCTCTGGCCAAAAACATCCCAACACACTTATTGGTTGGATTTTGTAGCTCATCAACCATATTCTTCCAGTATTCTATGACTGGCTTGATGTATTCTGTACATGATGCTTTCTTTCCTTTCTTTTGTGACCACTTCTGCCAAAATTCTAGATAGTCCCTCAACCCATGAACCACATATTGGCTAGCTCTCACGTAATCGGCAATAGGCAACACATTAGGGAAACCACTTGGTAGCATTGGTTTTCCTTCACTGTCTCTCTCCCAAAGCTCAATTCCTCCTTCTTTTGGCAAACACTCGAGTGATTTTGGGTGAATTTTACACTACATTATTGGAATTTCACCTTGCATAAAAAATCAAAATTGCAATGGTTTTGAGTGTCCCACTAGAGTGTCTTGCCTGTCTCGCAAAGATAGCCGTCAACAAAATTTTTGAAGTCTAGAACTTGTGTAAGAGAAAAAGGTGTTGGTGACAAGCTCTCACATTATTTGAATGTATCCATTAAATGTGCAAATGTGAATGTCATATCAGTTTGCAACTTCTCTAAAAATATGCTAAACATTGCATCTATGTCTTTATGTGTATGCTCCACCATCAAGAAGCCTATATGCACTATTTTGAAAACCCCTCTGGCTACTAGAAAAGACAAGTAAGCAAATAAATAACGGTTCTTATTCTTTGCTGCACAATTATCCAATTGGAGTAAAAGATTCTGTAGCAATGTACGAACAGATATAGATTGGGGATTTGAAGAAACATCATTTGACATTGAAGCTATGCGTTGAGGAGTTAGAGTAATATCATGATGATGATTTGTGATGGGTTGAGGACTTGGAGAAACCACATTAGGGCCTAAAGTAATGGTTTGAGGACCTAGATTCTCCTCAATAGCTCTTGTGGACTTTTTAGTTATGGTGATAATGTCACTCATGTCTCACATTTTGTAGTGATGATCAAGAGACTTTCTTGAGTTCAATGCTTTGAATAATGTGATGCCACACTCTGGCATACCATCATTACATAAGTCCCCTAGCGTATGTGCATTGGTCATTTCCAAGTTGTGTAAGCACATTACAAGAGAGCCAATTGTGGTGTTGGGGTTTGAGGGCCACAAATTGTTCAAGGAGAAATGAGCATAATGTCCTTGCCCATGTCCATGAGTTATCATACCAGTCAAGGATACCTAAAATTGTGGTGCACTGTCATACTCCTTTGACTTCACATGTAACCTGGGTATTGTTATTTTCTTCTGGTCCATCTTATCATGAATAATCCTGCACAAATATGTTTTTGGTTGCATCTTACAAAACTTTTGCCATGTGTAGTGTACATGTCTGTAGCTTTGTTGTGCAACATGTGCAATCTTCATTCTTCTATGAGGAGCTTATGCACTTCATTATCCTTTGTTGATGCTAATAACAGAGACTTAATTCTATGACAAGTACTCTCCAAGTACTGTCCTTAGAGAACTCATTTGTCTTTGACAAGATAACATGCTTGAACTCTGTATTCCAAATCCTATTGAAGGTGATAGAAGACATTGACTTATATTTGAGTTGCTTAAGTGACATGTTAACCTCATATAGAATGTCAACTTGCTTGTACATATCAGGTATCACAAGTAGGGTCTCCTTGGTCAAGCATTATTGTACTCTTAGGCGGCATTCTCTCAGAGCAATTCTCCACAAAAGTTTGTATGATTACCCTTCCCATTTCTGTGTGGACTCACCCCTTTCTTAGAAGTCCTACATTATTACCATGCATGCAATGACGTACACCACTTTCAAACTATTCCTTGTATATTGATAACATGATGTTTTTGAAATACCATGTATTTAATACCAAGCTCTGCAACACACCTCATTGCCATACAATGAAAACACATAGTCCGTCTTCCCAGATGGGTTTTTATGCCAAGACACATCGAGGGTGTCATATACATAGTCCATTCTTTTTTGTAGGCTTTGACTCCAAAAGTCCTTGCGCAAAGCTTGAATATGATGACTGTAGAGGAGCGCCAAAAATTTCAAGAAGAGCTTCAAAAGTTTACAAAAGCCATGGTCGATACATGAGGTGATACCAACCCAACACATTAAAAAATAAGAGAGTGATGAGTTGGCCATAGGAAACTTTATTAGAGACCCTAGAGGCCACATGGCTAAAGAAGACCCCATGGCTAGAGGCCACATGGCTAAAGAAGACCCCATGGCTAGATGGCCCTACACTTGCTAGTTACCCCATGACTTCCTTGCTTGAAGAGACCTTGTAGACGGCCACATAGTCATAGGCCTCACTCAATAAGGACACCAAGACTTCATGGCTTGAGAAGACCCTATGGCCAAATGGTCATAGGCCCCACTCACTAGTGACCCCAAGACTCCATTGCTTAAAAAGACCCCATGAGCACATGACCATATGAAATTGCTCACTAGTCACCCCAACACTACATGGCTTGAGGTGATGACCCCATGGCTGCATGGTCTTAGGCCTCACCCACCTAGAATCCATGGCCTAAGTAGACCTATGGCCACATGGTCATAGGCCTCACTCACTAGTGACCCCATTTCCACATGGCCATAGGACTTTATAATGAACCCCATCGCCACATAGCCATAGGACTTTACAGCGAACCCCATGGCCACATGACTGTACTAATTGCTTATTGCTAGTGGCCCCACAGGCTTGAGGTGACCCTAGGCCAGAGGAGACCCCATGGCTAGAGGAGACCCTACAACCACACGGTCATAGGCCTTCACTCACTAGTGAATCCCATGGCCACATGGCCATAAGACTTACTATAATGACCACATGGCCATAGCATAAGGAGACACACAATTTTCCTTAAGGCCTTGAGGAGACCCCATGGCTACATGGTCATAAGCCTCCCTAACCAGTAACTCCGATAATTATATGGCTTGGGGAGACCCCACTTACTAGTGACCCCTAAGACTACATGACTTGACTTGACTCCATGGCCACAAGGTCATAGGCCTCACTTGCTAGATCCACATAAGACTCCATGGCTTATAGAAGCCCCCTTTGGCAATATGATCATAGACCCCACTCAATGGTGACCTCCAAGACTTCTATGGCCAAACAACCATAGGCACACTCACTAGTGACTACAACACCACATGGCTTGAGAAGACACTATGACTAAATGGTCATAGGTCTCACTCAATAGTGCCCCAAGACTGCATAGCTTGAGATAACCCTATGGCCACACGGTCATGTGCCTTACAAGTTACACCCATAGCTATGACACAAGGAGACACACACTATTGAGGAAACCTCATGGCCACACGACCATAAGCATTAATCCCTAGCACCCAACAAGACTTAATAGCCTTAATCCTCAATCCTTGAAGAGACCCTATGGCCAAATGGCCATAGGCCTCAATTCTTACAGCCCTTTAACCAAATGGTCGTAAAGTCATAGGCTTTCACATTGATGGACATAAAGAGGATAACATAAAAGGTTAGTTTGGGACCATATAATAATACTGCCATAGGTCTCCTTGGCTATAAATCATATCAAGTGTATTTAAATCTAATTTAGTTAAGCTTAAAAAATTAAAAAGCTCAATGTTAGGTTCTAGGGATTTATTGGTGTAATTTTTAAGTGTTAAAGTTTTCCTTAAATTTTATCTTTTGTATTGGTATAGATTATTGGTGAATCTGTTAAAGGGGACATTTTGTGGGAATGTATTTTATCATAAGGGCATTTGGCTCGTGAATTTTTGTAAAGTTTTGAGACTGAAAAATGGATGCATTTTTCTCATTTTTGATGATTATAGAGGGCTAGAGTTGAAGATGGATTGATTTGTCAATAAAGCTTTATGAAGATGAGAGTAGTGTGTCTGCTCTTGCAAATTGCCTGACTGTCCGTCTGTCTGATCGATCGCCCACATGTAAACCCTAATCAAAAAGATGTGGCTACCTACATGTGAACCCTAATTAAAGAGATGTAGCCTTTTTCTCTCTATCCCTTTCCGCTCACTCACTCTCCATCTTCTCTCTCCAAGTACACACACACATATATGCATACCTCCTCCTCCCCACACTAGTGAGTGAGGCTTAATATGGATAAACCATAGGTATCTCCTCAAGCCATGATCACTGTTGATTGAGTGAAGCCTATGATCATTTGGCCACAAAGCTCTCCTCAAGCAAGGAGTATTGGAAGATCACTAAGTGGGAGGCCCATAGGGTCTCCCAAAGCTGTGAAGTCTTAGGGCCTCATCAAACAAAGAGTCCTAGGGATCACTACTGAGTAATTCCTATGTTATTGAAAAGGCTATGGATGTCAGAAATTATTCCTGAATGAAAGTAGAACCGTTTAGCCATAGGTATCTCCTCAAGCCATGGAGTATTGGGGATCAATAGGTGAGTGAGGCTTATGACCGTTTGGCCATAGGGGTCTCCTCAAGCGATGGAGTGTTGGGGAGGATCACACTTGAGTGAGGCCTATGATCATTTCGCCCCACTATAGGGATCTCCCAAGGCCATTGAGTTTTGTGCATCACTAGTGAGTGAGGCCTATGGCTGTAGTATTGGGGGATCACTAGTGAGTCAGGCCTATGATTGTAGTATTGGGGGATCACTAGTGAGTGAGGCTTATGGTCGTTTGGCCATAGGATCTCCATAAGGCATGGAGGCTTGGGGATCACTAGAGTGAGTGAGGCCTATGCCTATTTGGCCATAGGATCTTTAGAAGCCATAGATTCTTGGGGAGGATCACTAGAGTGAGGCCTATGCTAGTTTGGCCATAGGATCTTCAGAAGCCATAGATTCTTGGGCTCTCATCAAATAAAGAGTCTTGGGGATCATTACTGTGTGAGGCTTATGACCGTTTGGCCATAGGGGTATCCTTAAATCATGGAGTCTTCTCAAGATTACTATGAGGGAAAGGATGTTTTGAAAAAGGTTATGGATGTTAGCAATTATTCTTCTAAAAGGTTATGGATGTTTTGCAAAAGGTATGGATGTTAGCAATTATTCTTCCAAAAGGTTATGGATGTTTTGCAAAAGGTATGGATGTTAGCAATTATTCTTCCAAAAGGTTATGGATGTTTTGCAAAAGGTATGGATGTTAGCAATTATTCTTCCAAAAGGTTATGGATGTTTTGCAAAAGGGATGTTAGCAATTATTCTTCCAATGGAATAACTATTGAGTGAGATCTATGGCCGTTTGGCCATAGGGTCTCCCCAAGCCATTGAGTGAGGCCTATTGGCCATAGGGTCTCCACAAGCCATAGAGTCTTAGGCTTGCATCAAATAAAGATTCTTGGGGATCATTATTGAGTGAGGCTTATTAACGTTTGGCCATAGGAGTCTTCTCAAGCCAAGGAGTCTTGGGGATAACTATGAGGGAACTTCAAGGGATATTTTTATAAAAGGCTATGGATGCTGACAATTATTCTTCCAAAGAAATTAGTGTTGAGAATCACTAGTGAGTGAGGCCTATAGTCGTTTAGTCATAGGGTCTCCCTAAGCCATGGAGTCTTGGAAAGGATCACTAATGAGTGAGGCCCTTGATTGTTTGGCCATAGGGTCCCTAAATCCATGGATTCTTGTGGGATTACTAATGAATGAGGCCCATGATTGTTTGGCCATAGGGTCCTCCAAGCCATGAAGTCTTGGGGATCATTATTGAGTAAGGCCTATGATTTTTTGGTTATAGGGGTCTCCTCAAGGCACGGAGTCTCTGGGGGATTACTATGATGGAAAGGATATTTTATAAGAGGCTATGGATGTTAACAATTATTCTCCCAATGAAAGTAGTCTCGAGAATCACTATATCGAGTGAGATCTATGGCCGTTTGGCCATAGGGTCTTCTTAAGACGTGGAGGCTTGGGGATCACTAGAGCGAGTGAGGCCTATTTAGCCATCCGGGGTCTTCACAAGCCATAGAGTCTTGGCCTCACAATAAATAAAGATTCTTGGGAATCATTATTGAGTGAGGTTGATGATCGTTTGGCCATAAGGGTCTCCTCAAGCTATAGAGTCTTGGGGATCACTATGAGAGAAGGAATGTTTTGCAAAAGGTTATGGATGTTAACAAATTTTCTTCCAAATAAAGTAGCCTTGGGGATCACTAGTGATAGTAGCCTATGGCTGTTTGGTCATAGGGTCTTCCCAAGCCATGGAGTCTTGGGGATCACTAAATGATTTTTTGGTCAAAGGGTCTCCCCAAGCCATGGAGTCTTGGGGATCACTTGTGATTGAGGCCTATGGCCGTTTGGTCATGGAGTCTCCCCAAGCCATGGAAGCCATGGAATCTTGGGGATAACTAAATGAGTAATACCCATGATTGTTTGGCCATAGTGTCCCCCAAGCCATGGAGTCCATGATTGCTTGGCCATAGGATCCCCCAAGACATGAATTCTTGGGGATCACTATTGAGTGAGGCCTATTACCATTTGGCCACAAGGGTCTCCTCAAATAAGGAGTATAGGGATCACTAGTGGGGGTGGCCTATCACCATTTGGCCATAGGGTCTCCCAAAGACATAAAGCCTTAGGGTCTCATATGGCCATAGGGTCCTCCTAAAGCCATGAAGCCTTAGGGTCTCATCAAACATAGAATATTGGGGATCACTAATTTAGGACCATGTTATTCAAAAGACTATGGATGCTAGAAATTATTCTTGCATAAATATAGTTTTTGAGGATCACTACTAGTGAGTGAGACCTAAGGACAATTTGATTATATATATGTCCTTAAGCCATGATCACTACTATTGAGTGAAGCCTATGACCGTTTGGCCACTCCTCAAGCAAGGAGTATTGGAGGATCAATAAGTGAGAGGCCTATGACCATTTTACCATAGGGTCTCCCAAAGCCATAAAGTATGAGAGGTTCATCAAACAAAGAGTCTTAGGGATCACTATTGAGGTTTGGGACAGACCATATGGAAGAGGAGGTGGAAGATTTGGATAGAGGGGAGCCTGCTTCTACTATAATGATCCGGGGCATAGACAAAATGACTGCCCAATATTCCAATGCCATCAACAAGAACTGCAAGAGGCAAGGCCACAAAGGGAGACAAACCTAGCAGAAGCTGATGTAGCTGCAAACATGGTAAAAGTGGACCAGGGGGTATGAAAAGATAAGGAAATCCACCAGAGGTGATGGTTATGATAAGATCAAGGGCTTGTCAAGACATTGACAATAGGCAAGAATCCCGAGTCGAAACAGAAGTAGAAATGAGAATAGTGTGGGCAAGACACCACAGAGTCTATGAGCAAATCACCAAGTTAGTGCAAAGTGCACAAGGGATGGTGTGGACAATGCAAGAAATCCCTCTCCTGGGAGAGTGTTCTCATGAGGTTTTGGACATGACAAGCCTGATCAAGAAGAGGGAAGAAATTCCAACAAGAGAGAAGTTGGTGTGCAATATAGAGCAACCAGAGAAAGGATGTTGAGGTGCCAAATGGAGCCAATTAATAGTCCAAAGTCTTGAGGAAGGAAGTGGAAAGGTATCCGGATAGGAAAGTTGACAAGGGAATTTTAGGGAAAAGAAAGGGAAGCAAAGGAGGAAGAATGTATAGAGGCCAGGGTATGCCTACTCAGACAAGGAGAAAAGCAACAACTCCATAAGGAATATAACCTGTGGAAGGATCTCAACAAGATGAAACTGAACATCACATTGGACCAAATGATGAATCTAGTTCCCAACTACAAGTAAAAGCTGCATTACACCATAATACCAAATGAGAGATTGGTGCAGATGCATGTGTAGGAAATGGAAAAATTGGTGTAGCAACATAATGCAAGAATGTGAAAATAGTCCAAGGCTGTGACACGTCTATTTCAGAGGTGACCATAAAGATCAGAGGGGAGACAGTGGCGAGTGTCATCTTGGATGGAGGATCAGGAGTGAACATAATATCAGACAGCCTGGCCAAAAAACTAGGAATCATGGATGTGCAGCTAGCTCTGTTGTTCCAGATCCGCATGGCTTATCAGAGAAAAGTTTGACCAGTTGGAATAATTAGGGGAGAATAAATTGAAGTGGTAAGATGCAATTTCATTGCCGTGTCCATAGTCCTCAAAATGATTGACATAGTGGGTGAATATTCCATGATGTTGGGAAGACCATGGCTCAGAAGTGTATCGATCAATCACAACTGGGATATGGACAAGATCACAATCTGAAGGGGGAAAAAGAAGGTCTGCATCGTGGTTGCAGAGGAAAAGACAAACTGAATATGGCCAGCTAACCACTGCATGTAGAAGGACTAAATTACATGGAAGAGGTAGAAGACAACAAAGAAGAATAAATTCTAAAAGAAAATCCAGATCTGATGTCACTATTTGAGGTGGATATTGAGAGGATTGTATAGAGATATGATCCAGAAGTCCTGGTCGCTCATCTTGAAGTGCTACTAAATGAAGAAATTGCAAAGGAAGATGAGGAAGACACTCAAGACAGTGTGGCAGAACTGTAGGCCGAGCAGGAAAAGGCCATGATGGCTCTCAAGCAAGAGGAAGCCCAACCAAGGAAGTGGAACATCAGAGTCTAGGAAGATGAGCTCAAAGACGTAAACCTGGGGGATGAGAAAGAGCCCAAAATAGTTAGAGTCAGTGCTAACCTGAATCAGGAATTCAAAGGAAGACTCTTGGAAAACTGCTAAATTCCTACAAAGATGTGTTCGCATGGAACTACTCTGACATGAAGGGGATTGATCCTAGTTTCTACCAACACAAGATTAACCTAAAAGAGGATGCAATGCCTATCCAGGAAGAGCATGTATAAAATGAACCCCAACTACACCAAACAGGTGAAGGAGGAAATTGATAAGCTGTAAGAGTAGGGTTCATCTATCTAGTGGAGAGAGTGAAATGACTTTCACTGATAGTCATTGTCCCAAAGAAGAATGGGAAGCTAAGGGTCTGCATAGACTACCGCAGCCTAACGCTTCCACCATATCGGATCCATTCCCACTACCATTAAATTCCCTACTGGATGTGATAGCTGGGCATGAGATATACTCCTTCCTCGATGGGTTTAGTGGGTACAACCATGTATGGATGGCTCCAGAGGATAAAGAAAAAATAGCTTTTGTGACAAAATGGGGGGCTTTTTCATCCAATGTAATAACTTTTGGGCTAAAGAATGCACCAGCCACATTCGAAAGGATGGTTGAGGAAATATTCTACAAATATTTAACCACCTTCATGAGGGTCTTCGTGGATGATTTCAATGTGTTCAAAAAGAAAGAAGACCACATAACACATGTCATGATGTGCTTGGAGAGGTGCATAAAAGCCAGACTGAGCCTTAATCCAACCAATTGCACCTTTGTTGTCCCTTTTAGGACACATAGTGTCTGCAGAAGGGCTAGCAGTAGATCTGGCCAAGGTTGAGATTATTGTAAAGCTGTAGTCTCCTAAGAATGCCAAAGAACTTGCCAGATTATTGGGACTAATCAAATGGCATAGAAAATTCATGAGGTTCATGGAAAATGTGGCAATACCCCTGTACAACTTGACAGTGAAAGATGTAGAGTATGTCTGGTCAGGATCCTGTCAGGAGGCATTCTAGAATCTCAAGCGAATACTGTCATTAGCACCCATTCTCCAACAACTGAACTTTGATCTAGTATTCCATGTATTTGTTGATGCCTCTGATTTTGCTAATGGTAGTGCTTTGATGTAAGAACCGCAAGGGCTGGTTCAGATTAGTTTACTTTGCAATCAAAAGGCTGTCCAAGCTAGAAAGGAACTACTCCACCACATAAAAGGAGTCATTGGGGATGATCTACTCGATCAAGAAGTTCAGACACTATCTGTTAGGAAATGTGTTTAAATTTCATGTGGATCACAAAATCACTCTTATACCTGGTGAATAAACCAGACCTAGCAATAAAATTAGTTAGATGGATGCTTCTGTTACAAGAGTTTGAGTTCACTATAAGGCACACCCTAGGAAACAAGCACACAGAGCAGCAGATTTCCTGCGTAGTTGGAGAAAAACCAAGCTGGTATCATGAGATGCTGCAGTTTCTTTCTGATTTGCCCTTTTTGGAATATATGTCTAGAGATTAGAGGAAAAAGCTTACTCTCTAGAGCAAGTCATTCATAGTGGTGGTAGCAGGCCAGCTCTACAAGATGGGCATTGAAATACTGAGAAGATGTGTCCTCCAGCATGAACAATAGGTTGTGCTGTTTAAAGCGCATGAAGGAATAAGCGGAGAACACTTTTTTGGAGGTCACAGGGTCAAAAAGTGTTCCAAGAAGGATTATAGTGGACGGAAGCATTAAAAGATGCAGAAAAGTTTGCAAAGGAGTGCGACATGTGCTAGAGGCTGGGGTAACCAAAGGATGCAGACAGAATGGCTCATAACCCAATATTGCCACACTAGAGCCATTCCAGAATTGGGGTTTGGGCTTCGGTGGCCCATTCAAGCTAGTAACTCAATGAATAGGAAATAAATACATTCTGGTGGCTACATACTGTACAAAAGGGGTAGAAGCCAAGGCTCTGAGAGGGACTGTAAGGCATCATCAGTAGCAACGTTTCTCTATGAAACTATCATGAGTGCCAAGATTTAGATGCCCAATAGTGATAGTCAGCGAGATGATGACCAAGGGAGCCACTTCCTCAATGAAGTGATGAAGAAGCTGATAGAGAAACATATGATCATACATAAGAAGTTAATAGTCTACTACCCGTAAGGTTAATAGTCTACTACCCGTAAGGAAATGGGCAAGAAGAATCCATCAAGAAAGTCCTAAAGGGAATTATGGTCAAGAAAGTGAATGAAAGCAGAATTCGAGTCTATTCGGGATTGGGAGAGTAGGAAGCCGGACAGGATTCTGGAGAGGATGAAAATAGAAAAGAACAAAATCCAAAATTAGGCACTACATATGTAAATGTGCATAGAGAATGAGGAGCCAGTTTGTTGGCACTACATATGTAAATGTGCATAGAGAATGAGGAGCCAGTAGTTTGTTGGCACAATAGTGTGGAGGTGGTGAGATAATCGAGGTTACCACCCCAAAAAAGGGTGCATGGATGGAAAGGGAAACGTGTTGCATCATCATTGCCTCTCTTCAACCCAGCCATTAATGACCTTGTAACTCGTGCAGTAGGCACTCATCGATAGATTTTGAAAGCGATTTGGAAAAATCATGGAGATGTCGAGTAGTTATGGTTGTACCTAGGGGAGGCGTGCATCATGAGACAACAGATGGATGCCTCTGCATCAAAGGCCTAATTTGCATGTCACTATTGTGCAAAGATTCCTTACTATGCTGTGCTCTCAAACCTTTTGCCCTGCTGCTAAACTCTACTTTCACCCCCACCTTCTGTCCCTCAACCCTAACACTCTTGAAGTTGAAAGGATGGTGGAATTTGAATACCTCTTGTCCACCCTATACAAGGAGGTAGATAAACATGTCGATTGGTTGGACAGGATGGGATTGAAACAATTTGCAGAGCTGCCCTGGGAGGAGTTCAAGCACAACTTCAGAGCTGCGAAGCACTTGGAGTAGCTACAAAAGTCCAATGTCATCACACTGCCACCAGGTGAGAAGGTATTTGACCCCCTATATGTTTTTGAAGTGTTCAAATTGCCTTTGTTGACCGAGATCAACAAGCTAGCGGGATGACAAAGATTTGATCAAGGAGTTTGATCCGTTGGAGGGCAAGGCAAAGGAATTAAAAATCACAGGCACAACAGACGAGGATCGACAAAAGAAAATGCATTTTGTGGTGGAGATGATTAATCTCACCCACAAACCATATTGCATGTCATAACCTGAAGGAGCATATAGGGAAACTCACCCATCCAAACACAAAAACAAAAAATTGGACCATATCTAATGGCCCTATTTAGGGCACAAGCACAAGCTGGGAAAGACAAGGAAGAAGGCCACAAGGAAGATGTAGGCCTCAAGGAGGATGCAAGCCCCAAGGAGGATGCAAGCCTCAAGGAGGATGCAAGCCCCAAGGAGGATGCAATAGAAACACCTCAGGAAGAGGCAAGTTCTAGACAGCGCAAAGATTAGGCATCGTCGGGGAAGAAAAGAGTATTTGAATTTGGGGAGACTAAGACAAGTAGTCCATCAAGGAAAAGGATGCTGCCATCTAGATGGTGAGGAGCTAGCATGAACCCCCTACAAGAAGAGTTGCACAAGAGGAGGATGAAAGCAGGTTGGCTGGACGAGATGCAAAGGCAAATCCAGAACTCCAGAAGGCCAATGGATAAATGAAGATGGATATGGAAAAGATGAAGGAGATGATGGCTAGAAAGGAATAGATAACTATGTAATTGCAGGGTGACTTGGACAAAGCCAAGGAAAGCCAAGCAAGAATGGAGGGCCAAGTCACTCTGATTAGAGAAGAGCACCTTAAGATCATTAAAGAAGTGCAGGCTAGGGCCTGGAAAGGTTCATCAATGGACCAAATCCCAGATGAAGAACTGAAAGAACATACGTGGGCAGCTATAAAGAAGCTAGAAGAAAAGGAAAACGATGAGGTCGTACTAAGATTCTAGATTGAAGAGCTTGAGGTACTCATTTCAAATAATTCAAAGAGCAGTAGAAACAAGACAAAAAACGATAAAGGGCATGAAAAAGGAGGTAGAGGTAGCTACACATGCAAGGGTGACAAGAGGAATGTTGAAATATACAAGTGAATAGGGTGTGTGTGGGAACAAGCCCTTAGCAAGAGGCTATAAAAGAGAATCTATAAATGAGAGAGAAGCTGTGAAAAGGTGAGAAGTATCTAGTGGGAGAGAATAAAGGGTAGCATGAGAAGATTTAGGATGTGTGGGGATATTCTGGGAAGAGGTGGAGAGAATCAAGCAAAAGAGGTGGAGTGAATCAAGGAGAGATCAGTGGGATTAGATGCTTGGATGTAAACTCTATAAATTGAGGCATTGGCCTAATAATGAGAATTAGATGGTTTTTGATTATCCATGCCTACATTAAGCTATCAGTTAATTGCTCACTAATCTCATCTTAATCATCATCTAATCTCTTTGTCAATGATGTTGATTCTAGCATTTGATCCACCATAGCTCATCACATTGCTACAAATTTAACATGGTATCAGAGCCTAGCTTAGAATCCATCAAATTTATGAGCCCATTATCTTGCTAATCACCTAATTAATTAGGATTAGAAAAAAAATCAAAATTTTAGCTCTTTTTCAATTAACCTCTGTACCCCCAGCTGGTGGAGGAGCTCTCTCTCCCTTCACACATAACATTGGCCCAAACCCTTTTAGCCAAACATAGCTACACTCCCTACGCTTCAGCCCATCAACTCGAATTGCCAAACTGCCTTCTATAGCTGCTGATTTTTGCCATTCTTCAAGCGCCATTTTTTTGAAGGAAAACTGAGATCCCCTCTCCCATTTAGGACTTGTTTGGGGTCTTCTTGGGCCCTTTTATTTGGACACTTAGTGAAATGCTTAAAATGCTAATCAAGCTTTGACCAAGCTAGTGGCCTAGGCCTGAAAATGCATTTTTCCTTTTTTACAAAAAAGAAAATAGGCCAAAAGGTAATCTAATCATTAGATCTTCTGTCCTTGGGAAGGAATATGGACCTAACTGCCTTTTTGTCTTGTAGTGAAGTACCTTTCACAAATAATGTTTGAAAATTTTCGTCACTTTGTTCCCTCCCTTTTTGGAGGTGCTGCAGATCCCACTCTCTCTCTAAAATGCGTTTAGGGTGTTTTACTTGGGTAAGGGCTTCTTTTTCTCTCTCTCGGAGCCATGGCCTGCAGATCTGGACCTCCTACTCCATCATCCTCTCCACCAGCTCTCATGGAAGAGCTCACCATCCCCTCTTGTGAAGGTACAGATCTACACATCCTTGCAAGCTGAAGCTCTCCATCTCCATCACTAGCAAGCTCTCCATATCTATCATCCTCTCCACCAGCTCTCATGGAAGAGCTCACCATCCCCTCCTGTGAAGATACAGATCTACACATCCTTGCAAGCTGAAGCTCTCCATCTCCATCACTAGCAAGCTCTCCATATCTATCTCCTCAAGGCCTCCATTTCCATCTCTATATCCATCTGCATCTCCTCCACCTCCATCTCCATCACCATCTCCATCTTCATCTCCTCCATCACCATCCACATTTCCATCCTCCACCTCCATCCTCCATCTCCATCATCTCCATCACCATCCACATTTCCATCTCTGTATCCATCTACATCTCCATCTCCATCACCATCCACATTTCCATCTCTGTATCCATCTACATCTCCATCTCCATTTGCTAGGTACAATGGCTCTACGGGACATCACCAACAAGCAATCAAAGTTTCGCTTGCACGTGGACTTAGACGAGGAGTATGCCACAATGCGAAGTAATCGAACGAAGGGATGTATTCCTGCTGAGGTGCTACGACTTCAAGGTGCAAAAGCCATTGATCTTTGGACTGATGGAAGCATTTATCCCCTTGATCCACAGACTGGTGCACCTCCCCCTTTTCGTAATATCATGCAGTCGTACGCTTCTTGGGTGATGGTTATAATGGTTTCTTAGGGTACTATCAGAGGCTCTATTCTTTGTACTTGCAGGAACTCTCAAATCAAAATCACCTCAGGAAGCTTCTAAAATTATGCAAGGCAGAAAAGGAAGAATGTGCGTCAACTTTCATGGCCACAAAGGAACATATGCTGGCTCGAGTCAAGGATCTAGAGAAGGAGGATGCAGAGCAAAAGATGAAGCTTGATAAAGGTGTGGAAAGGAGGGATCGAGCTATAGAGAACTATCTCCGTCTTCGAAACTCAACTCGGAATCTTCGCTGACGTGTCGATCATTTCACTCACCTCCCCGTGGGATATAATGCAAGGCAGCGAAAGCGCAAGCCTCTGAGTCTTCTTTCCAAAGATGGGGGGGCTCGCAAGCGACGTGTGTGTCAAACAAGGTAATCACATCTTCAAAACTAGCATTACATTCCTTTTTCATATAGTTATGTCATTGACTCTGAACTATGTGATGTCCAGGGAATGTGCTAAAGCAATATTAGGTTGTTCCAATACTGAGGAGTCTATCCTTGAGCACATTATTCCAGAGCAGAAAGTAATCAATATGATAACCAATCCAGTAAATGGTGCGTTGCGTGACAGGATTCAAAAGTATTTTCTCAAGGAATTCGAGCAGATTGTCAGTCCCGTTGACATGCTCACTGTGTGCGACACAGCAGGTATCAGTGATAAGGGATACAGGGCTTTGTATACTTGCATCACAGCACGTCTACGAGGCAAAGGAATGACACGATCTATACTTCCAACACCATACAGTATAGTTATGGCAAGGAAGTCAGCAAACAACAATATTGCCGACTTGCTAGGCGGCTACAGATGGGTGGATGGTAGCATGCCAATGTCAAATTCAAAAGATTTTGCTTACAACAAGTTTAACAATGTTTACGTCGAGGTGGAGGCGCTTCAACGAGCTATGATTCAGTTTTATGATATGACATTAGAGGAGACGGATGGAAAGGCTATATTTGTCCTCAAATTGGATGAATGTCAGGTTGTAAAGGGCCAAAGGGTGGAACGTACAAGTCTGACACTCATGAGCAGGGCATTGAAGCGAAAGAGCTTAGACGGCGAAGATGAAACAGGTGATGTGGAGAATAACTTGCACACAAAGCAACGTAAGCAAGATTACTTTGGAGTGCAGTCTGAGAAGAACATATGGTGGTAGACGGCATGGACCCTTCCGCACGAGGACCATGACAGTCTGAGGTGGTACTTCACCCGTACAGGTATTCAAGGAGTGATACACAGGCAATCAAATGGTGAAGTCTTGCATGTGCCTGGCACACTGGTCACTTTGAAATAGAGTGGCACCTTGGTGGTGATCTCAAGACCCTCAAATGCATGTTGGGAACTAAAAGCGGTGCTAACACTTTGTTTCCATGCATCTTTTGTTGTCATCCAAGGATGCCAAGTGTCGCAGTGGGGAAGGCCAAACAAGCAACCAAGGTGAAAGGTCGTAAGCAGGCAAGTGCAAAGGGCTCAAATCAATTACAAAAAGGGAAGGGTATGCACGTCTGACTCAATGGAATTATGAGCTGCAATCAAAGCAAGGCACCATCTCGCGCAGAGGAGGATGCTACTTGGAACCCTATTCTTTCAATTCCACTGTCGCGAGTACATGTGTGTACCTTGCACGCAAGACTTAGAATTCTGGACAAATTGTTGATGCTCCACATCAATTATGCTTGGAACATGGAGCCAGAGTCACGGCGAGAACAGGGCATCGAGAGCTTGACGTTGTTTTATCATCCGTGGGGCTTCATGCAGGTGCTGTCACCCTCTCTAAGGATCGCAAAAACCCATCAAGTACCCAAGATAACCCTAATAAGATATGTATGGGTGGTGCAAAAGCAAGACACCTGCTCTCAAACTATGAGAGAGGATTTTGGAGATGATTTTTATATTTTCTACATTAGTTGAAGTGAATTCTGGTCAGTAGAAGGATGTTAATGAGTGCTATAGAGTACTAAAGTAAGTCTTTGAGGTGTTTTGATGTTGGTGGATAGTTTTTGGTTTGGGATCATCAGTTGATGTTTGATTCAATTAACAGTCAATATCTGATCTGTCTGGGACAGCTGGGAGAGATTTAGGTCAGCTACTCGTCAGCTGAGGCTTTTGGGCTAAAGGTGTGAAGTCACATTTTGAATTATGGAAGCAGATTTGTGATGTAACAACCTATCGAGGCAATGAGGCGACACTAGGATTGAAGCGTGCACATGTGTGGGAAGCTTGTGATGAGATGATGAGGCTTCTTGAGCGCCCGTATCTTGATGAAGCAGAGATAGCTACATTCAAGACTTCGATTGACAGATTCACAGAAGAAATGATCGATGCTTGGGGGGAAACTCATATAACACACTACATGCATATTCTCTATGCGCACAGTTCCTTCTTTCTAGATGAATATGGGTCTCTTGCACTCTGGAGCAACCAAGGCATGGAACGATCACATTACCAAGCCAAGACGGCCTATTTTAAGAACACGGGTCATGGCGGTGGCAAGGTTCGCAGCAATGCGTTTCAGGAAATGTTCAATTGGTTTTACCGTGCACTTACTGGGAGAAAGGCCCAAAAGCGAGCCGAAAATTTGTCTTTGAGGCACAAAATCATGAAGGTGGTAGGTGCAAGGCGAAAGAGAAGGGTGCAATGCGTCAATGGCACGTGAAAGAGCGAGGCAATGGCACAGTGGTCGACTAAGAAATGGCCGCGTGTGGTTACCCACCCAATAATTCTTGTTCGCCACTTTTTGGCGCGTTCATTTTGTAAATTGACTTTTTTGTAATTTTGGCCCCCTATAAATATCAGTGAGTTTTATAGTCATTTTTAAAAGTCTTGACTTGTGAGCTCTCTCTCTTCCTCTCCCCTTGACTCTCTCGCGCGCTCTCTCTCTCTCTGTCTCGCTCGTGCACTAATATCTCACGCACATGGAGCCCCCAAATGATCCTCCCTCCAATACGTAGGATGACATTTTCAAAGACCTTGGGCCCTTACCGGTGCCACATAGAACTGAAATCCCAAACATTTACCCACAAGCCCAACTGGATCTGGAAGCTGAGCGTGTGAGGCTTGAGCGAGAGGCCCAAGAAGCCCAAGAACGCCAAGAAGCAAAGAGATTACACAAAGAAGCAGAGGACATGGAGGCAGCTGAGAGAGCAAGAAAAGAAGCCGAAGAGACCGTCAGAACACAGGAGGACGAGGCAGCAAAGAAAGCACAGGAGGATGAGGCTGCCAAGAAGGCGGAAGAAGACGAGGCAGTTAGGAAGGCGGAGGCAGATAAGAAGGCTGTAGAAGAAGCTCAGGCCACCGCAAGCAACAAGAGAAGATTAGCATTCTTTGCTGCGGAGGAGGATTGGCTTAACAGAAAAGCTCACGGATTTGTTGCTGACCTGTGAATGGCCGGATACGAAGATGACACAATTTTGGAAGCGGCTATACAAAGTCTTCGAACAGAATATACAAAGAGGAGAAATGAAGACACAGTAGAAAGGGAGCACCTGTCGAGCAATAGGATTCTCAATGCAATGCTAGACAGAGTCTTGGCTCGTGCACTTGGTAAAGGAAAGAGAAAACTCTCAGCTGAGGAAGTAGAAAATAAGAGACAGAAGCTTGAACGAGAAGCCAGGGCAGCAAACACACGGAGGCTTCGTGAGGAAAAAGAAAGGAAAGATGAAGAGGAGTGAGTAAGGAAGGAGGCAGAGCAGAGAGCAGCTCAAAAGACTCCACCTGCAAAGGCAAAGAAAACTCCAACACCTGCAAAGGCTAAGAAGGGGAAAACCATTCCTAAACGCACAGAACCCCTTCCGATAACTTCCAAGAGCAGCGACAAAAGTTTAAAAATGACACGCCAGCTTGGACTCGCCACGCGCAAGCACCACCGCCCCCAACAACGCAGAAGAAGCAAAGGTGGAGACCAGGGACAGTTGCCCTTAGAGAAATTCGCAAATATCAGAAGACCTGCACACCAATTATTCCGAAGGCACCTTTTGGGCGTCTCGTCAAAGAGATTATCCACGACCAGCGCCGCCGGGATGTCAATCGTGTGCAAGCGGCGGCACTAGGCGCTCTGCAAAACAAGGTGCCGAGGATATTTTGGTTTCGCTTTTCCAAGACGCGGTTTTGTGCATGGTGCATGCAAAACGTGTCACTTTGAAGCCATCTGATCTTCATCTAGCTAGGCGTATCCGTGGAGAGGAAGCTCTCTTTCACTAGATAGGGGAAGCCTTTGTAATGCAACAAATCCGTGTTTTGTAATCTCAATTTGATTAATGAAAAACCATGTCTATTTTCAAAAAAGTTATTTTCTATTGCAAGTGATTGTCGTCTTGTCAAGGTAATTGTAGTCTTTTGCATGTAATTGTTGTCGCTATGTACATTCGACAATTTTTGTGAACGCTCGTCTGCCACCGCCCGTTCGACTTTGGCTCGACTCGACGGGCCGATTCCTCCTGCGTATGACCCCAAAAGGGTAGATCAACTGTGCGGGGTGCGCCGGGGCCGAGGGGGGGGGGCCGGTGGTCGCGCCGTGGAACCTGTGTGCCACGGAGCGACTTTTGCCTGTTTGACCAGGTCAGCTGTGCGGGGTGCGCCGGGGCCGAGGGGGGGGGCCGGTGGTCGCGCCGTGGAACCTGTGTGCCACGGAGCGACTTTTGCCTGTTTGACCTCGTGCGCGACCACCGGCCCCCCCCCCTCGGCCCCAGGTCAAACAGGCAAAAGTCGCTCCGTGGCACACAGGTTCCACGGCACGACCACCGGCCCCCCCTCGGCCCCGGCGCACCCCGCACAGTTGATCTACCCTTTTGGGGCCATACGCAGGAGAAATCGGCCCATCAAGTCGAGCCAAAGTCGAACGGGCGGTGGCAGACGAGCGTTCACAAAAATTGATTGAAACATTATGACAGGACACGACAACATATAAACACATCAAGAAGATAAAACTTAAAATCAGCTCGAAAAACATCTTGATGTCATTAATTGTTTGATTTTCACAAAAGGCAAATGAGTACATTGGATCTAGCCAACTCGCTTGATGAGCTTGGTGAAAGCCTCGTGGGTGAGAGTCTTTACTGATGGTTTGTCACCAATGCGTTCGGCTATCTCTTTGGCGTCAGTGATGCCTTGTCCAAGGCTAAGGCCACAAAATCCTAGGAAAGACCCTGCACTTTTATCACCAAAGCTGTAGATAGCTGCTTCCCTATTTACAAGAATACACTTATGGGCATTTTGGGCTATAGGGGCTTCAGACAGGATGGCGATTAGGGCTCTGCACTTCAAAAATTCAGCTTGCGCATCATTTGAAAAGTCGTTGTGAATTACGCGAAGCATCTCGGCATTGAAGCTCGGGATGTAGTGCCATAGCGCAGCATCTTTCCCCTCCACCTCCTTTCGTGCTCCACCCTTTCGGCTTGCGAACCAGTCCATTTCTCTTGCGGTCTACAAAGTAGATAGAAGAATGAGTTGACTTCAAAAAATTACAAATTAAGAAGGGAAGAAATTGGGTGTACTACCTCAGCGGCATCATCATGATTCGCAAGGTCTGCATCACTAATATTGATGTTCCCGAGGCTGACGGAATCCAAAATGGCAAGCGGCTTGTGAGGGGCAAAGCTAGTTTCTGGCACACTCTCGTAGAAATCCTTGCACTGGGATATTTGTACAAGAGTCTCTGCCACAAGGGACTCTATTGAGGCATGATTTTTCGGGAGCGCAAGCACCTTTGTGACATCTGCGGAACTGAAGTCAATGCGGATGTCATCATCTTTGGACGGCTGTTGTGTGTCTCGTATGCCCGCGTACATAGCAATGACTGAGAGAGTTTCATCCTGGTGCAGCCCAAGGACATGGGCGATGTCATCCAAAAATAAGAACTCTACACCTTTTACTATGATGGGGTGTAGAGTTCGCACTTCGAGCTCTGGAACTTCATCCATGACATCGTCCCCTTCGATGTCCCGTTTCACAGCCTCATCTTGCGGCTCTTCCGCTAGAGTCACAAGTGCAAGAGATGCTTCTTGCACTGGGGTGACAATCTCCTCCTTTGGGTCAGCTTCCTTGATCAAGAGATAAGGTGTGGCTTTCTTTGGAGGAGTGGCCTTCCTCTTTCCCTTGCTTTTCTCTGTTCCCTCCAAGATCAGGAGGGCAAGAGTCATGTCCCACCTCAAAAAACTTGTGCCGATGTTGCCCATTCCAAGACCTACCAAGTTATCTTCTTCCTCCTCCCTTAGATATGTGCTACTAAGGCCTTTGAGGAATCTTGCAAGCCTGAACCTGAAATTTTTGTCCGCTTTGTAGGTATGCTTGATAAGATCCACAGGCACCCAAGTTCCCTCCTCGTCTTCAAAGTTGACACAATATTCAGCCATGTATGTGTCCATGTAGCTAGTGAACGCCCCAAACACGTCATTATGGAGTTCGGCGGTGCCTTCCATGTCAATAGATGTCTGAAATATGGGTGCAAGCTTCTCGATCAAGTGACCGAGGTCAAGCTTGTGCAATTGAGATAGGAGAGCTTGGGCGGGGGTGGCCATGCTTGAATAGCGAAGAAGGCGAGGGGACCGCAAAGATGCCGAGAGTGAGGAGATGAACTCAAAGTGGCCAAAAGTGACTTATAAAGAGGTCTTTAAAATTTTTTTTATGTTTAAAACCTCCAAAAAAATAAAAACACGTGACATAACTTAAAAGTGCACAAAATTGAACGCAAATTGCGAGTAGCCAAAATTGTTTTGAATTAATCTCTCAAAATCTGTTACATAGCTTGCTTGATATGGATACATCTAGGGAAGGGAATGCTTTTACAAAAGTAAGATGCCTCTTTCCTCTTACGTAGAGGTGTGTTATCAATCACAAATGAAAAGTCACCTTTCAGTGCAAACCTAAGGCCTAAGTACTCCCTTAGGTTCGCCATATTCCAATCAGCATTTACTATGATATCCCACACATCAGCTTGCGTGCTAACATGTACATCAAGCTGTTCTGCATCGTTGATGTCCGAATCGAGTGCTTGCCATTCGCCTCCAGTCAGCTTCCAACGTCTGTAAGGAAAGATAATAGAGAGTTGTTGCTTTCCAAGCTGGTACCGAACGACCATCTTCTTCGACACCACCATGCACTTTATCTTGTCACCCTGATGTTGAATAACCTTCAAATCCCACGAAGGTGGCAGAAAGGCACTCATTACTGTGCCTCGCTTTGCAATCCACATTGTAGGAGTCCGGTGAACATCAGCCTCCTTGAACAAAAACACAAACAAATGTAAAGGCATGAAGAACGTGAGAGTCGCACGATGTGACCCATAGGTGCACTTCATTGCATTGCACACATCAATCTCAATCCGACGTCTGGTTAGTGCAACCAAAGTATTGTCGGGCTTTGGCCAATCATGGTCCGTGAGACTTGGTGTAGGGAGCCTCCGTAGAGTCCCAGAACCATCTCTTGACGTGGGTACAATATACTCTGCATGAAAGAAGAAAACTGAGCGCTCTAAAAGCTCTGATGCCGAACAACCAGTATATAGTAGCTTGCCGATTTCAAAGTGGTGCGCCTCAAAGGTTCCAGAAAGGGCCTCTAAAGGCTCCCATTCCACAAATGTCGATGGAAAGATGTCTGCACAGAACATTACAAGAACACACTTGAAAAAATCAAGCTTCCGTAACATGAAATGATATTAGCATGTCTCAGTGCAGCCCATAAAACAAGAAGCACAAATAAAACTTACAATTTGCAGGAAAGCGTTTGTGATTGGCATTGTCAACACGGAGTTGCGATGCCTTGTAGACGTGTTGGATCATCACCTGCTTGCTTCCGTCAGCCCCCTGCTTGAGATCCACTATGCGACCCTTCCAATGGTGTGACTTTAACCCTATGTATCTGCGAGAGACTTTGTGGGCTCCCCTTGTGCTTGGACGCATCGTCACCCACATTCCTTTTGCAAAGGTGCTTGTAACCCACAAGCCAGTGTCGTCTTATTCGTTGCTGCTGCTAAAGGACTCCACCCTTGAACAAGGTCGGCGACTCATTGTGCTTGGCTAACCGACTAAGCTAAATGCTATGAAGTTGTAGGTGTGTGAGAAGATCTCTGCAACCTAATGCTAGCAGAGCATATAAGCTGGCAAGAGGAGTCAAGAATGTGTATAAGCTAGCAAGAGGAGAGTGAAGAATGTGTGCAAGCAAGAGAGGATAGACTTGATGGGGAAAAAAGGACTGTTTTCCAAGCTTTCCATAGCCAAGAAGATCTCTGCAACCTAATGCTAGCAGAGCATATAAGCTGGCAAGAGGAGTCAAGAATGTGTATAAGCTAGCAAGAGGAGAGTGAAGAATGTGTGCAAGCAAGAGAGGATGGACTTGATGGGGGAAAAAGTGGACTGTTTTCCAAGCTTTCCATAGCCAAGAAGGCACAGAAAGATAGATCTAACTTTAGGAGGGAAGGGGAAGGCAGAATGGGGAGGGAAGAGGCCAAAAAAGATTCTTTTAGTTAGAGAGAGACTCAAAACCGAATTGCTAGTTTTAGAGAGAGGAAGAGGGAGTGGGGAGAGGGAAAAGTAGCTTTAAATGAGGGATAATGATGGGGGGCGTTTTTGGCCCTAGCCCACTTTTTGAGGTGGGGTCATTTATGCCAGTTTGAGCTGTCTTTATTAAAAAAAGGTGGGAAATCTGATTTTATTGAAAGATTTTGCATTTTTCAACCCAATTTCTTAAAAAAAACGTATGATTCAAGTTTGACCCCTACATATTAGGGGCAGGGAAACCCAACATTTTTCTCCACATGGCCTTCTCCCATTGCACCATTCCTTAATGACTGTCATTAGGCTTGGGGCAAATTAAAGGGCCCAAGAAGACCCCAAACAAGTCCTAATGCACCAGATACAATTGGCGTAATTCCTCTTAGCCCTAGGGGTTTTCAAGGGTTCTCTACAAGCTGGTGAAGATAGTTTTTGATTTCATCAAGTCTACAGTGAGATCCAAGCTCTGCATCAAATCTACAGGTGACTTTGGTAAAATAGAGATTAAGCATTCAATGTTTGGTCAAATCTTGTATTTCTTGGCTTAATCCTCTACTAGACTAACTGCTATATTCATGGCTTTGAAAGGAGTTAAGCTCATTTGAACTCTAAGGCCCCAAATCTGGACTCCTCGCATACTCTGTTTTTTACACACAAAACAAAGGATTATTTTGCTAATCAGTGAATCAACACTAATCACTATATTTTGGTGCAATTGAGGGTCCAAATTAACCATTGGGTATCTGATACAGATCCCTATAGCTTCAGATTGGTGCAATTGAGGGTCCAAATTAACCATTGGGTATCTGATACAGATCCCTATAGCTTCAGATTGGTGCAATTGAGGGTTCAAATTAACCATTGGGTATCTGATATACAGATCCCTATAGCTTCAGATTGTAATTCAGAGATGGTTTGATACTCCAACCATTCAGTACATATTTGTTAGCCTTTGCTTTATGTAATTTCTGGTGAATTTAGACACTGCCCTTGAATCTTGAAATTGGATCAAGAGGTAAGACCCCCTTCACATCATCATGAGGTAAGACCCCCTTCACATCATCATGAACACGGCACAAGAGATAGCCAAATTTAATGGGGAGCAGTTTTATGCATGGCAAACAAAAAACCATGTATTTGAGAAAAAATCTATGGGGGCTAGTTGAAAGAAGAGATGAATGCCCAGAGGTGAGGGGAAAATAAGTGGAAGAGTAGGAATGAGAAAGCATTAGGACTCATTGCACTCAGTTTAAATGATGAAATCATTCATCACATCACAGGGATACAATGGGCAAAAGATGCATGGGATTAACTCAAGAAATTATTTTGCACTCAAGCAAAAAATTCAAAGATAGATCTATTAATTCAATTCTACAAACTCGATATGAAAGAAAGTGAACCTTTAATCACACACTTGAACAAATACAAAAGCATTAAGCAATAACTGGCAGCCATTGGCAAGAAGGTAGAAGATGATGAGGCACTAGCAGTGCTTCTGAAGAGTGTGGACAAAGGTGAATATGAAAACATTGTAGCAACCTTAAAGAATGTACCTGAATTGAAGCTGCCCGAGATAGAAGGAGCTCTACTAGAGCAAGAGACCAAGGTCAAAGAGAAGAAATGGCTGGACTTAGCAGACAAGAGAAGAAAAAGCATTCTTCACCCGAGGAGGATTCTCTCGAGGATGAGGACAATGAAGAGGCATAGTAGGAGGAAGGACCTTCACTTGCCACAACTGTGGGAAGCCAGGACACATGGCAAGAGACTGCTACAGCAAACCCAGTGGAGAAGGAACGACATCGGCAAACTTCATGGAGGCTCCTAAGGAAGTGGAGTTAGATCATCTTTTCTGAGAGAGAGAGAGAGAGAGAGAGAGAGAGAGAGAGAGAGAGAGAGAGAGAGAGAAACCCCACAACCCATTGTAACCTGCCCCAACAGAGTAAAACCACCTTTGAGCCACCGATGATGTAGGCCATGTGGTAGATGTATGTGTGAGCATTTTAGTCAAGGTCACGGGCACTTGTAGTAGTCTTGGACACATAGAGAAAGAGAGAGTGTCAAGGACTACGAGTTTAGGGACTTGAGGCACTGGTCGCGGACTACCAAGTAAGAGGGAAACTTGGTATAGGGTCCAGGTGTGCTAGGAGTATTCACGTGAGGGGAGGTGTTGAAATATACAAGTGAATAGGGTGTGTGCGGGAACAAGCCCTTAGCAAGAGACTGTAAAAGAGAATCTATAAATGAGAGAGAAGCTGTGAAAAGGTGAGAAGAATCTAGTGGGAGAGAATCTTTTTCCATTTAATTACATGGATCTCCATTATCATAGAAATTCCTCTTTTTGCATAAAAATAAAATTACCAAAAATTTCTCTTTTCTTTAATTAATTATTTATGCATAAATACTAAAAGTTAGTTTTCATGAATGTGATGAAAATCATTCTTTTAGCATAGGATGACCAATCCTAGAATATGGTAGGAAGTCCTCTTTTAGCATTATGCATAAAAATAAGATATGTATTATTTTCTAAAAATTTTACCATAGCTTCACTGCTATTACTGATAATTTTTACTTTTTCTAAAAATATTAAGACTTTGTAGTACAATTAGGATAGAAAAACTATCCTTAATCTTAAATCCAAATTATGGAATTAAATCATAAATTTACCATAATTTTATTAACATAAAAGCATAAAGAGCCATTTTCTTAACTTCTAGCTTAACAAGCTTAGAGATTGAATTTGAATTAAGAATTTATCAATGAGAAGCATTCATTTGCTAAAGAATTAGTCATAGGAATGACTATTCTTTTGGGAGAGAGAGATATATACATAAAAGGAATTCTAATTAAGCATAAAGATTAACTTTTTTGTGATCAATCATTAGAATTCTTATAGAAAGCTTGATTTGCATTGAAAACAATTAATTTGAAACTTCTCAAGCTTGAGGGGGGTTGAGAAGTGAAATCTTTTGAGAATATTAATGAAAACCATGAAATTACTTCTTACCTCTAGATTTGGCTTGCTTCTTTATCTTAGAAGGAAGCCCCCAACCAATCAATTGGTTTAGTATGTTGAGAAGAAAGCTCCAAGGAAGCTCCAATCTCTTTAAAAGTAGAGGATTTTTAAGGGATAATAGAAAATATCATTTATTTAATGTAATACTAGATGGTATAGTTCACAGATTTTTTTACAAAAGACTAAGGATCTATTTATAGGTGAGGGAGGCCACTAACCAAGTCCAATTGGGTTCTAGAATTTTCCAAGTTCAGGACAAGATTTTGATCAGTTTGGCTCCCTTTTTGATTTGGTTTGATCCAGGAGAGAGGAGAGATAAAAATATCACAATTTTTTTGAATTAAAAACTCATCCACATGTGTGAATCAGGCACCTACCTCAAGAGTCCCCCTCTCCTTTTACGAAGGTGTAAAAAATGCATCATTATTCTAAAATATCTCATTTTTTTGATAATATCTCATAGTTTTTAACTAATAAACCTTGTATTGAGTCAACTCTTCATCTTATGTGAGCATTTACTCATTTTTGCGTATTTTTTTAAATTCCTATTCCAAGTTTTCTAAAAACATGTCTTTGCGATGTGGTTGTCCTTCCATTGATAGTGCATAGTTACAGTGTGCTTTTCAATTGGCACTCCTCCTTTGTATGAACTTGATTTTTACAACTTGTGCACCAAACATCCGATCTAAGTCCAGATCCTACTTGTCCTCCAGAAATCTTTGCTAGAGCGGCCCTCAATTCTTCTTAAACATTTTTTGCTTTCTTCCTGCCTTTCTTTTTCCGGGGCTTTGGCTGTTTGGCATCTGAATCCTAATTGGACTCTGATTCTGAGGTGTCTTCTTTGAAATCCCATTCGGAAGTTTCCTCCTCCTTCTTCTTCCTTTTATCCTTATTTTTTTTCTTAGGGTCTTTGCTTGTTTGCTTTAGGATCCCCTCAGCTCTAGTTGCGCTCGCCACCACTTATTTGAAGGTGAGGGTATCCAAGTCATATGAGGCCACCGCTAAGCTTTTCCCTCACTCCTCTCAACGAACCACTAACTCAGTGTGGCTAGAGAGCAGGTCTGTTAGGCTAATCCAAATGCATTAGCAATGATTGAAATTCAGTTGCATAATCCTATGTTGACCTCTTCTTTTGCTAGTTAGCCTCTGCAGCTTTTCCAGTACTTCTATTATATTCTTGTTTTTCTTGAATCTTTTCAAGAAGGCTTTCTTTAATTCTTCAAATGTCTAGAAGTACTCCAGACCATATTGTGCATACCAGCTTGCTAGTGGACTTGCCACCCAAAGTTATCGCAAAATACTCTGTCTTTTGTAGCAACAGAGCTCGGGTGGCCAAGAATGTGGTTTCGAAGCAAAGATGTGGGCATCTGGATCATCCTCACTCTTGCCCTTGAACTTCAGGTACTTGAGAGACATTATTTCCACAACTATTGCTGCAGGTTCTTCTTCTCCTTGAGCTTCTTGCCACCTGTTTTGAAGCTCCTAGTGGTCTCCTTCTTGATTTCTCAGTGGTTTCTAAATCTGCCGTTCTTTTTGGTGCGGAATCCCTTTAGGAAATCTTCTTAGACAATGCAGTTGTCCTTCATTTTCTACAGCTTAGGTGGTGGTACAGTATTTCTCTATTTGAGATCCCTTTATTCTCCATGCATTCTCCATCGTAATCCTATGACTTTCTCGTGAACGTTCCTGACACTAGTGTATGTGCATTTCCTGTCTAGATCTATTCCAACCAGCTTTTCTCTATGCATGACTAATCTTAAAACTAGCCTCTTTCTTACTCCCCTACCTCGCATACCAGTTCACCAAAAGGATTGCCAAAAGTGTCAGTGTGTTCGGTTAAGACCTAGCCCTTACGTGGTTTTAGGCCACCTAGTCAGCTTCAGAGGAGCGGCGAATAATGCAATTGTGACCAATGTAATATGTCAATGTTAGGACGTTGAGCTACTTGTCTGCCTAAGCTTGGGGAGTTTTTCACAACTACAAGTAGGTTAGTTCCAGGATCTGTTCTGAATTCGAATAGGAACCACCTCCAAACAGGACTACACTTAACACAAGATTAAATGCAGAATAGACAAAGATGTGTAGAATGAAACAGAAATAAGACAAAGAACATCCCATGTGTCATTCTTGTTGACATGTTAAGCTCAACAACATGATTTGACACTCACGAGGCGCCTACATGACCGTTTAACATTTACATCACTGGCGGGTTTAGTAGCTGGCACCAACATATCTTTGCCAGAGATTCTACAGCTAGACTACACCGACTAGTCCACACCTATCCACTCCACTTAGTGTATTCACATTATGGACCGTTTGTATATACTATAGTATGTGTGTTAGAAACTTTATCTCCATTGTAGACCTATTTTGTTGAAGAAGAACAACAACAATTTTCAGCCTCTCACCTTGTGTGTTCTCTTCTAGGATTTGTGAGAGGGTGTGTGTGTGTGTGCTTGCAAGAGCACAAGCTCCCTTCTCCTTGCATCTTTTCATGGTATCAGAGCTTGGTTCATGCTAGGGTGAAAGCATGATAAGGTGGTACACTTCTACTAGTTGCATTGGTTGCTACCACACTTGAAGAAAACCAATATTAGTGGATTTAATATCATCATAAGATGTATTTAGCAATTTATCTAGTGTCTTTTAGATATAATAAATGTGAAACAAGATTAAACAACCATGTTTTAATTCTCTAAATTTGCATAAAAGTGTTTCAGAAGCAGTTGTAAACCATTGTCTAGGACACAGATTTTCGGTCCACCTTATTATGCTTTCACTTGCCAAGAGCTCAGCGGCAAGTAAGAGAAGCACAGGAAGTAGTATGAGGGTAAGAGCTTCATCTACTCTTCTCCCTTTGTATTGGCTACTACACTTGTCAGGAGCTCTTCAGGAGGCACCAGCAAATGAACTCCAATTGAGGAGCTTTCTTCGTAGGGGCGAAGCTTAAGGGAAACTATTCTCCGTTTTTCAGTTTTGCAAGCGTTCACACAGGCACTGCGAGTAAGTTTTGATTCTCTGTAGAATTCTATTTTTGGTACTACAGGAAGGGTGATTAGTTGTACAGACACTGTGTGTACTATAAAGAGTTCTTACAACTACTATTGGGTGTATGTATTTGTTCAAGTTGAGGTCACTGGTTGTGACAGTTTGGGTGTAGCATAGTACCACTGCAAAGAATACAACATTTTGTGCAGATCAAACAAGAGAGCTATTTTTGGTGAGTTTGTGTTGTAGACAAGATGTCGAATGATAAAATTAATCAGATTGTTGTGAAAAATCTTGATAAGAACAACTTTCATGCTTGGAGGTTTAGATTAACAAATTTTCTTATAGAAAAAGGCTATTGAAGGTGAACATAAGGAGGCACCAGAGATATTGAAGATTAATCCAATTATTGTAGATGTAAAAGAATACAAGGATTAGAATCAAGGAGCAAGGAAAGTCATGTATTAGCTTTCTATTAGCATACAGGACACTACAATTGGGCATATACATGATGCCAAGTCACCAAGGATGCATGGGACATCTTGGTGAAGCCATATGAAACTAACACCAAGGCACGAAAGATTCAATTGAAGAATGAGCTTCATACTATGGAGAGGAAAAATATGTATGTGAATGATTATACCTTGAATATTAAGGGCATTGTGGAATCCCTTGCATCCATCGGTGTTTCTGTTGATGTGATGATGATAAGGTGAAATTATGTCTACATGGTCTTGGGACACAATACAAGGCATTCAAGACGTCTATTCAAACTCGGGAGAACATTCCCAACTTTACAGATTTGGTGTCAATGCTGATCATTGAAGAAAAGAGTTTGGGTGAAGACCAATCTTCACAAAACAAAGGCAGTTCGGAGCAAGAGGCCTTTTACACAAGTGCAGGTAGAGGATGAGGCCAAGGCTGTGGCCGTGGCCAACAAGGTGGAGGTTGAACAGGTAATCAAAATTATGGTCATTAGCACAACAGCAAAACAGTCCCATGAATCACAACAACAACACATAGATGGAAGAGGCCAGTTTAGAGGCAGGGGGAGTCAAAGAGGTCGTGGTAATTGGCAAAGGCAATAATGATACACGAGGCTATTTTTACTATGGTAAGCTTGGACATGTGCAGGCAGATTGCTATAAGAAGAAAAATGACATACGAAATGGAAAAGTGCAACAAAATAACTATACGTCCTCTAGCAGAAATAATGAGGATAATGAGAGGTTTTTTGTTATGCAACATGTAGCTAATGCTGTGTCTGGAAAAGATGTAGCAGCATGTAAGGATGATGTATGGTATGTTGATTCAGGTGCTTTGAACCACATGACAAGTCATGGTGAGTGGTTCAAGGAAATGAAGAGTCTTGAAAGACTAGGTTTTGTTGAAATAGGGGATGACACTTCCATCTGATTGTCCATGTTGGAGATGTGCCATTGTCTATGCAAGATGGTAAGGTGACGTACCTTGCAGATGTACTTCATGTTCCGAACATTACAAAGAATCTGGTTTCTATTGGCCAGATGATTGAGCAGGGTCTGTAGGTCCGGTTTAACCCTAATGGTTGTTATGTAGAAGACTTTAAAGATAAGTGCAAGTTGGTTGCAAAAGGCAACAGAGTGGGCAAAATGTTTACATTGAATGTAAATATGCCTGAAGTGAGTGTTGCAATGTTTGTAAATGGTTCAGGAGTTGTTGCCGATAACAGACATTTGGCATAAGAGAATTGGGCATGTAAATGTGCAAAGAATGAAGTCTATGCAGACTAAAGAAATTGTGACAGGGCTGCCTAAGTTTAAGGTTGAAGGTATGCAAAAAGTATGTGAAGCATGTCAATTTGGACAGGAAACAAAGCATGTATTTTCACATGACAAAAATGTGTGCAAAAATGTACTAGATGTTATGCATTGAGATGTATGGGGTCTTACAAAAACTACGTCCATGGGTCGCCATAGGTATTATGTAGCATTCATTGATGACCACACGAGGAAAGTGTGGGAGTATTTCATGAAGGAGAAGAGTGAAGTTTTCACTCATTTTAAGAATTTTAGAGTGACTGAAAAGCAAACATGGAAGCATATGAAGTGCCTAAGGTTAGATGGAGGGGGAGAGTACTTCTCCAATGAGTTCTCTGATTTCTTATGAAATAATGGCATTCAGAGACAATTTACATGTAGATACACTCTACAGCAAAATGGAGTTGCTGAGAGCAGAAAAACAAGCAGAGTGCTGAGATTGTGCGAGCATTGATGGCAAAGAAGAATATGCCGCATAGTTATTGGGCCAAGGCTCTGTCTATAACAGTTTAAGGAGAATTTTACTTGGAAAGAAACCTGATTTGTCTCACTTAAAAGTTTTTGGATGTATTGCATATGTGCATGTCCCAGATGATTTGCGTACTAAGCTGGATCCAAAGGTAGAAAATTGTGTGTTTATTGGGTATTCTCTTGAGAAAAAGGGATATAGATGTTATAATCCTGCTATACGTGAATTGAGGGTAAGCAGGGATGTTGTATTTGATGAGATGAGTAGCTAGTATGCTATTGAAAAAGATGTTGTTGGGGATGATGTAAGTGGAAATGTGGTTACACAGAATGCAAGTCAACAATAACAGTCATTCTATGGACCAAGAGAGTCCTCATGCAACAGTTCTATTGAGAGACCATGGAGTAGAGGCTATGTCATAATACCAGTCCATGTAGTTAGTACACCATATAAAGGCAAAGAGAAAGTGGTTGAGCCCCTTGGTATGCCTGATATTTCGGCAGGGCATTCTCTTATTGATGGAGAGTCTAGTAGCTCAAAGATGAGCCTTGATGAGGAGCTTGGGATTCTAGCAATGAGGACACCTGGTGTAAAGAAGGCTTTGGAAGCCATGAATGCAAAGTTACAAAGATCTAGAAGAGTCAAAAACCATGTACAGAGGTTGACTTACAATGTTTATGTGGCATATCACTATGCTTATATGGCAAAATTTGTGCAGGCTATAGAGCCCACATGTTTTGATAAGGCTATTGGAAATGTGTATTGGGAGAAAGCTATGGATGAGGAGATGGATGCATTGTATGGAAATAAGACTTGGGATTTGGTGCCATTGCCTGAAGGCAAGAAAGCTATTGGATGTAAGTGGGTGTATAAGGTGAAACATAAAAATGATGGTAGCATAAGTAGGTACAAGGCTAGATTTGTGTGGTCCCTATCCCCACCGTGTAACGAATTCAGGGGTGCTAGCACAGAAGTAGCACTTCTTGTGCGGGGCAGGGTCTCACACTCGGGCCTCGCCCACGGATATCCGGACAAGAGAATAATCCATCGGTTCTTCCAAAACCAAACTCGGAAAAACTTGCCCGAAAAGCACGCGCGATTCCTCCAGGATAACTTTTCTCTAACGTAGTCAAAAGCCTTAACTAACTGAACAAATCTGATCGAACCCATGTCTCATAGTCACATCAGGGAAAAGATTAAACTTGGATCATAGAGACCAACGCTTTTTTCCTCATTGAGAGGCACATCCGTTGATTCTTTTCCATAGAACATTTTTTGTTCGGGATTTACTTCATCTATCGAACCAGAATAGAATTGAGTCTCAATTCAAGGATCCATCAGTCCAGCCTAACCCCATCTAGTCCCATGGGTTAGCCAACTGCCCAACCACTGTAGTGAGATGGGATCTAATTAAGAATTTGGTTAGTTTGTCTCGGGTACCAGGGAAAGAGTTCCCAGGCTCCCTAGCCGGATATTCATGCAAACTTAATACTAGTCACACCATTTACACACCTAATATGAAATTGCCTTTTTTAGAGATTCAACAGTCTTTAAAACAATCATTTAATGAAACCATAGTGTCATTGATCATAATCCTCTAATTATCTAGTTGAATCCTTATTTCCAAACATTCCTTCATCGGTGTACCTATGGCATCATTGGCAACCACAATGCTCACCCCCTGTCCACTCAAGGGCCTTTTCGATAGTTTCTAGCTCATAGTAATGTTGAAATATACAAGTGAATAGGGTGTGTGTGAGAACAAGCCCTTGGTTAGAGGCTGTAAAAGAGAATCTGTAAATGTGAGAGAACCTGTGAAAAGGTGAGAAGAATCTACTGGGAGAGAATAAAGGGTAGCAGAGAAGATTTAGGAAGTGTGGAGATATTCTGGGAGAGGTGGAGAGAATCAAGCAAAACTTGGTGGAGTGAATCAAGGAGAAATCAGTGGGATTTGATGCTTGGATGTAAACTCTATAAATTGAGGCATTGGCCTAATGAGAATTTGTTGGTTTTTTATTATCCATGCCTACATTAAGCTATCAGTTAATTGCTTACTAATTACGTCTTATCACTTTGTTAATGATGTTGATTCTAGCATTTGATCCACCATAGCTCATCACATTGCTGTAATTTTAACATGGTATCAAAGCCAAGCCTAGAATCCATCAATTTGTGAGCCCATTATCTTGCTAATCACTTAGGATTAGTAGCTAATTATAAATTTTCCCTCTTTTTCAACTATTCTCTGCACCCCCAGCTGGTGGAGGGTCTTGATCTCCCTCCATGCTCAACATTAGGTGCATTGCTTAGCCACATACAGCCATGATCCCCACGATTCACCCATCAAGACAAAACGTCAAACCATCGCGTAGAACTCCGAAAATTCACTGATTAGTGGGTGCCATTTTTCTACAGCAAATCAAAGATCTCTACTTCATCAAATCAAATCAGCCTAATTCCTCTCAGTCCCGGGGGTTTCAAGGCATGCTCTACAAGCTAGTGAAGTCAAAAATTGATTCGATCAAGTCTACATTGAGATCCAAACTCTTCATCAAATCTGCAGGTGACTTTAGTAAAACAGAGATTAAGCATTCAATGTTTGGTCAAATCTTGTGTTTCTTGGCTTAATCCTCTACCAGACTAATTGCTATTGATGGCCTTGAAAGAATTTGAGCTCATTTGAAGTCTAAGGCCCCAGATCTGGGCTCCCCGCATACTCTGTTTTTTGCACACAAAACAGAGGATTAATTTGCTAATCAGTGATGCTAATCACTATATTTTGGTGCAATTGAGGGTTTAAATTAACCATTAGGTATCTGATACAGATCCCTATAACTTCAGATTGCAACTCGGAGATGGTTTGATACTCCAACCATTCCGTATAAATTGGTTACCCTTGATTTAATGTAATTTTTGGTAAAATTATGCTGATAAATTTGTGGTAATCATCATTTTACATTTAACCCTTAGTTAATGCCTGTAAATCACACTCAAATTCAAGATTATTCACAGCCAGAGTTGCATTTGGGAATGTGCATAAGAATGAATGCTATATGCATTATGTATTGGGCACATTACATCAGTGTAAAAATGGAATCAGACACTGTCCTTGTCTAGAATAAGGCAAGAGGTAAGACCTCCCACATAGATTTGGGTTTGCACTGCATAATGATACAAGATAAACATCAAAAGCCTAAAAGAACTGTCAACAAAACATTTAAACATGTTGCTCACATGGAGCAAGAACTGACGGACAAGCTCATGGCCCCATCCATCAAAGAAGAAGAACATCTCTTTCCAAGAAGAGGATCCACATCGAGAAGAAGATCTAGAGGAAGCATTGAAGGAAGACATGGACACAAGAAGAGAAGCTGCCACAAGAAGACTGAAAGAAGAGGAAGACACGGACGTGTGAAGAGAAGCTGCCACGACAAGAAGATTGAAGACAAGAGAAGATGTGGGGCTCCAAAGAGTGAGGAGCCATGTGAAAATCTCTGAGAGAGAGAGAGACCCCACAACCCAATGTAACCTGCCCCAACAAAGTAAAACCACCTCTGAGCCACCGATGATGTAGGCCACGTGGTAGATAGATGTATGTGTGAGCACTTTAGTCAAGGTCGCGGGCACTTGTAGTAGCCTTGGACACATAGAGAGAGAGAGTGTGTTAAGGACTATGAGTTTAGGGACTTGAGGCACTGGTCCCGGACTATCAAGTAAGGGAGAAACTTGGTATAGGGTCCAGGTGTGCTAAGTTAACTTGAGGGGAGGTGTACTAGACACTGCTCGCGCGGACTATCAAGTAAGAGAGAAACTTAGTATAAGGTCCAGGTGTGCTAGGAGTATTCACTTGAGGGGAGGTGTTGAAATATACAAGTGAATAGGGTGTGTGCGGGAACAAGCCCTTGGTTAGAGGCTGTAAAAGAGAATCTGTAAATGTGAGAGGACCTATGAAAAGGTGAGAAGAATCTATTGGGAGAGAATAAAGGGTAGCATGAGAAGATTTAGGAAGTGTGGAGATATTTTGGGAGAGGTGGAGAGAATCAAGCAAAAGAGGTGGAGTGAATCAAGGAGAAATCAGTGGGATTTGATGCTTGGATGTAAACTCTATAAATTCAGGCATTGGCCTAATGAGAATTTGCTGGTTTTTGATTATCCATGCCTACATTAAGCTATCAGCTAATTACTCACTAATTATTATCTTAATTATTATCTTTGTTAATGATGATGATTCTAGCATTTGATCCACCATAGCTCATCACATTGCTGTAATTTTAACAAGTAACCGGCAAGTATTCACTTTAACAAAAATGGGGTCTCTGTTGAAGATCAGCAATATCAACCAATAGATCCATATAAAAGAGCCTTGGACTCATTTGTTGAGGACCAACAAGGTCAATCAACGAGATCCATGCCCAAATTCAAAAAACAACTCTTACTCCTTGTTCCGATATCTTCCTCGACGTACGTGTGGGTATCTTCGGTGACCCAGAGCCCAAGCACCGTATGGTCAGTACCCTCTAGGATCCTTCGCAGGTCACCTACTAGCGCTTCACTCATAGGCCGCTTCCTTGGTCCCTCATCCACTGTACTGAAAGCTCACCATTAAAATCAAACTGAGGCTGGTCAAGACCTCAGCCGTCCTCCGTTGACACTCCGTCAGCAGTTGCAACTTTAACAGATAGGTCTCTACGACCTCATTCACAAGACGGTCAAAATGCTTCCCCAGCATTCTTGACATAAAATAGTCATTTAAAAACAGATTTCACATACAAATACAGTTCCAACAATATTTCCATGTTTTCTCATCACTCCACATCCTTTCACATTAGTCCCCATCTTTTCTCATCTTTCCATAATTTTTGTTTTCTTCTTCATCGATCCCTATCACATCACATTATTCCCACATCAAATCACATCTAATCACATCATCCACACATCAATCCACATCATCCATACATCCATCCACATCATCCACATCATCCATACATCCATCCACATCAATCCACATTATCTACACATCAATCCACATCATCCATACATCCATTCACGTCAATCCACATTATCCACACATCATCCATCCACATCATCCACATCATCCATACATCCATCCACATCAATCCACATTATCCACACATCCATCCACATCTTCCATACATCCATCCACATCAATCCAGACATCAATCCACATCATCCATACATCCATCCACATCAATCCACATTATCCACATATATCAACCCACACGTCAATCCTTATCATCCATACATCCATCCACATCAATCCACACGTCAATCCACATCATCCATACATCCATCCACATCAATCCACATCATCCATACATCCATCCACATCAATCCACATTATCCACATATCAACCCACATCATCCATACATTCATTCACGTCAATCCACATTATCCACCACACATCAACCCACATCAACCCACATTCATTTTATAAGTATTCCCATTCTCATCTAATCACATCTTTTTCTATCTCATCACTTATTTCCTCATTTATTCTCATCATCAGATCTCATCCACTTGCATCTACCCATACATCTCATCACTTCACATACATTAACATCTATCCAGTTTACATCGAATCTTATTACATCCATTTCACATCACATCTCATTCATTCACATCCCGATTCACATGCTAACACATTCATTCACGTCCCTTATCGTTCATTCATATCCCGATTCACATCACATCAAATCCATTCACATCCCTTATCATTCATTCACATCCCGATTCACATGCTATCACATTCATTCACATCCTATATCATTCATTTACATCCTCATTCACATGCTATATCATTCATTTATATCCTATATCATTCATTTACATCCTGATTCACATGCTATATCATTCATTTACATCCTGATTCACATGCTATCACATTCATTCACATCCTATATCATTCATTTACATCCTAATTCACATGACATCACATGTCATCTATTCATTCACATTTATCGGATTCACATCACATCTCATCACATCTATTTACCTCTCACTCTCATCACATCTATTTACCTCTCATTCTCATCACTTCTATTCTCATCACATCCATCCATCCATTCTCATCACATCTATTTACCTCTCATTCTCATCACTTCTATTCTCATCACATCCATCCATTCTTTCCCATCTATCTGATTCGCATCTCATCTCATCACATCTATTTACCTCTCATTCTCATCACATCTATTTACCTCTCATTCTCATCACTTCTATTCTCATCACATCCATCCATCCATTCTTTCCCATCTATTGCATCCCATCTATTTACCTCTCATTCTCATCACATCTATTCTCATCACATCTATTCTCATCTCATCCATCCATCCATTCTTTCCCATCTATTTGATTCGCATCCCATCTCATCACATCTATTTACCTCTCATTCTCATCACATCTATTCTCATCACATCCATTCATCCATTCATTCCCCTCTATCTGATTCGCATTACATCTCATCACATCTATTCATCTCACATTCTTGTCACTCCTATTCTCATCGCATCCATCCATCCATTCATTCCTATCTATCTGATTCGCATCACATATCATCACATCTATCTACCTCTCATTCTCATCACATCTATTTATCTCTCATTCTCATCACATCCATCCATCCATTCATTCCCATCTATCTGATTCGCATCACATATCATCACATCTATTTACCTCTTATTCTCATCACATCCATCCATCCATTCATTCCCATCTATCTGATTCGCATTACATCTCATCACATCTATTCACCTCACATTCTCATCACTCCTATTCTCATCGCATCCATCCATCCATTCATTCCCATCTATCTTATTCGCATCACATATCATCACATCTATTTACCTCTCATTCTCATCACATCTATTTACCTCTCATTCTCATCACATCCATCCATCCATTCATTCCCATCTATCTGATTCGCATCACATATCATTACATCTATTTACCTCTCATTCTCATCACATCTATTCTCATCACATCCATCTATCCATTCATTCCCATCTATTTGATTCGCATTACACCTATTCACCTCACATTCTCGTCACTCTTATTCTCATCGCATCCATCCACTCCCATCTATCTGATTCGCATCCATCCATCCATTCATTCCCATCTATCTGATTCGCATCACATCTATCTATCTTTCATTCTCATCACATCTATTTACCTCTCATTCTCATCACTTCTATTCTCATCACATCCATTCTCTATTCATTCTCATCTATCTGATTCATATCACATCTATTTATAGAATGTAAGAGAATTCTTATTTTTGATATAAAGATTCTTTATGCATCTGTTTATGCATAAGAACAACTTCAATGGAAAATAACACTTTTATTAAAATCCCTTTATGCATCTATTTATGCATAAATTCAATTTTAAGGAGAATAACACTTTTAAAATAAAAATAAATCTTTTATGCATCTTTCTATGCATAAATTTAATTTTAATGAGAATAACTCTTTTGAAATAAAGAATAAATTTCTTTATGCATCTTTCTATGCATAAAATCAAAATTGATGAGAATAACTCTTTTGAAATAAAAATAAGTTTCTTTATGCATCTTTCTATGCATAAAATCAAAATTGATGAGAATAACTCTCTTGAAATAAAAATAAATTTCTTTATGCATCTTTCTATGCATAAAATCAAAGTTGATGAGAGTAACTCTCTTGAAATAAAAATAAATTTCTTTATGCATCTTTCTATGCATAAAATCAAAATTAATAAGAGTAACTCTCTTGAAATAAAAATAAATTTCTTTATGCATCTTTCTATGCATAAAATCAAAATTAATGAGAGTAACTCTCTTGAAATAAAAATAAATTTCTTTATGCATCTTTCTATGCATAAAATCAAAATTAATGAGAGTAACTCTTTTGAAATAAAAATAAATTTCTTTATGCATCTTTCTATGCATAAAATCAAAATTTGATGAAAGTAATGCTTTTATAATAATAAAAAATCTTTTATGCATCTATTTATGCATCATTTCAATTTTAATGAAAGTAACACTTTTATAATTAAAAAAAATCTTTTATGTATCTATTTATGCATAAAAATCAATTTTGATGAAAGTAACACTTTTATATTCAAAATATTCCCAATACGCGTCTTTCTATGCATAGAAATTAATTCTAATGAAAATAACACTTTTATAATAAAAATATTTTTAATGTGCATTTTTCTATGCATAGAATAAAAAGAACACTTTTAGAATACACAAGCGGTAGGGATTACTCTTTTTGAATAATAAAAAGATAAAACTTATTTTACCAAATTTAAGAAAATTTTGCCATAGCCTCCTTTGTATGGCTGACCATTTTTTAAATTTTTTACTCTAAATCTTACTAGAAACTATCGAAGATGATTTAAATTATTCTAATCTAATCAATTTTCACTTTATTAAGAGTAAACAATATGAAAAGTTTAATTCCATCAATTTAATTACACATCTAGGATAAAGAAAGTCTGAATTCAATAATGAAGAGAAGGGGGAAAGCCTTTGAGTGAGAGAGACTGTTAAAACTTTGCTGTTGCAGGTTTAACACAAATCCGTTTTTCTAAGTAAAAAATGATATTTTTGATATAAAAATATACTAACATGGAGTTTTTCATCAATAAATTACATTTATGAGAAAAATTAAAAAATAATAATTTTTAGGATCCCCATAATTTCGGGATCTCATGGATGTAGTGGTTTCCTGACAGCAGTTAGTTATGTTTATGGGGTTGTGTGGGGGACCTGACAGTTAGTTATGGATGTACTGTGGTAGGCTTCTAACGTGACCCTTGAATTACAAGCTTTTTGGAGGAAAAAATTTATTTTCACCATACATATTGGTTGGGTGGTGTTTTTTCCACCTCAAAATGTAAAAAAATAAAAAATATTTTTTTTTGCTTTTTAGAACCCACCTAAATACGAGAATGTTTTGCTGATGTGGAAGGGAGATATGGTGGGAGTTAATGAGAAAGGAGATTTCAAACTGACAAGAAAGATTCAATTTGTAGAGAGTGAAGATAAAAAATTCAAAAAGTAAGAGAGAGTATGAGAAAAGTCAAAAAGTAAGAGAGAGAGAGTATGAGAATATTCCCTTTAAAAAGTGAAACTAGGGGGGTATGGCTGATGGGGCAAGGCAAAAAATAGGGGTCATCATAGCCTTTGTCTCCCTTAAGCCCAGCTTTTTAAGCTGTAATCCCTTAAAATTAGGAATCCTTAGGAGGCCCTTTTTGGGTCCAAAAAATTCCTGATGCTCAAGCCCCCTTCTCCCCTACATCTTTTCAATTCTTAAGTAATAGTTTGAATCATATAGTACAATGCCTTACCGAGAGCTCCTCTCATGAACTACTGAGTCAACTCTCCTATCTTCCTATTCAGTATTGTTCCTCTCCTTCAGGCCCAAGTAGACCTGCATGATTCTTAAACTATCCAGACAAAAACACACTCTTGCTACAATCTCACCTGAGTAGACCAAGTCTCCTCTATCCTCCAATCCACTATTCCCCCTTTTTCCCTTTCCAACTACATGGGTACTACTCGTTCTTTAAGAAACTATTACAAGTTTGTTTTACAAAATAAGAAGGCTCGGTTTGTTGCACAATGATTAGTCCAGGGCGATGATTTGGGCGATGGCCAAACGGGCTGATTGGCCCACAAACACTCATGAGAATCAAGAAGGGCTGGTTAATGGAATATCTTAACTTAGAGGAATTTGAATATAATAGTCTCATCATGATTCATGTGCCATTGGCATGTCTCCATTTCAAGCTTTGTATGGACAAGAATGTGCTACTTTTCTTAATTGGTCACATCTAATTTCTAGAGTTAAGATCTCTAGACAAATGCATAATGAAATGGAAAGATTAAACAAATAATATTAAGCAATTTCTTTATGTGGCTTAAGATCAATAAAATCACTTTATCAATAAGAAGAGGAGTCCACAAAATTTAAGGGCAGTGAGATGGCCTTTTGCAAGTAAGCATACTTTCTCTTGGTAAATTCAAGAAGCTAGCTCCAATGTAATATGGTCCTTACATAATTATTTAGCAAACCAACTATAACATCTATGGGGATGCCCAATATTTTATTTCAAGATATTTTATTTTGGATGTGACTTTAATTTATATCATCTACCAGGATTAATGTGTTTAATCAACTATGTGCACTAACTAATATTATTTTAGATGAAGGCAATAATTGAGTAGTGGATTATGTGTTACTCATAGGTGGAACATGTGTTGGACCACTATGGGATATTTTAGAAGACATATGAATACCTTTTATGGTTTCATATTTAGGCATCAATATTTTTGTAAGGCAAAGGCCTCATACCTTGTATATACCAAATAGTATTTTATACTTTTGTTAGGCCCAAAATGTTATATTAATGTTTGCTATATTTTTGTAGAGCTTGTATGCTCATAAACTCAAAAAGCGCTTGCTTGTGCTTTGTTTTTGAAATTATCCTTTTAGAAAGCAAGCACTTTTTCTAAGACATGTAAATATGGGTGAGTGGGACAATGGTCATACTCATCCCAAGAGAGATGCAACCCACTCTTGTGTCGACCCATACTCATCCCAAGGGAGATTCAACTGGGGTGACCTCTACTCTATTCTCTATCTCTCTCTTGTTTATTTTATTTTGTTTATTAAGGTTTATGCTTTTAATTCGTGCAAGTATATGTTATGCTCTAATTTTTGTGTTAAGAAATTAGAGTTCCTTCTCCAAGTGTCTTAAAGGTCTCGACAGTGGTATCAGAGCTTTGGAGACCAATCAAGGAGAAGGATTTTTGAAGAAACTTAAAAAAAATCAAGGTTTACGCAATTTATTTGGTGCAAAGAAGGCCAAAGGTTTGATTTTTGGAAATTACTATAGCTTCAACAAATCATAGGAGAAATATCATGGGAAAAAGAAAGGCTTACAAAAAGTGGCAGCAAGGGTACAAGTGGTTGGAAAAAGAGAGGAACTCACCAAAAATCTAAAGGGCAAAGAGAAGAAAGGCATGAAAACCTTTGGGCAAAGGTTGGATGGTTTATGGAAATTTGTATGAGCTATTGGATGAAGAATAAGATCAAGGGCTAGAGATTAATGCCACCTTTTTCAAAAAAACCACCTTAGTCTAGTTAGTGGGAAGGTGGATTACTCCACATCGGCTCACAAACGAACCCCTCTCACGTAGCTCACTGACATCGAAGCCGAGAGGTCTCCGACGGATGTTGACTAAAACCACCTTAGTTTAAATCAAAACGACCCTTCCTCGTGCAAACCTCCTCCTTCAATCTTCAACCCTTCATCACCCAAATCTTAGAATTGCTAAGCCTTTCACCTTTAGGATTTGCATAATCAAGGGCTCTTATTTTTAATTTTATTTTATTTTTTCCTCCATCACTTTTTCTAGCTGTTTTCTCTTCATAAGCTTTGTCAACCTCTTTATGTATATAAATATATGCGCGCTGCATCATCCGACTGTCGTCGTCGCTGCGGCGGCGTTGGCGCACCCGAGGAGGCGATCTTGGAGGGGAAGACATGCTCTGGCGGCGGCATACTGCACTTTTGCAGGGCCGCAGGCTCGCAAGTTGCACGTTGTAGGTTGCAGGCTGTAGGTCGCAGCCGCCTTCATTAATGTGGCGAGGCAAATGTGAATTTCGTCCAGCGCTTCTCCATGCAAGGCCAGCTTTGTCTTTTGCATTTTGAGCGAGCTCCCTTCCTTCCTGTCCACGCAGTAGCCAGCCTTCATTTCGTGCCAGCTCTTCTCCTGAGTCCTGTGTTCCCTGCTGGTGAGGCATCTCTCTCTCTCTCTCTCTCTCTTTCTAACTCATGTTTGTTTGTTGTTATGCAGGCTATTGGAGACGTCCTCTCCACTCAACGTGCTTCCCTCCTCTGTTGCGCTAGTTGCCCTGCCTCTCAACTCAACGTGCATCCCCCCTTTGGTCTGGTGGTTGGCCATCCCTATTTTCACTGATTGGCACTTCCTATCTCTCTCTCTCTGGCCGCGTCGTGCTCAATGCTCATGCGGACTCTTTTCTCTCTCTGGGCGTCTGGCAAGTAAAAGCGATGGGAAAGGAGGGAGAGAGAGAGTGAGAGAGAGGAGCTCTCTCAACAGTTGCTATTAGCAGAGGGTGGCAGCAAAGCGGGACACACACATCGTAATCGTAGTGGCTTTCTCTCTCTCTCTCTCTCTCTCTCTCTCTCTCTCTCTCTCTTTCTATTTTGGTAGGTTGCTTGCAAGCCTCATCGATAGGTAGCAGTTGTTTCTTTGTCTTCCATGCCGTACTCCCCGAAGTAAGTGTGCCTACAGTGGTGCAATGGTTTCATGTATGGATGATGTTGTGTGCATTATCAAGAGCCGCATGCATTGTGGTTTTCGTTTATAGATGATGGTGTGTATTATCAAGAGCCGTATGCACACACAAAGCTTTGTGTCTGCTAGAGAGAGGAGAGAGGATAAGAGGTGTGCACTATGAGAGAGAGAGGACTGGCCACTCTCTCTCTCTCTCTCTCTCTCTCTCTCTCTCTCTCTCTGTCCCCACGGTTGCAGGTTCGGTTGCTTCGTGTGCCAACAGCATAATAAGAGTTTTACAGTTGTATGTAAAACGGGTTTCCAATTGAGCTCACATCAATTGGGGCTCTCCAAGCTCACTTTTGGAAGCTCCAATCCTCAAATCTCCACCTCCTCTCTGTCACACCACAATGCAAGGCAATTGTCCTCACTCTCCCACACACACATAAGCATGAAAGAGGCACATGCACTAGAGTACAATCTCTCTCATACACCAGACAAGAGCTCTCTCATAGCACAAAGGGGGATTGTGTCTTTCCATTATAATTGCCTTATATACAACTAGCCCTTATTCACACTTAGGTGCCCAAAACTTACTAAATAAAGCCTTGGTTGGCCAATATCTCATAATGTACAACCTTTATAGTGCCTTTACATAACACTTATTAATATCCTCAAATGGAGGAGCATCTTTGTGGAATGGATCTAGAGTTAAAGATGAAATCAAACACATGAAAGATGAATTATAGCATCCATTACACATGAAATTAGCATTTCCAAGCATCATAGCCAAAGATGAACAAGAGAGAGAATCCATATGTGTATGTAGCAAGAGAAAGATACACAATGGCCTAAGTGTGTTAACCTCTCACCAAGAGGATGAAAGCTAGCCCATGAGCCTTGACCATAGATGGCCATCTCCATAGTAGGAGCCAAAGGTACAATGGAATGTCCAAGATTAGTAAAATAACAAAAGGTTCTATCCATGTGCCCAAGGCCCTATTTATAGTGTTTTACCCATGGGCCCATTTACATGTATGCTATAGGTTCATACAAACCATCCCTTTCCAAAGATTTTGTCCTCAAAATCATAACTGGGACAGAGATATGTGTACATGGGTAAACATATGCTGATTGGGCTGGTAGTATCTCAGATAGAAGATCTACTAGTGGCTTCATGTTTTCTTTGGGGAGTGCTGCTGTGACTTGGAGCAGCAAGAAGCATCCCCTATGGTTGCTCTATCCAGTACACAGAGGCCAAGTACAGAGGTGCTGCTATGGTAGCATGTGAGGTAGCTTGGTTGAGAAAGCTACTTGCAAACGTGGGTCTATCAGTGGGGATAGACAAGTTGTCATTTTTGTGACAACATTAACAGTATAAAGTTGGCCAGGAACCCAGTTTTTCATGCTCGCACAAAGCATATAGAGGTCCACTACCATTTTATCAGAGAGAAGGTTTGGCAGGAGACATTGACCTTGTTTATGATGTCAGCACACAGGATCAGGTCGCTGACCTCTTCACCAAAGCATTGGGTACAGAAAAGCTCCACAGATTGAGGGCTTTGTTTGGTGTACATAAGATGGAGTTGAGCTCGAGGGGGAGTATTGAGATATCGAGCTCATCTAGTGAGGCGGTGGACACTGATGACCCACCTGGGGGACAAGCCCTACACTTACACACACACTCACACAATAGCCACCATATATTTGTTAAGCTTATTACTTACTATTCTTTTGGCTAAATTAATGTAGCAGCTGCTCCATGAGTACATATCCATACTCATGCACTGAACATTTGCACACCAAAGCCTCACCATCCGACAACTTCCAGGTACATCTCTGGATGGGGGGGCCATGGTGAGCGAAAGCCTGGTCAATGGTACAACCCATTGCCTGAAATTTTCCTTCAAATTACAAACCTCTCCAAACGACACCACCATCTTCACAAATAAATGATCTTCAATCCTTAGTAGAGAAGATATCTATATTAGCCTCTCAAGTCGATGTAATTCTTTTAATCCTCACTAACAAGTGTCTAATTCAACACAGAGCAATTCAATAAGAGTCTATATGACTCAATTCTTATACTTAATGTAAATCTGCTTCATAATAGCACTTAAATATATATTAAAACATAAAAAGCACATGGGCAAAATAAGACAGGAATAGGTCCTTCTCAATAACATTTAACAAGAATCTTGCCACACAAAGGGACATCATCAAAAGCCAAATACTTCAAATGATGAATGTCGTTTCAATGAATCAAACGAGGAACTAAGAATCACCATCTCATTTTGATGATTAGGTCTATGTTCCTCCAGATCCTTCCCTCTTCTCTCCCATTATTAACATCTCTTAGTATTCCCACTAACAAAAATCACATGTGACCTTGCCGATGATTGCCAAAAACAAATTGAGCCAAAAAAAAAGAGAGAGAAAGGGGTTCAGGGTGGTTGCAAGATCAGGGTGCCCAGTTTTGTCCACTAAGGCACCCTGTAAACAGTAAAAAAACAGGAATTTGTTTACCTTTAGTGGCTAATCTCTCCTAGTAAATGAAGGAATTTTGTTTCAAGTTCTTTTGTTGGAACATCATATTCAAAGTTGGAAATATAGTTGCATAATTTGATTAAGCATTAGATAGTCAAAAGTCCTCATTTTCTTAGGTACAAAGTCAATATATACACCCTGTCCCAAATTTGAACTGATTCCATAAAATGCTAATATCTTTTACATATAAACTCATATGAGATTCCCACTTTGTACCTTAGATCTTCACATAATATGGAGCTTAACTTGATTTTTTGAGAAAATTTTAAGATATTTGTCTATTTTCTTTAAATATTTCAAGGTCTTTTAAGTGTTATAATATACACCATTTTTTGTACCCACAATAGCTACCACTTAAAATCCTCAATCTTGTAGATCAAAAGAGTGGGTAGATACTAAGACATTAGTAGAATGTGGTGGTTAGTAAAAATTACAAATCCAATGGTTGGATTTTTAATGATCTCTTTTTCAAAATTCTTCCAGACTATCAGAAGGCTTGCAAATATTAATAATCTAATTAGTAAAATTATATTTTTGATGTGAATCATCTAAAACCTATAGGGGCTAGTGTACTTGTGATGGTGCATGTATGGAAAAATAAATTGGATCACTCTAAGTATGGAAAGATCATTTGTTTATCATTTTATCATATTTTTTATAAATTTTAATTAATTAGACTAATTTATATTAATTTAAGTTATATTGGGTTAATTTAAGGACAAGCGTATTTTCTATTATTTTCTTGATCTCATTTTAAGTACCTTGTCCCCCAAAATTTGCTCTCCAAGCATTGTCCCAGTCCAGCATAAACTAGATAAAACTGGACACCCTGATCTTGCAACAACCCTTCACACAAATATAAAAATGCAAACATTCGTAAAACAACCCCCACCCCCATCTCGTTAGGAATTACCAATACACCACTAACCTCTTCATTCATTAACTAGCTTTTCTTATTTCTTCCGGAGAAACAAAGACCATTGAACGTCACTTAACATCAATGTCATCGACAAAGCTTCTTCATTCTCTCCACACAAAGGTCTCCAATGCAATCACGAGGATGCGATCGCCATCAGGAAGGGGGGATGTTAATCCCATTCTAGGATTAACAAGAGCTACCGCCATTATCTTACATCAAGGAATCACAGGTAGATACACCAGGTAGATACACCAAAGGGTCATACATTCAAGATATGAAGCAATAGTGTCCAAAACTACAACTTGGATGGGCGCCCGTAATGGTGTGACGGAGTATTTACGGCGATTCCCGCTTCAAGAGCGTGTGGTAGTAAGTTAGGATGAAGTCCTAAGTGATGTACTTCATGGATATATTATGAGAGTAGTCATTGTAATAATATTAGGCCTCTTATGAACCTAAAGTGCGCGGTCGGCCACAGTTTAAGTGAGTGTGAACACTTATGGCCATGTATATAATTGAATTTCTCTCATAATACAATATACACTCCCATTGTGCAATTGAGTTTTTCTCTTGCTAATCTCTCTCCCTAATGCATGCTAGTGAGTGTGTGTGTGAGTGAAGTGAGGTGAGAGGAGGGACGAGGACCCATAGTGCAACGCAGTGGTGTGACAACGCTCGCGGGCAGACGTGGTGGAATTGCTTCTCAAGGAGTTGTTTAGCTTGGAGACCTCAAGGGTTACGAGCTCGTCCATTGGAAAAATCCTCACAACAGTTGCGGTTCACCAGGTAATCTCTTTTTGGTGTGTTTCAGGAGGGTTAGGGTGAGCCATAACCGTTAGCTGAGAGAGAGAGAGAGAGAGAGAGAGAGAGAGAGAGAAGAGACTTCATATTAAAATACTTTCTATATCTCTTTCTATCTCATCAATGGTTTTAATATTGATAATTTGTATGGCAACCGTGAATGTAATAACGATTTTTGCCTGTTTAAAAATTTAGTGTGTGCACATAAATATAGTTTATAATATTGATATGCTTGGTTGTCTAAGCTAGAAAATTTTCATTTATTAGACCATTACCTTTGAGATTGTAGAGAGAGTTCTAGAGAGAGAATATATGGGCTTGAGAGAATATACATACTATAGTAGCCTTAAAATAGCAAAGAAATCTGCTTAAAAAGTAAAGAACTTTCTTTATGGTTTTGCCAATATTAGACTTTTAGAGAGACAATTCTTTACGGTTTTGCCAATATTAGACTTTTAGAGAGACAATTTTGTCTCACTAAGAGTTAACATTGTGTACTTTTTCTATAAATGAGTTAGGGTTATGTTATATGTTAACAAAGATTTAAAGAGATGTTTGGAGAGCCTTACGACATTCATTTTGGATTTCGGCAAATGGAGATCCAGAATGATAAAAATAGCTCTAATGCCATAGTGGTGCGAATGGAGCTTCCAATTTAGAAGTAGCCTTGTCTACCCCACCTAAGTTGATGAATATTTGAGCTGCAAAGCACCTTGCTAGGTCAAGGTCTCCATCTAGACAGCTAAGCTCTAAACATCTACAAACTATTGTGGACATATGTGAGCACACTGAGAAAATCAGGTTGCTTGCAAGGAGTACTTAGATGCCCTTTGGGATGAGATCCGTGGAAGTGGTAGCCAAAGGGGAGATACACTAAGAGATGAGTTGACACATCATCTCTATCGCGCTTGACAGCAGTGGTTGCGTGGAGGCTAACCAACTAGACATGATTTCTTTCATGGAAAATATGCATGTTGAAACGTGTAGGTGGATGTAATAGGGAATGTAAAGAACAAGTCGTTTCTCTTAAAGATCAAGTACATACATTAGGCTTGCAGGTACTGAGTCTAAAGATATCCATTAATCGACTCAATGCTACTATGAAAAAGATGAGTCGTATGTTGGAAACTAGGGTAGTTTTCTAGAGATTTTGTGAGAGTAATGATGTTTTTGCTCAAGGGACAAATTGTATTGCAACTTTCCAGATTTGGCTCTCCGTGGTAATATTTATGAATTCTCTATTTTCTCAAATTCTTTACATCTCTCTTTCTATTTTGTTCTCTCCGTGGTAATATTTATGAATCCTCTATTTTCTCAAATTCTTTACATCTCTCTTTCTATTTTGTTCTCTCTTCTTTTTCTGTCTCTCAACATGTTTTATCTCTCTCTCTCTCTCTCTCTCTCTCTCTCTCTCTCTCTCTCTCTCTCTCTCTCTCTCTCTACGGAGACAGGTTTCCACTTATTAGTGTCATAAACCAATGAGGAAGAAACGGAGAAATTCAGCATTTTAAAGCAAGAATTCAAGTAAGTAGAGTAAAATTATGCTCAAATGAATATTAAAATAACATTTACTCAACTTAAAATAATAATAAAATAATACTACCGAATCTTTGCATGTATGCTAAAAAATAGTGGTAGTTAATGATAGAGAATCTCTAAGTTTCCCCCCAAAACTAGCTCTGATCTTCTTCATCTCCAACATAGTCGGTCTTTCTTTTTCTAAGTCTCCTCCAAATTAAGCTCTTATCTTCTTCTTCCATGTGTCTTTTGCTACACAAAATGGCAACCTGTAGAAAGCCTCGTACTAGCATTTCAGCTATTACTGTATTCAATAGTTATAATACGGACGATGGGACATGGATACCATCTACAATTACAATCAGGAGTTGGGTACTTTTACAGAGAAGGAAGAGGAAGAGGAGAAATGCTAATAAATTTATGGAGCCATTCAAGTGACAAGTTAAAGAGTTCAAGGTATGTGAATCGAGCAAGCGTGTGACAGAGGTACTAATACAACATGTTTTCTAGCATGTAGACTTGAGGGTGAAAAGATTTCCTCTTGATCTTTGAGGATATCGTCCCAACTGTGAGTAGTATCTTAGTCAAAGCTTATTTTGTTTTAAAAGTATTTAATTGTTGTTATTATACAGTTTTTTATCCATTAAATCCTGTCTCCTTATTGTTTTAAAAGTGTCTAATTGTTTTTTTTATGTCTAATCTTTTGGTTTTATGCAGATATTTATCCATCCAATAGAATATTTTGGCAACCAGTGGAGAGTATAAGTGGGTTTTTTGACACTTTCCATGCATATGTAGGAGAACAAATTTACAAAGGAAGAACTCATAGAGATCTTGTAGACCATGGCATATTTTTCTATGATATGCAGTATACTTAGAACCAAACACGTCTTCTGGATGGGGTCATTTGACTCCATTACCCCTCCCATTATTTGGAAGCAAAGATTAGCCATTGCCAACTTCACAAACTAGTAAAAGTTATAGGATCAGGTTGTATCACGACATACAGAAGTCTCTTAAGGCATCAAAGAATGTTAAGCTTACTATTTTTATGCCTATCGAAGTGTTTGTTGACTTTTTCTTTGACGAAGAAATAAGAAATACTTCAACAATGTTTATTTGCAAGTCAAGTAAGGCACTCGACTTTTTTTGGACAATGGTTGGGACAGGAGAAAGACAGAAGGCTTCATTTCTATTTTGGAGAAGAAGTCAATAGTTTGCAAGTACATTATTGGCTCTTAAAACTTCATTGCAACTTTTCACTACACCAGATATCATTATGTTAATGGCAACCTTATTCCATTAGATCAAGATTTGGAGTCAAATCCTGAGAATATGCCTCTAGTAATGGAGATATATTTGGAAGGGCAATTGCTTACAATACTAAACACACTATCTAAAACATCTCTTTCTCAAATTAGAGAAGACCTTACATACGATGAGATTGAACAATTGCCAAAAGATTATACATTTACAATGGATGCTAAAAAGGTAAGCCATTTATATTTACATTCACCATTTAGTATGTTGTGCATAACATTATGTAAGATACCACTAACAAAACCCCTTCTTTACAAGTGCCAAGGCGAAAAGAGAAAACGACTTTCTACAAAGAATCTGTCTCTCATACTATTCACTTGATTAATCGTTGAATGATGACAATAACTCCAAAAGCAATTATATATATGAAAGGTTTTTTTCTGACAAAACAATGTGAGGTCTCTTACAAAATTAATGTTAATGTTACAAATGTAAATATAAGTCTAATGATGGTGACGCTGATCAAAAGAGTCAGGGGGGCACAGGAGAGACACCGTGAGATTGAGAGGTCGACTGCGGTTGGGACTAAGGGGTCTTTGATTTTTCTCCTCTTGCAACCTTTCCATTTCTTCCCACAATGTTTCTTCTCTTTCCCTCTTTGCCTGCAGCTCCGACCTGCCTCCTGGATTCCACCCACTCATCCAACTCCGCTTGCAGCCTATCATACTCATTCAAGGCAGCCACATGTTCTTCGACTTATATTCTCTCTATAGCTTCCCTTGCAAATTCGTCTGTCCTCCTAATCTCTTCTTCTGCACGATCATGGATAGCCAAAATAATTCTTTATATAGATTATATCCTGAACTGTTTTACGTGCAAGGGAGCATATTTGTTCAGACTTATTTCCTGTACACAGAGAAAAGCTTTGTTAGGGACATTATAGCTACATTTGATTATGCAAGTCTACGTTACAAACATTACTTACATCAAGAATATTTAAAAAAAATATTAAAAGATAGGCGTTTAGGGTCGTCCTCCATCCACAGCTGACATCATTTGGCTAGACTAGCACCCTTATCCTATGATATGTCATGTGTTGTCCAAGGTTCGGCTCCATTAGAAGATGTTCCAATGCATATAAAAACTTTTGAGCACATCTGAGAGGTCAAAAAACAAGCATCAACTTATCTTGCTTAATAAATCTACATGCTTATCGAAGAGGAAAATGTCAATAGGGACTTACTCTCTAACGCGGCCATGATATTGCTGGAGAGTTAGCAAAATAACATGTGTTTTGCTCAATATCGTACAAAAACAAACTCCAATGTCGACTGAAAAAAACAAAGCGGACATAAGTGTTATTAAAGAAAACACATATAGATTACCAAATATTTGATGTCAATTTTAAACTTAACATGAGACTCACTCTTCATGGTAAGCCGTGAAAACAAGTCTTGCTAAGTTGAGGTTCATTGGTTCAAACCAAAGCATAAGGTTCAAAAATGATGAGTTATCATTTTGTAATGCCACAACATGATGAGTTATCATTTTGTAATGCCACAAAAATGAGAGGATCCACAGTATATGTACAGTTTTGGACTTCTTCTGGTAGTAGTAATATACAATACCTAAAGGCAACAATGAAAAGAACAAAGAATTAGTCCATTGGTACTTACAACTCAATTATGCATCATACTATATACATCATGCATTGTATATACTATACACACCATAGTAAAATATTGACAATGTTATCTATGATTTCCATTGCGTCAATCCTCAAAACATCTAAATCGTATCCATCCAGACGCCTAACAACTCTTTGGCCCCGAAGTGAAAATGCCGCTCTAACTAGAACGCAGCAACCTCCAAAACTCTCATGTCTCTAATATTGTCTGCTTCAATTGGACTTACTTCCCTCTCTATCATGTCTACATCTTCTTCTTCTGCAATAATTTCAACTTCAGCAGAGGGCTGTGGCTGTGCTGCAGTAGCCTCCGGTTCTAATTGTTTGTGAGGTTCTGCTTGAGGAGCATCATCACTGGGGTGTTCAAGTCTTAACCTACTCTAAGAACGGGTGTCCCTGTGGTGAGGAGCATGGGAGCTCTTAGATGGCCTTGTACAAGGATGGAGGGAGGGAACTATAAGGATACGCCGCATTTGAGGATCGCTTTACAGAAACATGAACAAGCATCTGGTCATATCTGTACAATCGACGAAGGGTATCAAAATCCCTTGGCATTATTGTCAGCCTGTGGGCATGAGCTGCAAGAAAGTAAGCATCTTTAAAAAACTCAATGATCCAGTCCTCAGTGATTTCTTAAAGACATAATAATGCAGATGATTGCCACCGCATGCCAATACTCCATTGCTCACAAATTTCATGCACAATCCTCTGGAAATGGAGCCTGGATATATCACAGGCTGCATGTGTCGCTCAATGCAAAACACAACGAGGCTCCTGCAAAACTACCCTATGAGCTTGATACCTCCTTGTTATGCCTTACGCCTGCAGTGACTTGGTAGGTCTTTCAAGCCTCCGAGAGCAGTTGTCTTGGTACGAACCATCTAAACAAATAAACAAAGTGTTATGAGAAACGCATTTAAAAAAGTTAGTACCAAGCGATATAACAGAAATAGGATTCCAGAGTACATTATATCGCTTTGGTACTGACTCTGTGACCCCATGACGCACAGTGGGGTCGGTACCAAGCGATATAAATTAGACAAGATTTCGGAGGCCTTTGTATCACTTGGTGTACTGACCCTATGACCAACGTTATCACATTGGGGTCGGTACCAAGCAATATAAAGTAGACAGGATTCCAAAGGCCTTTGAATCGCTTGGTACTAACTGTTGAAATTAGGGCAATGTGATGAGCTATGGTGGATCAAATACTAGAATCAACATCATTAACAAAGTGATTAGCAAATAATTAAGATGTGATTAGTGAGTAATTAACAAATAGCTTAATATAGGCATGGATAATCAAAAACCAGCAAATTCTCATTAGGCCAAAGCCTTAATTTATAGAGTTTACATCCAAGCATCTAATTCCACTGATTTCTCCTTGATTCACTCCACCTCTCCCAGAATATCTCTTTTGCTTGATTCTCTCCACCTCTTCACTTTTCCCAGAATATCTCCACACTTCCTAAATCTTCTCATGCTACCCTTTATTCTCTCTCAGTAGATTCTTCTCACCTTTTCACAGGTTCTTTCACATTTACACATCCTCTTTTACAGCCTCTAACCAAGGGCTTGTTCCCGCACACACCCTATTCACTTGTATATTTCAACACCTCCCCTCAAGTGAATACTCCTAGCACACCTGGACCCTATACCAAGTTTCTCTCTTACTTGATAGTCCACGACCAGTGTCTAGCACACCTCCCCTCAAGTTATCTTAGCACACCTGGACCCTATACCAAGTTTCTCTCTTACTTGATAGCTTGCGACTAGTGCCTCAAGTCCCTAAACTCATAGTCCTTGACACTCTCTCTCTCTCTATGTGTCCAAGGCTTACTATAGTTTCCCACGACCGTGACTAAAGTTGTCACACATACATCTATCTTCCACGTGGCCGACATCATCGGTGGCTCAGAGGTGGTTTTACTTTGTTGGGGCAGGTTACATTGGGTTGTGGGGTCTCTCTCTCTCTCTCTCTCTCTCAAAAATTTTTACATGGCTCCTCACTCTTTGGAGCCTCACATCTTCTCTTTTCTTCAGTCTTCTTGTCGTGGCAGCTTCTCTCCACGCGTCCATGTCTTCCTCTTCTTTCAGTCTTCTTGTGGCAGCTTCTCTTCTCGTGTCCATGTCTTCCTTCAATTCTTCCTTTAGATCTTCTTCTCGGTGTGGATCCTCTTCTTGGAAAGAGATATTCTTCTTCTTTCATGTGGCTGGGGCCATGAGCTTGTCCGTCAGGTCTTTTTGCTCCATGTGAGCAACATGTTTAAATGTTTTGATGATAGTTCCTTTGGGCTTTTGATGTTTATCTTGTGTCATTATGCAATGCAAACCCAAATTTATGTGGGAGGTCTTACCTCTTACCTTATTCTGGACAAGGGCAGTGTCTGATCCCATATTTACACTGATGTAATGTGCCCAATACATAATGCGTATAGCATTCATTCTTATGCACATTCCCAAATGCAACTCTGACTGTGAATAATCTTGATTTTGAGTGAGATTTACAAGCATTAATCAAAGGTTAAATGCAAAATGATGACTATCACAATTTTATCAGCACAATTTTACCAGAAATTACATTAAATCAAGGGTAACCAATTTGTACGGAATGGTTGGAGTATCAAACCAACTCCGAATTGCAATCTGAAGTTATAGGGATCTGTATCAGATACCTAATGGTTAATTTGAACCCTAAATTGTACCAAAATATAGTGATTAGTATTGATTAATCATTGATTAGCAAATTAATCCATTATTTTGTGTGCAAAAAATAGAGTATGCGGGGAGTCCAGATCTAGGGCCTTAGACTTCAAATGAGCTCAAATGCTTTCAAAGCCATCAATAGCAATGAGTCTAGTAGAGGATTAAGCCAATAAACATAAGATCTGACCAAATATTGAATGCTTAATCTCTGTTTTACCAAAGTCACCTGCTCTGCAGATTTGATGAAGAGCTCGGATCTCACTGAAGACTTGATGAAATTGAATTCTAACTTCACCAGCTTGTAAAGCATGCTTGAAAACCCGTGGAGCTATGAGGAATTAGACCAATTTGATTGGATGAAGTAGCAATGTCAAAACCTCCTCAGAAAAATGGCACCAACGAAAATCACGATTTCTCCTGCGTTTCTTGGCTAGAGCATTAGTGAGTTAGCTACCTTGTGCTAGAAGAGTTTGACCTATATTAAAGTGTGCAAGGAGCTAGAGCTCCTCCACCAGCTACGGGTATAGAGGTGAGTTGAAAAATAACTAAAATTTTGATTATTTTCTAATTATCTACTAATCTTAATTAATTAGATAATGGGCTCATAAACCTGATGGATTCTAGGCATGGCTCTGATACCATGTTGAAATTAGAGCAATGTGATGAGCTATGGTGGATCAAATACTAGAATCAACATCATTAACAAAGTGATTAGTAAATAATTAAGATATGATTAGTAAGTAATTAAGATGTGATTATTAAGTAATTAAGATGTGATTAGTGAGTAATTAAGATGTGATTAGTAATTAATTAACAAATAGCTTAATGTAGACATGGATAATCAAAAACCAGCAAATTCTCATTAGGCCAATGCCTCAATTTATAGAGTTTACATCCAAGCATCTAATCCCACTGATTTCTCCTTGATTCACTCCACCTCTCCCAGAATATCTCCACCTCTTTTGCTTGATTCTCTCCACCTCTTCACTTTTCCCAGAATATCTCCACACTTTCTTAATCTTCTCATGCTACCCTTTATTCTCTCCCAGTAGATTCTTCTCACCTTTTCACAGGTTCTTTCACATTTACACATCCTCTTTTACAGCCTCTAACCAAGGGCTTGTTCCCACACACACCCTATTCACTTGTATATTTCAACACGAACCCCATGACTCATAGTGGGGTCGATACTAAGCGATATAAAGTAGACAGGATTCCAGAGGCCTTTGAATCGCTTGGTACTCTGACCCCATGATGACCAACGGTATCACAGTGGGGTCGGTAACAAGTGATATAATGCAGATAGGATCCTGGAGGCCTTTGTTTCTCTTGGTACCGACCCCATGACTCATAGTGGGGTCAGCACCAAGGGACATAAAGCAGACAGGATCCTGGAGGCCTTTGTTTCGCTTGGTATTGACCCCATGACTCACATTGGGATCGGTACCAAGCGATATAAAGCAAACAAGATCTCACAGGCCTTTGTTTCGCTTGGTATTGACCCCATGACTCACAGTGGGGTCGGCACCAAGCAATATAAAGTAGATAGGATCTCGGAGGCCTTTGTTTTGTTTGGTACTGACCCCATGACTCACAGTGGGGTCAATAACAACCGATATAAAGCAAACAAGATCTCGGAGGCCTTTGTTTCGCTTGGTACTGACCCCATGACTCACAGTGGGGTCGACACCAAGCGATATAAAGCAAACAAGATCTCGGATGCCTTTGTTTCGCTTGGTACTGACCCCATGACTCACAGTGGAGTGGGTACCAACAAGCGATATAAAGTAGACACGGTCTCGAGGGCCTTTGTTTCGCTTGGTACTGACCCCATGACTCACAATTGGGTCGGTACCAAGCGATATAAAGCAGACAAGATCTCGGAGGCCTTTGTTTTGCTTGGTATTGACCCCATGACTCACAGTGGGGTCGGTACCAAGCAATATAAATCAAACAGGATTTCGTAGACCTTTGTTTCGCTTGGTATTGACCCCATGATTCACAGTGGGGTCGACACTAAGCGATATAAAGCAGACAGGATCCCGGAGGCCTTTGTTTCACTTGGTACTAACCCCATGACTCACAGTGGGGTTGGGACCAAGAGAGATATAAAGCAGACAGGATACATGAGGCCTTTGTTTCACTTGGTACACTAAACCCATGACTCACAGTGGGGTCGATACCAAGCGATATAAAGCATACAAGATCCCGGAGGCCTTTGTTTTGCTTGGTACTAACCCCGTGACTCACAGTGGGGTCAGCACCAAGCGATATACAGTAGACAGGATTCCAGAGGCCTTTGTATCGCTTGGTATTGACCCCATGACCAACGTTATCACAGTGGGGTCGGTACCAAGCAATATGAAACAAACAGGAATCCAAGAGTCCAAGAGTCCAGAGATACCAATATCGCTCGGTACTAGACCCGTGGGCAACATGAGCCAAGGGGGTCAATATTAAACGATATGGGACTAGAAGGACCTCGATGAAACCTTGAGCGCTTTGTACAGACACTATTATCAACATTCACAAGCAAAATGTTAATAGAGGGTCTGAAAGAACTCTGAAATACCTGTAATGGATGTAGAGGCCGATGGCATTTGGCTCAGTTTGGGGGGCGTTGAGGAGGTTGATGCAATCGGAGACTCGGAGGACGATGGATGTAGCACAGCGATGGCGTTTGGCTCTTGCTATTTTATTAGATACTCAGAGGTGAAAAAAATGAACACATGCAAGAAAGTCGATGAGTGAGCACATAGTACATACCATATTCACGCATCCGTTAATGCGTCTGACCTTTTAAATGCCTGCACAAGTGGTATGAGTTGATAACGTCCCAAAACTCCTCGTGTGGTACTAGTTTTCTAAGTCCTAAATCTCCCTTAAGAGTAGTGTTCGGGGAGGATATTTTTGAGAAACGTACCCAAATTCCCATTGGACTCCTCTCAAACCAGCAAATCAAGCAATTTGGGACATACATTTTTAGAAATTTACACTATTTCATAAATTTTCTTTGCATGCTAAAATCCTTCTAGGTTTAAGTCTAATAGGAAATCCTCAAAGCTAACCGCCTCTGTGCGATAAGCTGACACCCATTTGTGTTGAGTTACCTATGTTGTCGTCCCTCTGCATATCGCCATCGCTGTCCCTCTGCATCTCCAACGCCATCGCCAAAGCTTTCAATATTTTCAGCAGGTATGCCCATCTCTCCTTCCCTCCCTCCGCCACCATGGAAACTAAGGTTTCAATTGAAATCAAATTTTCTAGAGTAGTAGTGGGTTGCAAATGTGTAAACTTGAAGGCCAAGTAAGTTTATAGGCCTTCAAGTCAATGCTTAGGGCAAGCCTTAAATTTTCAGGCCTGAAAGACAAACTATTTCAGCTTACAAAATACAACTAAAATGCAAAATATGCCGCTTGTATGTTTTTTATTTAATATATATAAAGGCTTCATCTATTAAAAAATAAATAAAACTTATTGACCCCTTTAAGTCTCTTTAAATTTAGGGGTCAGTACCAAGCAGTGATGGGCTCGTGAATTCCGCGTCAGCCCTATACCGCTTAGTACTGACCCCTCTTTTTTTGGTGCTAGTACCAAGCGATAGGGGGCTTGCATTGCATATCCAAATCTCCTTATCGTCGCTAGGTACCGACCCCATGTATAATAAGCGTGCATGTTCTAATGGACCAAAATGTTTTTTTAGGCATGTCTTCGAAAGAGTTGGACATTGTCTATACGAATCGAATGATGAGGCAGAAGAGTCTTATGCCAGAAAAGCTGTTTATGTTCTTGTACAATGCAGAAGCCCATGAGGGTTTGCATGAGTTGTCTTCAATGTTCAACAAGGAACTTTCTCTTGAGAACGTCATTAATTCTTGTAGGATTGTTCTCGGCGGTGACCGTGAGCAGGAGTATTAAGACACTGTTTCTGCCAATATCATTATGTCCGATGGTGAATGATATGTTCATCCATCTGATTTTGCAACAATAGAAAAAGTCATGAAGAGGAGGCTTAGCCGTTGTCTTGAAAAGATTCCCATCTCGCTACAGTAATAGAGTAGAGGAGAAATGCCCAATACACTCAAAGAAGTGTCGCCTGCTCCAATTTAGTTATGGTTTTCTTTGTTTTCTGCATCTTCTTACTAAGGACTCAGAGCCCCGAGACAGTGACTTTGGCAAGCACTCAAGTGCCAATCAAGGATGATGGGGTTGAGGAAGAGGTGGCTATAGATCCTTGAATTCTTTTACATCTACAGCAGTTGGATTAATCTCCGGTATCTCTAGTGACTCCTCATGTTCTTTTTATGAATTGCAAATGATTGAATTAAATTAAAATGCTATGCCTGTTCTTGTCAAGCTTCTCTGCAAAACAATCTGGTTTATTCCATCATTCGACATCTTGTTTGCAACACAAATTTACCAAACACAACACTCTTGTTTGACCTGCACAAACTGTTGTATTCTCTTCAAAACGGTACTATACTACACCCAAACTATCACAACCAGTGACCTTAATTTGCATACATACACCCAATGAAAACTTTGAGACCGCTTTGTAGTACACATAGTGTCTGCACAACCAATCATCCTTCCTGTGGTTCCAAAAATAGAGTTCTGCAAAGAATCGAAACTTACCCATAGTGGCCATAAACACCTGTGAACTGAAAAAGAGAGGTCCCAACGAATAGTATAGTTGCCCTATAGCTCTGCTCTTGCGAAGAAAGCTCCTCAATCGAAGCTCGTTTGCCAGTGCCTCTCGAAGAGCTCCAGATATAAGGGTGTAGTAGCCAACACAAAGGGGGAAGAGTAGATGAAGCTCTTACCCTCATATCGCTTCCTATGCTTCTCTTGCTTGCCGCTCAACCCTTAGCATTAACCAGGCTCTGATACCATGAAAAGATGCAGGAGAGAAGAGAGCTTGAGCTTTTGCAAGCACACACACAATCACACAAACCCTAGAAGAGAACACACAAGGTGAGAGGCTGAAAATTCTTCTTCTTCTTCTTTTTCACACAACAAAAGAGGTCTACCAAGAAGATAAAGTGACTAACACACATAATAGAGTATATAAAGCAGTCCATAATGTGAACACACTAAGAAGAGTGGGCAGGTGTGTGGACTAGTCAGTGTAGTCTAGCTGTAGAATCTCTAGCGAAGATATGTCGGTGCCAGCTACCAAACCAGATATAGTAATGTAAATGTCGGACGGTCATGCAGGATCCTCGTGAGTGACAACTCATGTTGAGCTTGATATCTCAACATAGACTTAATGGGATGCCTTCTTCAAATCATAACGTGCTTGAAAGATTGCAAACAATGATGTATGAACATAATCCATATGCATATGCACTTTGTCAAATGAGAGAAATGTTGTAGTCAAGTCCACATGCAAATTTGAGAATGGTCATCATCAGTGAAGCTCGATCAACCTCAAGGAAACACCCAGCTCACACAGGAAGTGAGGTAACTGCTATCATGCCGGGTCAAGGAGATGATTTTCATGTGAGGCATAGAGATATTAGAATAATGTCTCACACAGGTGCTATAAAAAGAATATGTAACTTGCATCATTCATATATGCCTCTATTATGTGTTCTGTTTCGGGATGGTTGGCATGTTGGAACTCTAGTCCATGGTAGGAATAGACAAGGTTCAAATGAGGAGACAAAGATTGTAACTCAATGGCAATATTATGCATATAGATTACAAATAAGGGAAGATACAAATGCCTACCTTCTACGCAGTTGTCAACTTTTTCAATAGTATGTTGTTGATGTATATAGTAGCGTGGAAGACTCAAGATTAGTATGGATACGTAATAACCAGAAAGCATTGCATGCTGAAGTATACCAAGGGCTTGTAGATATGGTTAATATAAGCGACAGGGTCAATAGAGTCTCTGGGAACATTGCTAGGATGCAGGGTAGTTCTACCATCTACATATACTAGGGGGGCCTTGATATATGCATCAACTATACTAGGATTCAATGGCAATTGTTAGGAAGATGGGTAAACCTAACCTCTTTATTACCTTTACTTGCAATCCTAAGTGGGATGAAATAAGCAATGCTTTACTGCCCAATTAGGCTGCCCAAGATCAACCTGACTTGATGGAAAGAGTCTTCTATGAAAAGCATAAGGATATGATGCACTTATTGGTGAAAAAATCATTATTTGGAAGGACAGTGGGATGTGTTTCTATTATTGAATTTAAAAAGAGAGGCTTGCCACATGCACATGTATTATTGATATTGGAAAGTGGATGTAAACCAACTGAGATTGCTCACTATGATATGTTGATATGTGGTGAACTTCCTGATAAGGTGATGTTTCATGAGTTGCACAACATAATCAATCATTGTAATGTCCATGGACCGTTGGACCATGTGGGGAACTAAATATGCACTCTCCTTGCATGGTTAACGAGAGTTGTAAACATCGGTGCCCTCGAAAGTTTTCTGAGACTGCTAGCGTTGATGACAATGGGTATCCAACTTACATGCGGCGAGACAATAGTTTCGGGTGCGTCTATTTAGCGAGCCAAGAGCAGTGAGCACAGAGCAGTGAGTAGAAATAAAGTCCTTGTGAAAGTGAGCAAGTAGGGGCATGGTATGATGTTAAGCGAGCATGTAATGTTAAAGAGAAGAGTGAAACCATAGTGCAACTCTATAATGAACAGAACAAAGAAGACTAAAAAAGTTTAAAAATGACTATTGCAAATAAAGCATTTTCAAATGAATGGTGCGGATATAAAAAATCACTACAAAACTCATACTACTTGGCTCGCTAAAAAGACGTTGAATTGGTCATTGAGCTACTAATAGAAACAAACTATTGTTTGCAACCACATGGAAACCACAGCGACTAGATAGCATAGAAATCAAGCCATTAAGATGCACACCAATTTTAATAGCCATACCACTGACACAACAATATAATACTCTTTAGAAACCATAACCATAGGATTTAAAAAATTTATAATCCAAATAAAAATTGTCCAACAATCAGCTACATGCTATTGTAAAAAACATTCAGAAGCATAACATCCATCAAAACATTACTTCCAATAGTCCCAAAAAAATGATTGTCTCAATTAAAAAAAAGACTATCTCTAATGGCATTCTGATGTAGACATGTGATCCTCATAACTGCAAGAGACACAAAGAAAAGAAAATAAGCTTTATCAATACAAAATTATTCTCTACTAACATATTTATCTTTTCAACATGCATACCTTTGCTGAGTATGGTTCTAACAGGTGATCATAGATCCGCTCATGCTTGTCTAACATTATGACATTGCGATCCATAAATGCTGCCACTAGCCCAAGAGTTCCAGTGCCAGCAAACAAATCCAAAATCGTGTCCCCAGGACGACTGAAGACGGAGACGATGTATTTGCTAAGCCGCTGACCTCTCTGACAACCGCCCCGCCATGGTCTACCCTTTCTCTTCACCAGATCCTCCGATGGCACTCTTGAAAATGCACACAAACCATTAACCATATGCCATAAAGATCACCGAAAATCATTTTAAATTCTATCTTGATTTGAATGCATACATACATGTCAAAGATAAGATCTTGCCCTACATCAAGATCATCACCTAGTGCCAAATCCCTTAGTTGATCCCCATGCATCACAAAGCTTGTAGCAGGAGATGTTGAGCGAACAAAAACAGCCAATATTAGACAAGTGACCTACAAGCAAAGACACATTGGTTGTTCATGCATTTTCACCTTAAATGGGACAAAGAAGATTTGCACAAATGACAGCCCCAAAGAGAACAACACCAATACCTGGGTAGTAATCATTTGCCCCATCTTCTTCCCAATAGGTGGAGTACACCTCACAACCTGTCTATGATAAATGCCAAACCCAACGCTCTGTGCAACCTGCTCAATGGTCACTCCTTCTTCCATAGTGTAAAGGCATGTAAAGAAGCCTCGATCCGAGAGACAAGAATCAACAACTTTAAAAGTAGAGTCATACATGCCATCCCCAATCTTATTCCAATATGGAACCTTGTTTGCAACACAACCTCCAATGATGATATTTGAGGGGAAGTCTGCAAATATCAACTCCACACAGTAATCGGACCCTCTACTCTTGACATTCCCTACTGTGCAAATAACATTCATGGCATCAAGCACTTGCTTTCCCAATGAGGATGCATCCTCCATGTTCACAAAAGTAGCTGCAAGGTCCTCAATACTGACATTGAAGGCATAAATGATTCCTATAGACAGTTTTTTGACATTTAACACACATAGTCTCAAGTCAAAACAATCGGATCACGATAGAGATGAGGTAGGAAGCTCACATACCTGGAGCTTGCAATGTCTTGGTTATGATGTCAGTTGGTTGTATCCCGCCTGCACTACTATTGGATGTCTGTTGTTGACTCTGCTCCCTATTTGCTTCCATTGCTCGATTCACCTCCAATGCACGATTCACTATTTCCCTCCCTAAATTCACTGGCAATGACTTACGAAAAGAAGCCGATGCAATCGATGTTGCATGTGATGTGGATGTGGCCTCATTATGATCAATTTGCTGGCTACGAAGCTCCAATATAGACTTATGTTGGCGATACAGATCAAGCTCCTCCTCAGGCACATGGTTTCTTTCAAGGTCCAACCACCACGGGCAGAAACGAGACTCTATGCTTGACATGGCCTGTTCAATGACAAACATGGGTAAACACAACTCACCCTCAATATGAACATGTTTCTCAATCATGGATTCAAAATGACAAATTCAATCACTTACTCTTCCAAGCTTCAAATCGGCATACATATAAGATTGATTGTCAACACAAAGCCACACACTAGCGAGAGGGGGTAAAATATCCAATTGGTGCTCCTCAATTTCAGAAAGCAACCATCTGCAAGCCAAAGCACAAATGATAAAACAACACACAGAAAGAAGCATGCATGTTTTTTAACAAGGAATATCTGGGTTATGTTGGAGGAAAACCTATAAACGACTCGCCGTGTAGCACTTTGTAGGCCTGGTTGATGGTCAATATCATGGCTAAATTTTATGCCTCCTTCGTGCACTTTGAAGTACTTTCTTCTGCATAGAACAACAAAAGAGGTGAATCGGCTCTCACCTGGCAACCTGACTCGATCGGCATTTTTAATATCATTTTGGATTCTCAAACCCAGCTCCGTGATCTGAAGCCAGTAGGAGTACATGTGCAGCCATTCCCTAACCTTTGTCTTATCATTTGGCATACCCTCAAGTGATCGCACTGCAGCCTGAGAGTTGTCCAATAGCTTGACAATGTGAGCCTTATCTGTGTCTCTGATGCAAGCAAAACCTATCATATTGAGCTTTTCCTCTGTGGCCACATGATTGCTTGACGCGTGCCATGGGAGGGAGAGCACTGCACACCAAAAGGCCTCACCATTGGAGGGATCAGCAATCCTTGCATATTTTGATGTTTTTCCTCTGTAGAGAACTTCTACCTTTTGAGTCACATTCTCCCTAGCAGACTCGGCAAGTGGTCCATTTGTTGATGCCTCATCAATTTTTTGCTCCATCTCATCCTTGAACAAGAGCCAAGTCATAATCTGGATTGGCAAATGAAGCCAACTAGGCCTTCCTCTGGCAGATGCACTCTGCATCTCTCTCTCAACCCATAGCTTGTCCTCATTGTCCAAATGTGCCATGAGAGTTGTTAGGTCGGACTCTCCCAATCTTCTTAGTTGAAATAGACGATCACCAAATGTGGTTGGCACAAATGCATAATCATGCGTCCTACAAAACAAAGAAGAAATATGTTAATATTCTTGAGTACAAACAACTTACTTGACATAGAAGGAGACTCTGATGACAAATTAACTTACTTGTTCAACCTGGACAATGAAAACAAAAGCTCACCCACATCCCTCCGCTCGAACACATAAAATTTATAGAGAACACAACAATGCATGGACAAATCCCCTTGAAACCCTGTAATAAAACACAAAATTAGGAAGGACAAAGAAGCATAAGAAACTATAACATCCCAATGAGAACTCACCTATAGAAATGCAGTCCATCCAAGCATTGTGTCGATTATTACCATCAAGAATATGCACCATTTTTCGGCTCAAGTACGGACCCCACTCGGGGTCAAGTGCAAGAGTTTCCTCAAATTGTTGATTCACAGTCCTCCAATGCTCATCCCAAGATTCCTCCCTCTCTTGTGTCAATGGTGTCTCCTCCCCTTCCAAGTCCATAATTGATACTGTGAAAGCTCCCATGCTCTCAATGTACCCACCTAGTTTTTTGAAGCTTCGAGTAAGAGATTTATCTGTTGAGGGAGAAACCTTTTGGATTGCCTCCGTCTGGATCATCCTACAGAGAGGAACACGTGGAGGTGGAGACCTAAATTTGACTCCTATCCTATCTAAAAAGGCTTGTGGAGTAGATGTCTCTAGAATCTTCCCAAAAATATCAACCTTATTTTTTTTCTGCTTGCTTCCTTCAGTTTGGGTTGTGACAACTGTTTCTTCTTGATCCTCTAGTGGATGTGTGTTCTCTTCCCCCTCTATCTCTCTCCCAGTATCCTCAGTATTCTCACCTTCATCCTCATTATCACCACCTTGAGTATTCTCACCCTCATTTTGATCACCTTTATTTTCCTCAATTGCCCCCACTACATTTTGTCCATCCTCCTCATTTCTTTCATCACTATGTAGATGCTGCCTATCCATATCCACCTCCAGGTTAGTGTCATCTATGATATGTACCGCATGCTCTGTAGTAGTAGGGTTTGAGGAGGCGGCTTGCTCCAAAGTGCTAGAAAAATCAGCTTGCCTCCTTGTGTGTCTCGATGAGCTCTCACCTGGGCCAACCTGCACACTCTTTTTCCGCTTAGCAAGAGGTAACTCATCCATTTTTGCACAACAAGAACCTTTCAAGCAAGATGCTCTAGTGAAATGACTCGAACTCATTTGAAAACCAGATAGCCATGCAAAAATACAAGAACAAATCTTCAAATAGTATTGTACTCGTATTGTATAATTAATTGATTATTTTAACAGCAAATTCAGTAATACGACACAAACTTAAAGAAAAGGTGGCACATTCACTAAAGAGATTAAATTCAGTACTGCAACACAATCATCAAACAAAGGTGGCACATTCACTATCCAACAAAACGGCCAACTCATTATAACGAACAGAATATCTTTGAGATTATCATATGGAGTGCTTTGGCCCAAATTCCAAGGCATTCAAAGCCGTATTGAATATTTTAAAAAAATCTCCATTGGAAAATATTTACGGAGCCCTTTTCAGGTGTTCAATTCAAGGCATTCAAATTTATTGGAAAATATATAAAGATTCGGTAGCCCAAATCTGAAGGCGTTCAATATTGAGTACTAAGAAACTTTAGAAGTGATATTTCGCAATCCAACACTTTTTTAAGGACAAACTTTTTTCTTTTTGTGCTATTGTTCTTTAGATGCACATGTTTGCTGGTCTCCTCTCTCGACTGTGTGAGCCGTTTCTCAACCAAGAAGACATCAAATGTGAGTTTTTTGAGCTTCTTGTATACACAAAGTCTGCATAATATAGACAGTAGTAAGAGAGACACTCTATGCAATGTGTTTGAGACAGCACCATATAGATAGCATGTTCTTACACTACTCTCTCCAAATTTCTGCCGCCGGGGGGATCCAAGGGGGGCCGGCGGCAGCCATTTAGGCCCCCCTTGGCGGGGGAGTACGGGGGCAGCGCCCCCGAAGCTTGAAACGAACTCAAAATCGTGACGATTTTGTCACTGCTCGGCAGCAAAACATCCTATTATTTTGTGCGCTGAGCGCACAAATTAATTCAAGAAAAATAGCAAGAGGTAACGCCGCACATCTCATACTGTGTGTGGAGTGTGGCAGCAGCAAAACATCCTATTATTTTGTGCGCTGAGCGCACAAATTCATTCAAGAAAAATAGCAAGAAGTAACACCGCACATCTCATACTACTGTGTGTGGAGTGTGGCGGCAGCAAAACATCCTATTATTTTGTGCGCTGAGCGCACAAATTCATTCAGGCAAAATAGCACAAATTCATGGATGATGATACCTTTCTGTGTCTCTTTGTTGGGGAGAAAGATTGGAGTGGGGAGAGGGCCCTGCGCATGAGATCAGCGTTTCTTTGCTGGGGAGACGTATGATGCTTCATGATCGCTTCTCTGCGTGTGTGTTCGAGGGAAGATGCTTCTGTGTGGAGGACGACTAAAAGCGTTAAGTAATTGCTTCATAAGAAGTAGCCGACTACTAAAAACCCTAAGTTGGGCACTGCACAAATTTTTTTATCCTAACACTAATGAATTTCAACACTAAAATTTAAGGGTTTGGTCAATATTTTTCCGATTTATTTAAATCTATAGCACAGTTATGCTATGGCATCCAACTGGTAGAGTTTTTGAAATCTAATAGGAGATTATGAAAAAGCGCAAGAACTAACACAAAGCAAATATGTGTGTGTGTGTGTGTGTGCGTGTGTGTGTGTGTATACATACACACACGTGTACACACAAACATATATACATATATACATGTACTCTTCTTGATACCCTTCATTATGACTATTTTTGCAATAAATATTTTTATTTGCTTCTACCCATAGTCTTAAAATGAGCCTGGTAAAATTGTATTATGGCTAGTATATGCTATTGATTAGAGCAAGAACATCTAGTATTAAAATATTTTTGGCTAATATTCAATGTAAATTCCTTAATTGTTGTTGTGATTGCATTATGCAGGGAGGCTCGTGTTTTCCTCCATTCTACAATGGGTGCATGCATTCGAGTCCCCTTCTTGAATGGCAAATGTCTTGTGTCAATCAACATGATCCGGGGGAAGCTTGGAACTATTGTTGGTGGGATAAATGTGGAGGCCTTACTTGAAATTGGAGGAGAGTATGAGCCCATTTGTCCTTTACACTTGTATGCAGGGATTGGAGACGAGGCATATTTTATCTTGGAGCATTCATTGTCCTCTGTATATATTGCCAAATCAGAGAATTATTTTGAGACCCCAGAACAAGGCCCCTCAACTATATTTCCTCCCGGTTCTCGAAAGAGTACTCCAATGTAAGTGGCATTAACTTTGTCTTTGACATTTTTTGTTTTGCATTGCGCATTGAATTAGAGAGCATTGTGCTTTACAGTGACTTGGACACTGAAGAGATAGAAGAAATCAATGTCCAAGCACATGGGTCATTGCAAGAGGAGATAGAGGTCTCTCCTGTGGAAAAGTGCTTTCAACATTTGGAAGAGGAAGATGTTCAGTTTGATACTGCGGTCTCTTGCTTTCAAATAATCCGCATGTTACCTCCTACTGATGTCTTGCACTCTTTAATCCATGATTGTGATTACAAAGGCAAGGTAAAAGAGCTTCCCAAGGTGTACCCAGAGTTCAGTACATATGAGCTTGAAGGTGGGAAAGGTATGGAAGGGATGGAGCAAAAATACGAGGGCAACATTTGGACAAAGCCACAAACGCAAACTAGGGCCAATAAAACTTTTGTTCTTAGGAAGAGCTTCTGCGGGGGAACCTTCCAGTGCATGAATGAGCACTGCTCCTTTAGGACACGTATGAATCAACCAAACAAACTCCATTGGAATGGGCAGCTGATAAAATCTCCAAAATATGGGAATTTAGCAATTGGGAGCTTCGGGAACCTTGAGTGTTTTTTCTGCAAGCATGTGCCAATGTGTCTTAAAGAATGTCCTGCCTGTGTCTATTATTTTATGCCAAAAGAATCAATGCATAGCAGACTATTTATTCATTATGGCAAACATACACACATGGTTTCCAAGGGAATGTGCCGAGCATCGATACGAAATATCAAGGCCTTTGTAGCACGTGCAGTGGGCATCGACCACAACGCTGGGCCCAGAAAGGTACAAATGATTGTGGCAAGGGAGGTGGTTTTAAGAGCATTCACTGATGATGACAAGGCACAGGGAGAATTCATGACAGAGAGGGAGCTACAGGAGATGTCGCAAGAGTTGCAAAGTTTGATAAATGTCAAAAAGTACGTAGGAAGTGCAATTTAGCAAAGAATAGTATGCAATTATCATCTTTAATACACTAAGTATGCTTTATGAATGCAGGGTGAAGCAGATGGTAATGCAAACATGAAAAACAACACGGCCTCTGGGTGAAGGATATGAAGCCATTCTTAATCTAAAAAGAACATGCCATTTTGAGTTCTTCCATGGTTCTCGATTTCCATTGCAAGCCACCACTACTACTGAGCGTTGCTTTATCTTTAAGATGTCTACTACTGGACCTGGTTCTGGGATTGACATTGTTCGGCGAATGGACAAGGATGGTAATGGGGATCTTAATCAAGCATGGGTCTGCTTTGATCATGTGCATCGATTGGATGGCATACAATGGGAGCACATGTTTATGACCACATGTAAGTTACAAGCGGTAGAGAGCATTGCTTAATTTGTGTCTTTAATATAACTCTGTTTCCATTTGTGGCATGCAGGATTGGTGAGCTATTGACAATAGCAACTTGTGAATTTAGAGAAGAGGATGAGGATGCTCAAGTCATGTTTTGGGAAAATATGAATTTGGTAATGGTGGAGCACACAGGGAAGGTAGCAAATTTTTTTGGGTTTATGGCGGATGAGGCTGGCGCTAACTGGAATGCAGTGAGACGTGTCTTCAACGATGGAAAGGAGATGATTGAAAGGGAAAGGTCATGTTTATGGCATTGGGAAGACAACCTTCGTGTCCACACGCAGAGGTACATCTATAGCCCACATCAAGAAAAGCACAGGGAGATGTGTGAGAAGTGGAGGACTGCCCCAAACAAAGAAAGTGCCCTTCAGCAATTTCGCAGGATACGAGCATGGTGGGCAACTGGCAAGGCAGCTGATAGAAACATCCCTAAGCTTCTTAGCTGGTTGAGTTGGTGGCACTATAGGGTTAGTCGATGGGGTCATTTCATTTTAAAGGTAATGTTTGTAAGAGATTATTCATTGTATTATTGTGTGCCTCCTACTTATGTGCACTGCATTGTTTTTAATCAATTTCTACCACTCTCTTGTAGGATGGAGAGCCTATTGTCAATGCTCTTGTCCCAAGGACAAATATGTCAGAGACCAAGCATGCAAGCTGGTTGGCAGGGGAGGGGTATAGGCAAAAGATTAGTCTTTATGATGCTTGTGTGACAGATCTAATCAATGCTTACTTCCAATGTGCCAGACAACTGGCTTTCTTGGAAGGAAAATACACAAGTTGTGGACCTACATTGGAGCTTTTGGTTGAGAGAGCTCTTTCTCGACAGAAAGCAAGTCCATCCCCAATAGCTACCTCACGAGCAGTGGATGATGCAGTGGCGGGGACCCCTATGTTTTCAAATAGGGTAAAATTCAAGGGTGAGAATAAAACTATTCGAGCCAAAAGGCCACTACACGACTCGACAGAAGAAAACTTTGGCAACTCTAGCCATAGGCCTGAGTTTAACTATGTGACAAGAGAGAGGTTAGAGCCTGCAATAGAGGTCGATGAGCAATGCAAAGTTTTAGAGAGCCTTGAAAGTGATGTGCATGATACAAAGTGGGCCTTGCGGAGGATACCAACAGTGAATCGAGTTGAGTGCAACCACTGGGCATCAGGGAAAAAGTGTAGCTCAAGGTTGCGAGGGGGTGATGTCAGCCCTTGTTTTTGGAGTGATTGTCAACTATCCTCCTGGAAAAAGGAGAAGTATTGCTATTTTTGTAATACAGATGTTAGGCACACTTGGAAAATTACAAAGACAATATTACATCCACCAGAGGATGTCCCTTGTGTTTGGCCCATTGCTAAAGGTACCAAGTTACAAGTGAAAGAAGCCTGCAAGCTTATTAGAGCAGGATATGACATTGGTATTCCTCTAGAGTTTTTTCTAGAAAAGGAGCTTGCAAAAGGCACTAGCGAGACAAACAAGGAGGTGAAACAATTTCCATATCAATGAGGAATTTCAAAGGCTGCATTTGGTCAAATCACTGCAGCCTTAGATATGCATGCAGAAGTTGTAGACAGCCATATACATATAGAAGGGGTAAAGGAAACATTTAGTATTAATCCATTGACCAATGGGAGCCAAGACACATCTCTGATAGAGGTCACTATTCAGAAGAATCCAATGTGTTCATGTGTGGAGTTCAGAGATAGAGTGGCCAAGAAAAGACCATATCTTGCATGCAAGCACATATACTTTGTGTTCTTAATGATTCTTGGACAGGATGTGAACAACAATATGCATATTCATCAAGTTTGTATTTCTGAGAGAATTGTAAAAGACATGCTAACTAAGTCTATTAGAAGTCATCCTCAACAGCTTTAGGAACCTGCAACCCACTTTAGTTGAAATATGTATGGGGGTCATGTCATACCAGCTGAACCGTAGTACTTGTTTTGGAAAGGTTTTGGTTATTTTATAAATTTTCCTGTCTATTGTCTTTTGTTTGCTAATGGCTCTCCAACATTGTGAATACTATAGATTCAATATCTTTTTAGCGAGCCAAGCAATATGGGTTTAATAGTGATTTTTTGTATCTGCACCATTGGTTCGAAAAAAAAATTATTGCAATGGTCATTTTAGAACATTTCATGTCTTCTTTGTTTGATTGCTACAGAATTGCACTGTGGTTCCACTCTCTCTTTAACATTTCATGCTCGCTTAACATCATACCATGCCCCTACCTGCTCACTTTCACAAGAACATGAGCTCTACTCATTGCTTTGTGCTCGCTGCTCTTGGCTCGCTTTTTGACCACCCCCAATAGTTTCATCCAAGTAAAGAATCATAGGGTGGATAGTGAATGGGTTGTCCCATATAACCCTTTTCTCTCTGTAAGATACAAAGTCCATATATTAACATAGAAATATGCTTTACCATTATAGCAATGAAGTATTTGTATAAGTATATATACAAAGGACATGATAGAGGTACTACACATGGGGTTATTGACAACGTTATTTAATATCTGGATGCATAGTACGTATCCACATCAGAGGCATGCTGGCGCTTATACACCAATATGATTTGCATGATGAAAAGCCTGATATGCAAAGGTTGCATGTTCATTTTTCGATGCAAAATAATGTGATATTTAATAACCATGGTGTGATGTAATTAGTTGTGACAAAAATCAAAGAACTACTCTCACTGAACGGTTCAAAGCTAATCAATTGCATGCAGATGCAAATAGCTTACTATATGTTGATTTCCCTTGCAAGTGGGTGTGGAATATAGCGCTTCAATCATGGACTAAAAGAAAAAGAAAAAATATGATTGGACGTATGTATAATGTTAGCCGAAGTGCAAGTGAGCAATTTTACCTATGCATGTTACTCACAGTGTGCAAAGGTAGTAAATCTTTTGAGGATGTATAAACAATGAAGGGACATTTGTATCCATGTTTTTAAGGCTGTATGTGAAGCCAAAGGAATGTTGGAGAGTAATGAGAAGTGGTATATGTGTCTTCAAGAAGCTGCATTTCAGAAAACAAGATTCCAACTACGTCAACTATTTGTCATTATACTGGTTTTTTGTGAGCCTATATCTCATGGACAGCTTTGGAACAAATTCTCTATCAAACTTTCATACGATTTTTTTCATGGCTTGGAGAGAGGGTGTGCTGATGTTGGTGTTTGTCATTGTATAGAGAAGAATCAAGCTCTATTGCACATGCAAGACCTCTTACAACAATATGGAAAACGGCTACATGAATTTGAAGGCTTGCCTATTCTTGATAGATCGAGTGTTGGAAGAGATGATTTTTTATTCTGTTCAACAGGCTTATTTGTCTATTTCTATGGAAAGGAGTCTAAATAGTTATCAATCAAGATCATTTGATACTATCCTTGAGGCCGTTTCTTTGAACCACGGTGGTGTTTTTTTTCCTTCATGGACTAGGTGGATCAAGTAAAACATATCTTTATAATGCCTTGCTATCTCGATTACGTGGAAAGAATAAAGTTGCTTTGGCATGTGCATCACTAGAATAGCTGCACTGTTACTTTCAAATGGTCGTAAAGCACACTCACGTTTCAAAATCCCATTAGTTCTCAATGCTTCTAGCACAGGTGGTATTAAAGCTAATAGCCTATTGGCTGAGGTGTTGAAGTTTTCAAGGTTAATCATTTGGGATGAGGCTCCAATGATGTATCGGTATGCATATGAAGCATTGGACAGGACATTGAAATACATTATGCAAAGTCATATAGTTTTTGGTGAAAAATTTATGCTCTTTGGTGGTGACTTCAGGCAAATCTTACCCATTATGGCAAAGGGATCGCGTGAGGATATTGTTGATGCAACGTTGTGCCGTTCATATATTTAGAGATATGTGAATGTTTTAAAGCTCACCCAAAATATGCAGGTTTGACAGAGTGCTTATGATTGTACAGAACTAGAATTTGTCAAATGGACTTTACAAATTGGATAGGCCATCCAAACAATCAAGGCAGAGTGGTAATTCCACCACAAGTGTTGATCCATGAGAACTCCCTTTTGTGTTTGGTAGAATGGGTATACAAAGATCTTCAAAGAGTGGAGGATTACGCATGCTTCTTCAAAGACCGTGCTATTCTTCCACCACAAAATCTAGAGGTTGATGAGATCAATGAACTAGCCTTGAGTGCATTACCTAGACTTAAAAGAGAATACCTCAGTGCAGATTCGGTTGTTTCTTCTAAGAATGACAAAATATTGTATCTAATTGAGTACTTGAACAGTTTGAACTTAGGTGGTGGTTACTCTCCTCACCACTTGCTTCTTAAGATTAATGATCCTATCATGCTGCTCCGTAATTTAGACCCTCGAGACAGGGACTTTGTAATGGTACCAAACTAATATACAAGCAATTTCACTAAAAGGTGATAGAAGCAGAAATCATTACAGGTACAAACATTGGAGACATGGTCTTTATTCCTAGGATAACATCCATACCAACTATGCTTCAATTACCTTTTGACATAAGAAGGAGACAATTTCCTGTTGTGAGGCTAGCATTTGGTATGGACAAACATTGAGTGTGTTGGGACTTTATTTGGCCACACAAGTATTCACACATGGACAATTGTATGTTGCTATGTCATGTGTTAGATCATCTGATGCAGTGAAAGTGTGTGTAAAGCATACTGTGGAACACGAAAGCAGTATAGAAAGTTCAAACGAAGTCTTCACAACCAATTTTGTCTATAAAGAGGTATTTCAAATGGCATGCAAAAAAATGTAAATGTAATCTATGCCCAAAAGGTAGAGAACAAGCTATTGATACAACAGCCTACAAACACCAGGGACTACATTCATAGATATCTCTGTGTATCAATCAAGTAAGCATTTGAAAGGAGAATGTTTGCAAATATGTGACGTGCAATCTATGTTGTCTTCTTCAGTAAAGTGTGCATGCTTTGAAGTTGATTGATGTTTATTTTAGAATGACAATTACTTTATTGTGATGTGAAGACAAAGTTAAATAGGAGTTGGATGGAAAATTTCCTTCAATTTATCTCTCACATGGACGCTACCCTTGCCTCGGTAATATTGAATTGATATGTATAAATCTACTTACATTATGCAGATTAAATGGTTGACATTGAGGTAAAGCCACCATGCAAATCCACAATATGGAGTGCCCCATCTATTGCTCAAGGGGTGGTTCAAATTGTTGAGATAGATGTAGGGGCTTAGTGAGTTCCTGTTTGTTTTTTTAACATTTGAATAAGCAAATGTTTTGCTTTTAACTTGCTTTTATATATAGTGGCATTATTTATTTTTCTTACTTGGGTCAAAATACTAAACGTCCATAGAGAGAGAGAGAGAGAGAGAGAGAGAGAGATTGATATCACGGGTATATTGCTTAGGATGGATGTGGCAAGGAGATCATTTTCATTTGTTTATGGTGATAAACAAGATATTGAAGGTAATTTTCTCAACGGTTGCTATAATACAAGTATCATTATTTACCATAATCTATTTAATTTTCATGGCTCAATTGTAGACCCTCCATTTTGGGAAGGACAAGCAACATCTCTAATGATCGAACTATTAGAGAGTAAATGTGTATTACAGTATATATAGAAACTTATTGTTTATGTAGCTTTTGTGTTTTATTTAAAAAATATAAGTTATTATTAATGCTTTTTTTGCAATAGGGAATATCTTTATTTTTTTGAACCTAGATTATTGCTAGGTTTGTATGGTCGAGACACTTACACAACGAGACCTTTGGACTCCTTGGAATTTACAATCTAAGATTGCCGATCAACTTCATGTATATGGAATGTTTGTAGACTATGAAAAGCCTAATAAGTTAGATTTTCAGTGCATAGGTACTGGACATTACAAAATTTTTTGTACTGGACATTACAAAATTTTTTGATTTGCTATCTACAAGCCTGTTCAAACGACATTTGTCTCAAATATTGATCCACCGAATGAGTTTTATAAGGTTTTATCTTTTATCTTTTTTTCTTTAAAAATTATATCTTGCAATATCTAATGTTTTTATCTTAAATATATTTTTTGGCAGATGAAGGCAAGGAGTAAAGGCCTCCAAGGAGAGATAATCCAGTTGCCTGAAGATTGTTTTAATGCTTTGCTCATGTGTATTAAGATTGTCACCACTATATTGGATTAGAATGCTAGATGTATATTTATGCCAAGTTTGGTGCATGGTGTGTTCTTATATAGGTTGGCAAGTGAAGGACCATGAGACCCAAAATGGGCTTCAAATATAAGGCGTATATCTACTCACCCCCAAGGACGAGCCTGTATTTTTATGCATGCAAGAATACTCTTGCCCATCAGGGACGGGTCGTGCCACTAGTTAATATTAAAGCTACATGTTATAAAGCTTATAACATAAGCTTAACAACTCACATCATAAGCTTTGTTATTTAAAACCCTAAAGGCTAACATAAGCTTAACAACTCACATAAAGCTTTAAACCTTATGGCTTAAAAGCTTTAAGCTTTAGCTTTATACTTTAAAAAAGGGTTTCACAAGCTTTATTGTTTCAAACCTATGCTTTCCAAGTTTCCACTCTAAAGCTTTATACTTTAAAAAACTTTGAAAAATTTGAAGCTCTACATTCCAAGATTTCTCACCTTCTATATATAAACCTTAGCTTCACCAAAAGCTTATTAAATCAATAAAGGCCCATAATCAAAGCTTACAAGAGGGTCCATTTGAAGTGCAAACCAAGAGAAGATATTCAAGGCTTTATCCAAGGCTTAACATCAAGATCTTCAACAATGCCACATAGTTTTGTCAAGATTTTCTTTTTGCAAATTAAATCAAAGGCTTTTCAAGCACACTTTGAGCATCAAGTAAGAGGAGAATTTCAAAGCATCAAGATTGCGTGCTTCTTCGACACCTTTTCTTCCACACGTCAATCATCAAGATGATGACTTCTCTCTCGAGCAAGAGGGTAATTCTAAACATAAAATTTTCGATGATATCCAAGTATGCCTAAACCTATTGAAAAGAAAGTTTCACCTCATATGCTTCTTAAAAATAAATAAATAAAAGGATAAATTAATGACAAGGAAGGACCTCTTGAATTTTATGGACCTTTCAACATTATAGAATAAGAATATCTTATGCCCCAATCTATTAATGACCATGAGACTAGCACTACATGCGCATGTATCATTTACTTTGGAATATTTTATTTTGGATGCACCTTTTATTTATATCATCTACCAGGATTAATATGTTTAATCAAGCTATGTGTATGGGTATGATGTCTACCAGGATTAATGTGTTTAATCAGATGTGTGCACTAGTATGATATGATCAAGATTAATGTGTTATGTGCACTGACTAATATTATTTTGGATGAAGGAAATGATTGAGTGACAGATTATGTGTTAATCGAATATGTGTTGGACTACTATGGGTATTTTGGAAGACATGTGAATATCTTCTATGGTTTCATATTTAGGCATCAATATTTTTGTAAGACTAAGGCCTCATACCTTGTACATACCAAAGAGTATTTCATACTTTTGGTAGGCCCAAGACCTTATATTAATACTTGCTAAGTTTTTGTAGAGCTTGTATTCTCAAAAACTCAAAAAGCACTTGTGCTTTGTTTTTGGAATTATCTTTTTAGAAAGCAAGCGCTTTTTCTAATACATATAAATATGGGTGAGTGGTACAAGGACCACACTCATCCCAAGGGAGATTCAACCCACTCTTGTATTGACGATGACCTCTACTCTATTCTTCATGTTTCACTTGTTTATTTTGATTTTAATTTATACAAGTATATGTTATGCTCTAATTTTTGTTGAGAAAATAGAGTTCCTTGTGTCTTAAAGGTCCTGACACCAACATACTTTCTCTTTATTCAAGAAGCTAGCTAGCTCCACGATATTGTGGTCCTAAAATAATTATTTGCAAAGTGAGTGAACCAGCATATAAATATCGACTTTCTCCTCCCATGAAGGTGCATAATGTGTTCCATGTCAGCCTACATAAGAGGTATGTGCCAGACCCATCTCATGTACATGATGACTTTCAACTTCTCGTTGAGACCATTAGATATTTTCTAGTGGAACCTAAGAAGATTCTAAGTGTTTGTGAAAGGATTCCTCAAAATCGAATTCTTCGTGAGTAGAAGATGTGACTTGGCTTGACTAAGGATGAGATGCAACGAGAGTTTCCCGTGTTTCCAAGATAATAACATCTTGGTGAATTAAAAGGATGTAAGGCTCCATTATTTTTTATAAGAAAAATAATTTAAGTTTACTTGTTTAGTTATTTATTTGTATGTTCCTATAGTTGGAAGATTTAAATTGATACATGTATTTGTTGTGTTGTATGTGGAAAAGGGAAATGTGAACATTGGATTAATAATTAGAGGTTATGGTTGTCAAAAGTAATATTTTATTTACATACATACATACGTACGTACATATGTATGCGTGTGTGTGTATACATATATGCATATGTATATATATGTATATATGCATATGTATGTATATATGCATATGTATGTATGTATGTATATATGTACGTGTGTGTGTACACACATACATACATATATTGTCACAACTAGACTTTACAAAATATACACACATATAAATACATACATACAAATGTATATATGTATACACATACATACATACATGTGTGTATGTATGTATGTGTATGTATGTGTGTGTGTGTGTGTAAAGTCTTAGCCGTGACAACTGGAGTACTTACATTAAGTAATAACATCTCTCTTTCTCTCTCTGGACATCAAACAAAGACTTTCCCTTACGTGCACACATTCGTAGCTTTTACTTCTCTTGTATTTTATATATGGACATATAAGCAAAAGAGATCTTCCCTTTCTAACCCATGGGTAAAACAAATATTCAGCTTCTTTCAAAATGTTACACATATTAAGATATATATTATTTTAAACAAGTGACATGAGTTTCTTTTGTCTAGCGGACAATAACCAGATTTCTTATCTCTTACGAGAGAAGAGGATAGGTTGGGTCGGTCGAGTAAGCGGTCGTTGCCGGCACGTCTGAAACCTGCATCTATGATGAGGGTTAGAGTGGAAGTACCACACGACCGTTTTGTTTTCAAGTTAGATATTATTTTTATCTTGTTTTTAATTAGATAATTCTTTTTAAAAATGAGAGAGAGAGAGCATGCAGGACAAAGGCGCCGGCACACACCGGCTACTCGTCTGGTCATGTTGGGGCTCCTCGTCTGCCCATCTCCAAAGCACGTGAGCAGGTTCTCTCTCTCTCTCTCTCTCTCTCTCTCTCTCTCTCTCTCTCTCGATTAAAGGGCGGCCCAATCCCCACCCACAGACACCCCCCACAGTCGTCTATTTGTATGCAGAAATCCCCCTCTGCACTTCATTTTCTCGCCCTCAGACCCCCTGCACTGTCTGCTTGCAAACAAGCTGCCTTTGAGGAAGCCAAGTGTAGCGTATAAATTTACCATTTTGAAATTCCCAAGGTTGTCAACTTTGCAATCACCTTTGAAAAGCATGTCAAATTCCTTCCCAGGTTGTGGATCCTTATTATTTATCGCCCCTTTTCAGTAATCGGATCAGATGAAGATGCTCCTAGCACATTTTTATCTTTTTGAATGTGATCTCCACATGCAGCCCATTCATTTTACTGAGCAAGGCATGGTAGCCTTAGAGAACAAGAAGAAATTTAGTGGCATTTAAAGGGCAAAGAGCAATTTGAAAAGAAGAGAGAGATTCAAACCCATTCCTTACACTATGGGAGGCAAGGGTACCTACCGTTGGGCTATACCAACAGGTGTCATCTTGCCAAATTGCAATATTGCATATAGAGATGCTTGCCGCATCCATGTCCATTCCCTTCTTTCTTTTTTCTCCGAGGAAAGATCCTTCCATTAGTTTACCAAAAATACAACCAAATCGGCTAAGCACATGACCCAATCTCAATCACCCCTTGTTTTCCTTTAATCATAGTTAAGCGCATGAAAATTCTCTTTTCCCTCCAAACTGTACATGCCCCTGCTTGATCATCCGTGCTTTGGTTGATAGACCTCCTTTGCCATGTTTGAAGCCCTCTTGAGTAAAACTTAACCTTCAATAGTGGTCAATTTGGCCCATAGTCACCAGAAACGAGAAACGGGAACAGAAATGTTCAAGGAATGGAAACAGGAAACGAGTTTTTAGGGGTGGAAACGACCGTTCCCTATGACAATATCACTTGGGAAACGAGAAACAACCATGGAAACGGATTTAGGGGTCCTGAAACAGAGAAATGCATTTCTAGGGACTCAAACGGCTGTTTCTTGTTACTATGGTTTGGCCTCAACCCCAACAGGCCAACCTACTATTGAAGACTTGATTTACCTCTAATGTTTTCCATTATATACGTTGTCATGTGACTATACAATTGTACAAAGAGTAGTACTTTTACAACAATACCAAGAGTATCCATGTAATTTCATGCAGTGTATTCCAGATTTGAGATTGACAAGAAACTCTAGAAACTTGTCAAAGAAGCAAGGCAATAGTTTTTTCAGACACAAGAAGAAAATCTCAGTCATCTTCCTTCTTGATAATGTTCAAAAGGAGGCATATTGTAGGCTTTTACTATGTCTACTTAAAATGAGTGGGTTAAGAGAGAATATACCAGCACTGGCAGTAGGAGTGTAACTAGTATGTGGCATCCGTATCACTACGCAAACCCACCATGCATGTTTTGCAAGTGAGAATAGCAATCCTCACTGCTTTGGAAGTGGCAGAGGCATAACCAGCATAAGTGTGTTTTGCAGTTGCACAGGACATGGTTGCAGCCATCCACTTTTTCGATTGTGCTTCCACAAGAAGGACAGCATTTCACATGTTGCTTCCCCTTGCGCCACGATTTCAGAGACAAGTCTGGATCCTGTTTGAATTCTTCATACTGATCACAGGTGAGGCCCAAATGGAACTCGACATGGCAACTAGTGCAAAGACGGACAGAGCATGCACCACATGTGAATAACTCGCTTTGGTCTGTAACTCGGTAAACAGCTGGGCAGTCAGGAGTTGTGCAAAACCTGTATTTTCCCTTGTTTAGAGCAACAAAGGCACTAAGTGATGCCTTCCCAAGCTCATCATGCTGATCAACTGTCAACAAAACCTCCAAATCAGCAAGCAATAGCCTCTGTGAGCAATCTGGGTAGGCACAAGTCAATGGAAAACCTTCCCTGTGGCGGAGAGCTGACATGATCTGTTCCCTGACACAAGCCCGGCAGAAACTATGGCCACATCCAACCAGGCTGTACTTGTCTTCTACTTCACAAAAGCAGATCCTACAATCCTCAGAGTTGAATGCTTCAAAGCTGGTACAGCATTCAGATCCCCTCAAAGCCAAGGCTACCTCTTCTACTCTTTTCTCAACCTTTGACATGTCCTCCCTAGATCCACGAACTAGCAGGATATGGCGTCGGTGGTCAAGGCTCAAGTATGCACCTTCCACCAGAACCTTCAGACCAACCAAATCGACTCCAAACTTCCTGACAATCTCCCGCATTAGACCGTATGGTCTTTTACCACCTCGGAGTTCAATCTCATGGCATTTCTTCCTTTCCTGAAGTTGTGACAAGTTTATGACAAGCCTCTTCAGTGCCCTGGTCTTCCGCTCAGTGGGCCCAAAAATTCTTACTGTCTGACTCCGCTTGTCACAGACTATGTGAGTCCTGGTCTGCAGCTCCACAGACTTCACCATCTGAAGGCCATCCCTTGTGAAAAGTAGCCGCAATTCAGCTTCATCCACTCCATCAGCCACTACCATGCCTTCTATCAATTTCTCCAAGGCAGACTTGCACCCAGCAACTGTGCGAAGACTGCCAGCAGAAATCTTTACAAAACAGCCACCATTCCCACACCTCGTCAGGGTCAACTCTGCACCCTTATTCTGCTGCTTAAGTGCCTGCACTAAATCAGAGATGTCTTCCTTTAAGACAAAGTGAATTGCCCCTGAGCACTGCACTGAGCTGAAAAAGGTTTCCTGACAAGATATGGTTTGCCAAGGCTTGCAAATGGACAAGGTGCGGCCTTCCAGATACGCAATGGCACTTGCTGCACCCTCGTGTTCATTTTCATCGAACTTCACGACAGCTTTGGAGACGTAATCTGAATGGCTGCCGGTCACAAGGACTTGAAATTTTGTCAGAGGAACAAAGCGCTGGATTTCCTGCACAAGTGCCTCCTTGCAGGCTTCAATAGTAGGCTGGTCACTGGGAGGATGACGAGGCAAGAAAACGTCCTCTAGAGTGCAACCAGTAGCCTGCTGCAAGGCTTGCTGTAGCTCTGTCTCAGTGACAGCTGTCCCTAGACCATGTATGAATATCCCCTTATCTCCAGCTCTGCGATCCGGTTTGCACAGTATTCTGGACCCACTGATGGGCATTCCTGAACATGATCTGATGACCAAGTTCTGATCCTCAGACCTACAGCGCACCATGGCATGCCCTTTTGTCTGGCGGCGGGGCCATGTAAGTGTTGCTCTCACAGCTGGAAATAAAGGTCTGCACCTTTCATTTCGATTGGATGTGATGGAGGGCTTTACTTCTATTCGACATTTTCCCACTTTTGCATCATGTAAAAGACTGACAGCCTCTGCTGCTCCCTTTGGAGAGCAAAAGGTCACAGTTCCCCACTTTCTACCATTTCCCAGAGATGAGTCCCTGCGAAATCCAGCTATGCCTTCTGCACATTTGTCAAACATACTTAAGATCTCTCGGTCTTCGATCTCAGTGTCCACATTTGAGATCTCGATGGAAGAATACTCTCCTTGCATGAGCACCTGCCTAATTTCTGCACCTGCACCAAATAGCATAACAGGTGAGCTTTTGCCCGGAGCAGCCTGGAAGACACGTTTCTCTATGCATTCGCTGTTCAACCACCTCTTCTCTTGCTTGATAACCTCATTGACCAGTATCTCTGCTCTTTCCATAAGATCAGGAGTGGTGTAGATATGGAATTCTTGCTTCTCATAATCTGCTTCCAGTATACATCGTTGGTGACCCCCTTGCTGGATTGTCTTAGTAAGGAATTTCAGAGAAACATTAGATCTTCCACATATCCTGCTCAGCACGCACCTACTTAAACTAGGGATTACACTCTTGCTCATCCTGGAAGACTCTAATGCAGGAATATCATAGGGAAGAAGAGGCTCGATCTCAGATAACCACTCAGGTTCCACCACTGTGACCAATGTTAAAAACTCTCGAGTTGTACACAGTAGCTCTCCGAACACAACCCAAACAGGAGACTGGCCAAAGACCAACAGTGATGAAGAGGGATGCAAAAAAGCTTGCTTTCCAAAACAGACAACATCATATCCAAGGCATTCATGTCCGGAAAATACGGCCAGATTTTTGGGCATGGCAGAAAGTATGATTTTCCTTAACATTACATTGCAGTCATCTGGAGCATTCACAGACCAGCGCCAAAGAGGGCACACATGTACCTGTAGCTCTGTTTTTAGACAGTGTTCCATCTCCTTGACACAATCCCGGCACCTTCGCATTGACTTTGCATTGATGCTGTTCTGTACACACCATTTGTTGCGTCTAAACTCTGGTACCATATCCCACTCTTGATAAACAGACAACAACGTGAAGATATCCCCATAAGGATGGCAAAATCTCATCTTCAAGCAATCAGACCTAAGTTTATCTTCATCAGAGCCTGCTCGAAAAAAAACACTACCAGCGCATGATAGCAGACCTGCAATTACAAGGCCCTCTCTCCCCAGGCCCTCAGAAATACTCTTTAGAGCAATGAAGGCTAAGCGTGGGTCACCACCCAGTTTGGCTAACTGCCAGCCCGATGAGGTTAGCTGTGTCTTCCCATCTTTAGTAGCAATGGCACCGAGCTGGCACAGGTTCTCAACTGCAAGGGAGATTGCTGCTGGATTTGGTGAGTCGATAAAATCAAATGACTCAATTTTTTGAACACCAAGGGCCATAAGTTTCAAAACAGCAACTCCCAAATGCACGCGCAGGATCTCTGGCATCCTATGAGGTGCCATAGCTTCGAAGTCAAGCCTGCTGTAAAGCCTATAGCAAACGCCTGCTTGTGTTCGGCCAGCACGACCAGCTCGCTGCATGGCTGCACTCCTGTCGATTTTGCACACTTTCAGTATATTCATTCCAGTCTTAGGATCTACAGAGCTTTCCTTTGCCAACCCACAGTCCACCACAAATTTAATACTCGGAATTGTAAGAGAAGTTTCTGCTACATTAGTTGCAAATACAATCTTTCTCATTCCATCTGGGGTCATTTTAAAGACTAACTGCTGCTCCCCAGCTTGCAGCCTGCCATGAAGCGGAAGGACTAGGGCTGAGGAGCCAAAGTTCTGGCTGCAAGCCCATTCTACTTCCGCTTGTGAAGTAAGAAATGCAAGCACATCTCCCTCATCTGGCCCAGAATTTATAGAAGCCACTGTCCGTATGACTTGCAAAACATGACGGCTATATCCCGGATGGCTGTGCCTAGTATCTGTGTCTTGAAGGTCATCCTCCGCACCTGCCTCATAGATAAAATGAACAGGAAAACTTCGCCCTACCACCTGATACATAATACACCCCCCAAAATAACTAGACAGCAATGCAGCATCAGCTGTGGCAGACATGATGACGATCTTGAGGTCAGGCCTTTTTGGTAAGCATTTCTTTAGCATGGCCAAGAGAAGATCTGTGTTGAGACTGCGCTCATGAGCTTCATCAACTATGACACATCCAAACTGACTGAGCTTTTCATCCACAAGGCACAACTGCAGCAGGGTATGGTCTGTGATATACATGATCTTCGGAAAGTTCTCTGTTCGATAAGCAGGGCTGGTCAGATGACCAACAAGAGGATCAAGTCTACTACATCCCTTGGATTCTTCAGTCACACGTTCAGAGAGTGTCATGACTGCCACTCTTCGAGGCTGAGTGCAGACAACTGAAAGCCCATCTTTAATAAACCCTGCATCTACCATGTATTGAACAAGCTGGGTGCTCTTACCTGAACCTGTCTCTCCATTCAGTACTAGCACCTGTCCTCAAATAAGGATGCATATCTCTGTAAGTTTTTTATTCAAGCGTGCATTCAAACTGTAAAACAACAGGAAACCAACACAAGTTTTTCAACCACTACTCTCAAACACCTGTACAAACGAGCAGTTCTAATATGTGATGGTCCATAGCCTACTTCCAACATCTTCACAAATCACCTTGAAAGCCAACAAATTTTAAGAAAGCCAGCTTGGCAGCCGACATAAGCTCCATGATTATTGGCTTACATGTCACATGTATTCTCTCCTGAGTGTGAGCCGGACATGCTTCTACCCATTGCCCAGCATCAGAGGTCGAGTACGTGGCCAGATTCATGTGTTTGTAAGGGCTATTGTGCTAGTTCATTGTAATATTGTCCAGGTGCCCAATGAGCAGCCAAGCGTGAATAGAGTTATTGAGTTATTCCGTGAGCACACTTAGTTGCACATTATTATTAGGATTGGTAGCCAACTCACCAACATTAAACACTATAAATAGGAGTCCAGGCCTTAGTCATATTCATTCATTGATCGGTCACATCATTGAGTCATTGAGAGCGCAAGAGCAATGCTACCATTGAGTCTCTATTCAGCATTGTATATACTTCATGTTAGTAAAACATTGTAGATAGGTCATCTCTCTCTACTGTGTATTGAGCATGAAGAAGAAGCGGCTTGTTGCAGGGTTTAAGTCTCTGATTAGGCACTAATCGTAATCAATCAATCATCAACACGCTTCCGCAAGCACCCATGTTACATTGGTATCAGAGCTTCAAGTTTTGACCAAATCAAGGCTGCAATGTTTTTTTCTCTCATAAGGACATGGAGATCCATCACGAAGAACTTATCGTCATTAGCGTTTTCACTCGAGTTAGCATTTTTTTCACAAGGGCTGCATTTTGCAAATTCTAAACCACATAGCTCATGTGTGTGTCACCTCAACTCTCCACTTGTCATTATAGCTTTTACTCACCATTCTAGCTCAAGAGAGTCCCAAATCTATAAATGGGAGCCCTCTCTCTTCATTTGAGCAGGCTCTATTGCTGCAAATTAGCCTCTATCACGTTGGCAACTCTTCTCTATTCTTGGTGGTTTTCTACTCCAAGGTTAAGGCCCTCTGCCACCTCTACAGGCTGCCCTAATGCTAATTGTTCTCTCTCTCTCTCTCTCTCTTGAGGCTGCCCATGAAGTATACCAGCTCTTGAGGACTTGTCATGTGCATGACATGCTCATGGACTTTCTCAGGGCTAATCCAGAAGGGGCAGCCAAGAAAAAGACCATTAAAGCTAGGATTTTGGAGCATCAAGGGCTGATTTGGCTAGAGGGGACCAGGATGACCAGGCGGCTGCAAGAGGGGACTGTCGGCTGCAAGAGATGGCTGTCGGCTGGACCAGATTGAGGCGGCTGCAAGGCGCATCACATTTATGGGACTTTACTGCCAGTCGGCTGGCCGACCAGCAGTCGGCCAGCTCATCTATTTGTCCAAGAGCCTATAAAAGGCAAGGATGCTCATTGAGTAGATCATTCATTCCTTTATGGTGTGGATCATTAGGGTCCTAGTTTAAGACAGAATTTTGGGTGTTATCACCTTTTCTTCAAGGCAGCCTAGGGCTGCAGACAAGAACCTTTTTGTACCATATGAATATACTGAATTTCCAGCACATCTCTCTCTCTCTCTCTACTCTCTCTCTATATCTGCGTTTTGCATCAAATGGTTTTCCAGGAGTGTTTAGGGCTGAAAGAAGACTCCCAGAGCTTCCGCGTGTTACATTGGTATCAGAGCATCAAGCTCAGCAAAGCTCAACACTGATTCAGTCCCATATGATGGCGTACAGGTCCAAGGTACAGGAAAGTACACGGATTCAAAGCCCAAGGCAAGGAGCACAGAAACGGGAAGAACTCCAGGGAGATTTGTTGGTGGTGTTCCACAAAGCCAAAGGGGATGGCAGTTCTATGAGCCAGATAGGTTCTCGGGCAACGGTCCCAAGGGAGGTTTATCCTCCAAGGGTGATGTGAGGGTGCCAGACTCATTTCTCAAGAATGAAGACCAAGACAGTGTTCAGAGTCACGGCAGGAATCGATTGTGGACTAGATGGAACAACTGCATAGATCTTCGTCTGAGACAGAGTGGTTTTGGAGAACAGGCCGGACTTTCAAAGAAAAGGGTTGCCAGGGATGGATGGATGACAGAGGGACTTCGGGAAAGGATTGGGATGACGACAGTCATCCAAGAGCAGGTTGGATTCCCGTCATCAAGTTTAACAGAGGGGGATGTCATGTGCATGACATGCTCATGGACATTCTCAGGGCTAATCCAGAAGGGGCAGCCAAGAAAAAGACCATTAAAGTTAGGATTTTGGAGCATCAAGTGCTGATTTGGCTAGAGGGGACCAAGATGACCAGGCAGCTGCAAGAGGGGACTCTCGGCTGCAAGAGATGTTTGTGAGGCGGCTGCAGGGTGCATCACATTTATGGGACTTTACTGACAGTCGGCTGGCCGACCAACAGTCGGTGTCCTGTGCACAGTGTGTGTCTACCGTGTACTAACGGGCGGGCGCCCAAGTGTGGACGCCCCATGACCAACCAAGAGCCTATAAAAGGGTGGCAAAGGTTAGTTATTGGGATATAGAGAATCTCGCGAGTTTGTGAGAGCTCTATGGTCTTGGAGCCTGGATCTAGTGTAGACGTGCACCTGCTTTGCGCAGCCGAGGCCGGCAGCAATCTCGAGGCCCGCGAGGGTAGCTTCGTGGCGGTATGGGACGTCGCGCCAGGCGGCTAGGCAGCCAAGCCCATGTAGGCGCCTAGGCCAAGCGGGCTAGTGCCCAGGCCAGGCCCACGAAGGCGCCTAGGCCAGGCGCCCAGGCCAGGCCGACACGCGCCCAGGGCCACGCTGCCATGATGCCCAGGCCCACGCAGGCTGGCGCAGGCAGCACTGGCCGACAGCAGCACGTGTGACACACGCAGGCGCCGGCAGCACACCAGGCGACGTCAGCAATTGGCGACGGCAGCGGGGAGTATGTCATGTGCATAGTGTGTATCTACCGTGTGCTACACGCACGCAAGACTAGTTTCGAGGCTTGGGGAAGCTTGGAACTAGGTAGGCTGATTGACGAGCTAAGTTAGGGATATACTAACGAGCAGGCACCCAAGTATGGATGGGCGGGCACCCAAGTGTGGACGCCCGATGACCGGCCAAGAGCCTATAAAAGGGTGGCCAAGGTTAGTTATTGGGATATAGAGAATCTCGCGAGTTTGTGAGAGCTCTATGGTCTTAGAGCCTGGATCTAGTGCAGACGTGCAACTGCTTTGCGCAGCCGAGGCCAGCAACAATCTCGAGGCCCGCGAGGGTAGCTTCGTGGCGGTATGGGACGTCGCGAGGAGGAGATTGGTCGGTACGTCATCCTAGTTAGCTCAGCTCGTGGCTTGGTGGGGACAGCCAAGACTGTGGGCTTGCCCACGACTGTCATGGTTGGGAGGTGAGTAAGGCCTGCACCCCCTTGTTTGTTTGTTCGTTTGTTGCAGGATTCGAGTCTCGAACCAAGAGCGATCACGAGGGGATCCTTGGGGTTTGACAGTCGGCCAGCTCATCTATTTGTCCAAGAGCCTATAAAAGGCAAGAATGCTCATTGAGTAGATCATTCATTCCTTTATGGGGTGGATCATTAGGGTCCTAGTTTAGGACAGAATTTTGGGTGTTATCACCTTTTCTTCAAGGCAGCCTAGGGCTACAGACAAGTACCTTTTTGTACCATATGAATATACTGAATTTCCAGCACATCTCTCTCTCTCTATATCTGCGTTTTGCATCAGATGGTTTTCCAGGAGTGTTTAGGGCTGAAAGAAGACTCCCAGAGCTTCCGCGTGTTACAGGACTGTTTTGAAGGCTTCCAGTGTGAAGAAATCTTAAAGGTAAAGGTATTTGATCGTTATATTATAATTTTCAACCATTGGGCATTTGTCTTTTTAATTGGTTATATATGGATAGCCATTGGGCACTTGCTTCTACAGCAATTGGACATGTATTTGAGCCACTAGGCACTTGCTATTGCCTTGGGGTATTGTATCTCAACCATCTAGGCTTATGGATAGCTTTATGGTGTTGGATGTGGGGAGATCTAACCTACACACACAGATACACGCGCACAAGCTCGCACGGAAAACGTGAGGAAGATGAAGTGCTGGAAAGAGTACTTAATGATGATAAAAGAAAAGTACAAAGGATGAGTACTAAAGTACTCTAGGGCAAAGTGCCCACACACAAAAGTGTGTTCCCACGGGAAAAAACCCCTGTCCAGTCAGGGTAAAAAGTGCTCGGGGATAGAGTGGGTTCAAACCATAAACGGCCAGGCAGACATGGACTAACATGACCAACAAACCACCCTCAAGTGAACGGTGTGAACGGGTAGCAGGATGATAACGCTGTGAATGCTGCCCTGCACTTTGCTCCACAGTAAGAGTGATCAAGAGAGATCAAGATGGCAAGATGAACTGCAGTGCCAATGGGAAAAGCAAGCACTATATGATAGGGAAAATGAGAAACCCCAATGTCATAGTGCTAATGCTAGAGCACAGGAGTACATAAACGCATCACCTGAAATGCATGTCAAAGATCATGTGGACATCAGCTGCATCAAATCAAGAGACATCGCATAATACCCCCCCTAAAGGCAAGCATCCAAATGCCAAACTCAACTGCATGGAATCCACATCAATCACAACAAGAAAGCAAAGCATAGCTCTGTAACTGCACCAGTGAGATAAGCATAAGAAGATGTAGCAGATATACGCATGCGTAATGGCAACAAGATCCAGAAGTCATGCCTTTGAGACATGCAATGTAAGCTGCAAGAGATAAACTCATCAATGAAGGGTCTGATGAGGAAAAAATCAGCAATGTTAGGGCTGATAAAAATAAAAATTCAGCAATGGGAAAAATTGAAAATCATGAGAAAAAGTCAGGGCACGGGGTGGGCATCAGCCAATGCTATGAGAGGATGGGTAAACTCTCAACGATGCCATGATCAGTGGCATGTATAGCAAGTGTAAAGATGCATAATCCCACAATGAATAATATACATGTGACATGTCCAAACCATGAGAGCAAGCCAACACTGGCCAAGTGTGTAGAAGGCACTCCCAGTAAACATCACATGTGAGAAAGTGACAATGTCAACACTGTAGAAACAATCCCGCTGCAAGGAAAAACAGCATAAAAGGCATCTCCATTAGACATCACATAAGAGAAAGCGTCTAGCATAGACAAGCATAAGAGTCAACAAGCATAAGTGACCATGAGGCATCACCAACTGCATGTAGGCAAGTAAAATCCCCCCCTAAAATGCATCTGCCAGACAATGCCTACCAAGAAGTACTGACTATAGAGCATAGTCATCAAAAGCAACAACATCAGAAGACATCTCTATAGGTAATGAAGATGTAATGGTCAAGGCTGATACATGTGTAGCCAAATTGGCCTGATCTACACCTATTGAAGAAGATGCCAGCTTCTTCTTTTTTGCACTCTTAATACGCTTCCTGCATTCCTCTATGGTGTGCCCTGTCTTCCTGCAATAATTACAACGCTTTTTCTTTTCAAGCTTGTCCTCTGTCTTGGGAGGATCCAATGGGCTAGGTTTAGGCTCAGATCGATTTCCATGAAAGGGAGCAGCCATTGCTGACTCAGCAGACATCATGTTGTTCCTATTGGAACGGGATTGCTCTTCACTAAGCAAGAGAGTCACAAGGTTGTCAAAAGTGACCGCATTAGGTGCATTGCCAACCAATAACCGCAAAGTGGTGCCAAATGTCTGATAAGAGTCGGGCAAATTACGCAAGACCAACTGAACAAGATAGCCATATGTCAAGACCTCATCAATGTTAATAAGCTACTCTCGAAGGTCTTTCACATGCGTAAGGTACTGATCGATAGAGTCATCTTCAAGCATGCGGTCAGTCTCAAGCTTGCCCCAAAGATAAGCTACATGATCCTCATTGCGACCTGAATACAACTCCGCCAAGATATCCCAAGCACCCTTAGCGGTGGTGCAGGAACGAATATGCGGAATGATGTGTCTACGGCACAATAGAGCAATCAACGCATGGGCCTGAGCATCCCTAGCATCCCAAGTACGCTGCTACTAGGTAGGAGGACGACGAGAAGGTTGACCTGTAGGAGGGCGAGCGAAAATCACTTCACCTTTCGCTAAAGCAGGTGCGAGAAGACGCTCCTCAATGCCATCCACATATAGCCATACATTCTTGGCAACCAATACATGACGCTTCATATAAGCCCACATAGGGTAGTTATCCCCATTGAGCTTTGTCCTCTTGAGGCAGCATGCCAAAGAGGTCATTGTTTTTGTTGGCCATGACAACACAGCAAATCTGTCACAAGTCACCACAAGAGTAGGCAATGCCCAACAAAACTGTAAGAATGCGAGAGATAAATAGCAAGATAATCAATGGATTGAAAGGGAACTCCTTCACCACAAGAGAGATAAATACATGTGCCAACACTGCAAAAGTACTACACTATAATGCAAATCTGTCAAAGTGTCCACAATGGCATACATGCACTGTAGGAACCCACAAATGTATACATAAGCCGTGAAAAAACACCACAGCAAAAACTGTACCTGCACCTATAAGAAGACTACCTGCAAATCACCTTTACGTGTAAATTTTACCAATTTCTACAAAATCCCCAAAACCCCCAAATTTTGCCTGACAAATTTAGTCGATTTTGATAATTTCAGAAAAGGGAAATTCTGTGCAGAAGGTAAAAAACACCTGTAAACCTGTGGAAACCTGTAAGACACTGTAGAAAACCTGCAAACCTCTATGTGGTGTCAGATGTGGACATCTTTCCTTTACAGTTTTGTGGAGTTAAGTGGCATATGTTTAAGGTTCTAGCCAATTTAAGTGTTTAATAATCGAATTAATCATCAAGTGTTTTAAGAAACCCCTACTGCCCACTCGGCGTTACATTGGTATCAAAAGAATGGAAACTCTCTTAAATTGGGACATGTGGCACGACAATGGATCACAGTGAGACAAGTGGCCTCACACTTGTAACCTCAGCTCTCCACTTGCCATTATAGCTTTTACTTGCCATTCTAGCTCAAGAGAACCCCAAATCTATAAATTGGAGCCTTCTCTCTTCATTTCAGCAGACTTTATTGCTGCAAACTAGCCTCTATCATGTTGGCAACTCTTCTCTATTCTTGGTGATTCTCTTTCAAGGTTAAGGCTCTATAACACCTCTACAAGCTATCCTAATGTTGGTAGCTCTCTTTCTCTCTCTCTCGAAAGCTACCGGGGTCTAGTCTCTATGTGGTGTCAAATGTGGACATCTCTCTTTTACAGTTTTGTGGAATTTAGTGGCATATGTTTAAGGTTATGACCAATTTGAGTGTTTAATTGCATTAATGGTCAAAATGGATTCTTTCAGTTATATTGGATTTATGAGACTCTCTCATCTCGCCCACTTGATGGGACATGATTATATCTTGGATATATAACTTGAAGCTTAAAGTAACGAAACATTTCCCAATATGAAAGGAGTCTGATTGACTCCAAGACGTCTAAATATATGGAAACACAAGCTTTGGGAATGGGAGATTATCCAAAGCAAAAGATCTAGCGCTTGGAGCTTGATCTAGGCGCTCAAGATGGTTTCTTGGACATGATTCTACATGGTGCACACATACATTTCTAATAAGGTGGAATACAAAGGATCATACTCCTAGAATCTAGGAGGATTAGTAGTTTTGGACAACCACCAATGGAAATTCCATTCGTGTCATTACGTCCATAAGCTAGTTTACCTAAATAAATGGGGGGGGCTTGCTGAAGCACCTTTGCCAGAATGTCTATGAGTTGAGATACTTTTAGAGATGAAGTTTATAGGTCGGAACCATCTCTTGAATTAAAACATGTGGCACAACAGTGGATCAAAGTGAGACAAGTTAGCCTTGCACTTGTCACCTCAGCACTTCACTTGTCATTATAGCTTTTACTTGCCATTCTAGCTTAAGAGAGCCCCAAATCTAAAAGAAAGTGACGCAAATAGAAAACACAGATGCAAGCCTAGGTACAAGACCTATAAATGCTGAAAACGGATGTTTATTGCTCAAAACTAAGCACGAGGGAAGCCCATAGATGCTGTACAATGGTAAGAAGCAGAAGCAGCTGCTAATGACCTCAACTGGATGCAAAAGAATGAGATAAACTCGGGAAAAGGGGATTATCCCTTATATACCCCCGAGACGCTGGTCGGCCAACTGTAGCAGGCTAATAGCAACACAGTAGCATAAAATGTTGTAGAATACCTTAAAAATGGTAGAAAAATGCTGAATAATATCTGCTAAGAAATGCCAATGCAGGATATAATCCAACACCTCCTCTTCAGCACCAAAGGGGCGGTCCAATACCAGCACGCTAAAGTAACACCTCCATAGTAGCTCTCGGAAGTGGTTTGGTGAAGAGATCAGCCACATTGTCCTTGGTAGAACAACAGGCTAGTCGAAGAAGTCCCAACTCGATCCAATCACGTACAAAATGATAATGTACTTCAATATGTTTGGATCGTCCCCGTATCACAAGATTTTGAGCTAGAGCAATAGCACTCTGAGAATCCGAGAAGATAGTAATCGAGGAAGTATCGGCACAGCACAAATGCTCCAAAATATGATGAATCCAAAGTGCCTCAATGGAGGAGAGAAGGTAGGATTTATACTCAGCCTTGATGAAAGAAGCAGAAATAGTCCTCTACTTTTGAGACTTCCAAGAAACCAATCCAGAACCAAGCATGAAGCAATATCCAAATGTGGACCTCCGAGTCCTCCTCTCAGGCTATGCCCAGCAAGAAGAAAGGGAGAGAGGTGGGAAATTGAAAGAAGAGAAAGAAGGAAGATCTCTCTAGGATGTAGATCCATGTCCTTAGCACCTAGAAGAGGGTTCACCAATCCAATCAACATAAAAATCAGCAATCTTTGTTGAAAATTCAGAAACACAACAGTCCCAAGTGTCATATGAAGAAAACGCAGCAATCTCGAGGAAGCATCTACTCCCGGAAGAAAACACAACACCTTCTACGCTGAAATCTGCAGAAAACGCAGCAAACTGTCGAAGCCTCCACTCCAAATCAAAAAACACAGCTCTCTTTTGCTCACAGGTCAACGTTTTTCTCTGATACCATGAAAGAAAGTGAAGCAAATAGAAAACACAGATGCATGCTTTGGTACAAGACCTGTAAATGCTGGAAACTGATGTTTATTGCTGAAAACTGAGCATGAGGGAAGCCCGTAGGTGTGTACAATGGTAAGAAGCAGAAGCAGCTAATGACCTCAACTGGATGCAAAAGAATGAGATAAACTGGGGGAAAGGGGGTCAGCCCTTATATACTCCCCTAGGATGCTAGTTGGCCAGCTTTAACATGCCGACAACATCACAATAGCATAACATGTTGTAAAATACCTTTAAAATCGTAGAAAAATGCTAAATAATATCTACTAAGATATGCCAATGCAGGGCCTCATAAATGGCCAATATAAGCATGAAAATGGTAATGTAGACCATTTGGAGATGATATAATCCAACAAAATCTATAAATTGGAGCCCTCTCTCTTCATTTAAGCAGGCTTTATTGCTACAAACTAGCCTCTATCATATTGGCAACTCTTCTCTATTCTTGGCGGTTTTCTGCTCCAAGGTTAAGGCTCTCTACCACCTCTACAGGTTGCCCTAATGCTGGCTGCTCTCTTTCTCCTCCTCGCAAAGGCTGCCCATGAAGTATACGACTGTTGGGGACTGTTTTGACAGCTTCCATTGTGAAGAAATACGATTTTCAGCCATTGGGCATTTTGGTTATATACGGACAGCCATTGGGCGCTTGCTACAACGGTTGGGCATGTATTTGAGCCACTGGGCACTTGCTATTGCCTTGGGGTATTGTATCTCAGCCATCTGGGCTTATGGACAGCTTTATGGGCCTATGATTCAGCCATATGGGTTTATGGACAGCTATGTAGGCTATTGGATAAGCTATGTTGGTCGGTATCCACACGGAATATACATATTCCTGGTATTTTCATGGAGCTTTTTAATGACAGCCCGTGTAAATGAATTATTCATGGTTGTATGTGGATAAATCCGGAGCATGTGCTCCCCCAAAGCTTGTGCCCCACACGGAGTTACAGGTATACATGCGTAGAACATGGAATTTTGGAAGATGCAGAGAGCTCTTTGGTGTACCGGAAGTCACCAATATTACACACTTTATATAGGTGTGCTATCAAATAAACCCTAATTTCATCTCAAAGGTGATTTAACAACAAATTAGCTTAACAAAAAAATGCCCTAAAAACTGTTGAGTTTTCAGTATAATGTACCAAAAGGGTAAAAATCTGGCAAGCCATAGGCTGCCCCATAAAAGGTAGTCTTCACTCCAAAAAGTCCTATTCTATGGTTCAGCTCCTTAAAGAAATGAATGATTCCTAATAAACAAGACTTGTGCTTATATAATATTCTCTAAGAGCTGGTCAGCTGTCGGCCAGTTTCATGTCATCCAAAAATCATCATGGCCATCATCACCTTTCACACGCCGCCTTGCCGACTGCTGTCCATACCTTTCAAAAGGCTGCCGACCTACTGTCCATCCTGAATGTTCTGTTTTTCTGGGATTAGCAATGAGATCAGCATGTCCATGTCATGCACATGACATCCCCTCTTCCTAAACTTGATGACAAGATTCCAACTTCTCACCCTAGATGACTCTCATCATCCCCTTGTCTCTTCATGGACACCCCAACTTATCATCCCTGGCAACCTTTTCACTGAAAACCTTGCCCTGTCTCCAGTTCCACTCCAAATCTATGCATCTGTTCCACTTTGTCCCCTTTCCTTCTTGCCCTGTCTCTTAACATTTTCTTTGGTCTTCTTTTCCTAAGTATCGAGTTTGGCACTCTTAGTCCACCCCTTGGATGATCATCATCCCTTGGAACCATTTTCCTGAACGCCTTTCTTGTAATGGCCCAATTGCCATCCGACTCACAAGGCTACCATTCCCTTTGGGTATTGTGGAACACCACCAACCAACTGTTAGAAGTCATCTCCTGTCTAGATTTATACACCATTCCGTAAATACGTATTTGTTTCACAGGAATTCCATCAATAAAGGACATGTAGCATGATGTGCCTTAACTCTACTGCTAGCTTGGATTAAATTCTGCTACTTTCTTGACTCTCTATCTCCTCCTCTCTCTCAACTGCTCCAAGTCTTGCAGAAGATATGTAGAATTGGGAGTACAAACTCCAGATTCCTAGCTAAAAAATCCTTGTCCAAATAACTCTCATTGCCCAGCCCTTTGTAAGCCCGTAAGTAATATCATAAAAGTCTCCAATCATTTTCAAACAAGCCAAAAAGGTACCCAACGTTAGGACCCTTGGCCACGCTAGTTTACACATTCCAAAATTGCACATTTCTACTCCATGCTGATTTAGTACTGATTCTACCCTAAGGCTAATCCTAATTTCACACATGCATATACACTAACTACCATGTGTAATCGTCCTCAACGATCAGGGCACATCTGTACAAGGAGGACTGGGTGACAAGTGAAAGCATAAATGACGAGAATACATTCACTGTTGCACAATTAGCAAGAGCAAACATAATTGGCATCCAATGCTTCCATAGAATTGATCTTTCAGACTTTCAAATCCAGCCATGACACACCGAGAGGTTTTTGGAACCAATTGTGACCCTAGGTTGCTAGGGTAAAGACAATGTTATCATCTTCGGCTATGCTTTTTCACAAACCCACCCCACCCCCACCCCCCTCAAAAAAAAAAACAATCCAATGGGGCTCAAGAAAGTATGAGTGTTGAAGTAATTGTACTTAATGAAAGGGTCTCCAAAGGTTGACACTCACACCAAAAGTGAGCAAGAGAGCAAAACATTCAAAAAGGAATTACCTCTCCTTTTCTATCTGTACATTAATAAAGATGGGGTTGGCTAGCTCATCACCCCCACATAGCTCCACATTAGCACCCCCAAGCCTGAGGCTTGACAAAACCTCACAACGGCTCCTCATCCAATCCATACTTTGAAGACTCAACTCTCACGTGTAAGGCTTGAGCCTCGCATAGGCCTATTCCCGTCCAGGTCTGGACTTCCCATGAGTTCTCCCCATGGATGGTAGTCCCCCAATAATGAGCCTTTTACTCACGTAAATAATTAATCAAGTTACCCTTCATTAACTTTACATGGGGTCATTAGCTTAAAATTAACTAGTACTCAACTATTGTTATAATCCAATCATTGATCAACATTAACCAATCCACATTACACACACACTCTTAAGTCCGTGTCAAAGTAGCTGGGCCATGATCTAGAGCATTACCTGATTGGTGTAAATGTGGCGAAGAATGTCACTGCGCTTTGCATAAAGCGGCAAACGTTCTTTGAAACGGCAAGTTTCTCTGTCTATCATGCAGTGCAATTGATGCCAAGTCCAATCATTTCCAAGCCTCAACAATGATGTTATTCCATCGACAGATTCTTCCCCTAACCTCTCTAAACACCTTGAATGTATAGCCAACTCTAAAGACTTCAGCCCATTGAGATATTCGGCCAACTGCTCTGCCATCATCTGAATCTGCATCAAAGTGTCCCTCTTCTCAGCAGTAAGTTGGGTCCATAGTGCAACGCTATTCCTCCGCTTTAGTTTCTGTTTTATCTCCAGCAGATCGTTTTTTAAACTCTCCAGCTCTGACTTGCAGTTTAATACAGCTTCCCCACTTTCAAGTGTTGCCAAATGACTGAGAAAGACTTCTTTCAACTCCCTGTGCACACGACTCTTGTATGCTCCATTGTCCCGATCCTCTTCCGGAAGCTCAGGTGTGAAGAAGTGGACACCTTGTAAACGAAGCTCCCACAGGCCAACTACCGCTTTGGCAGCTACATCCCAGTTGCGGAAGGGGAGGACGGCCTTTAGAGGTTTCCTATTTCGAATAGTAACCACTTTCAATAATCCAGGGCATGCAGCTTCAAGGTCAGGCATGTCTCTCGATTCGGCCAAACCATCAGACACTCTGGCATGCTGGAATAGCAGCACCAAAGCATCATTCTTTGCACTCAAGCTCATAACATCTAGCTCGGAGTTCACATCGTCTATGTCAGCCGTCCCACTGGATGCATCAGTGCACCACATTATTCTGAACAATGTGTTGGAAGGAGAAACGTGGAAGGAGAAACGGTGTCAGGTAATCAGCCTGAATGCATGTGGTGTGGAAGACAAGTGCAGTAGAATATAGCCCCAAATAAATCAAGCTCTCACTGTCTGCAAATGCGAGTGCACCCAATATGATTTGTTTTTTATAGAGACTGCACAGAAGCACACTTCCATAAAGGCAAATGATGCGTGATTGATGGTCCTTGTAACCTGAAAAGATACACACAAACCCAAAAAACAATATCCACTCATGATCTTCCCTAACCTGCATGCAAGGCCACAGAAAGCAGCTCCATATCTGCTACTTTGAAAGAAAAAAAAAGATGTACCTTATTCAAAATTTCCCCTCGTTTCCTCAGCTAATAAAAAAAGAAATGTGTCTTCAAAAACAGAACCTCACATAACCAACTCAAAACCTTCAAAAAGCAATAACAAGGAACTTGGGAAATTTGGATCCTCCCTCCATGGTGGAGTGCTCTTCCGGGGTATTCGTAGTGGGAGGCTCGTCGAGTCGTGACACCGAAGCGCAATAAGACCACCACTCTGCTCAAGTGGGATGCTTGTAACCGGTTCTTGCCCGGAGCACAATAGTTTTCTCTGGAAAAAGGTGTTTCGTTGTCAAAACCCAGGTTGTGGGTTCGAACCCTGCTGACTACCCCGATTGATGCCTTGCTGCCCCTGATTTGTGGGATAAGGGGGGTCCCATGGGTACTAAGCCCGCTTCTCTCTAATGCCAAACTTTTTTTTAAAAAAAAAGCTTGCAAAATGCAAATGATATCCTCCGTCCATCCTAATCCAGTGGTCTTGAACCCACTCTAATTGGAGAGGGATGGATTTGAACCCTCAGTAAACAGAACAATCTTCAACCCGCAACCACAATAGCCCTGCCACAGGACAGGGTGCCTCTCTGGCAAGGCAACTGGGCAGTGGCCCTGGTATGCTAGATTTCCATTTGTGATATGATTTTTTGGGAAAATACAGAAGCTTCTCTTTTGGGGGAAAAATAAGCAAAGAGAAAAACCTATAGTATTTCAAATAGAAGTGCACAATAATTAAATGTTCCACTTGTGAGATGATTTTTTGGGGAAACACAGAAGCTTTTCTTTTGGGGGGAAATTAAGCAAAAAGAAACAGCTATTGCATTGCAAATAGAAGCGCACAACAATTAGATTTTAGGGGGACAATACAGAAGATGAAACTTTTTTCATTACACTGTTTCACCCTATTTGATGAACTTAATCCCTTCGAAAAAACCATTAGATAATTATCTTACAAATAGAGCTGTGAGATGAATTAGAGCTAATTATGTGTAGACAGAAGGGATGGCTAATTGTCTGATGAGGAGAAAGCAAAGCTAGACCTAATGGTTTGCGCTAGAAAGAAAGACACGGCGATACCTGGAGAGGAAAAGTTCTCCGACTACTTTAGCTTGAAGAGAGGGAGAGGCGATGGCGATGGCGATGGCGATGGCGATGGCGATGGTGAAAGAATGATTGGAGTTGGCCCATTGTTGCGTAACGCTTTCCGGCAGTTTTTGCTTGAAAACAGGCTCTGGCAACGAAGGCGAAGGCGAAGACGAAGATGAAAAAGATGAGCTCTGTGCTAGGGTTTCTTCTTCCTTTCTCAAGCTCTGCGCAGCAAAGTCAGCAAGCCAAGCTCCATGATTCCTGCGCCCCTTTCTCTTCCCCCTTGCTCTGCAACCAGCCTTTCCTTACAGGCGGACGACGGTAAGCTAAAATCCATAAATAATTAAATAGTAATTGCAGTACTCTTAAAAATCCAGCCTTTCCTTACAGGCGGACGACGGTAAGCTAAAATCCATAAATAATTAAATAGTAATTGCAGTACTCTTAAAAAATGATAAATGTCATTAAATTTTCTAGTGGAATAACCATATAATTATATAGCAATCAATAATTGTTAATATATACTTTTTGGTGCAATTATTTATATAATTATTTGGTGGAAATAGCTTCATAGTAGTAAAATAAAAATAGCATATAGTGTTATGGCCCTAACTATATAATATTTTAGTAATAATAGTAATAATTGGTGATATATAATTTTTTGGTGCAATATTTATATAATTATTTGGTGGAAATAGCTTTATAGTAGTAATAAAAATAGATAATGTTATATTTAATAGTGATAAAGGAGAATGCCAAGAACGCAGAGGTCATGGGTTCAATTCCTCTCCAGTCTCCACCACACCCCCACCAGGTACAAAGCCTGCAAAGGTCATGGGTTCAATTCTTGCCCACCACACCCCCACCAGGTACAGAGCCTACATGGCATTTCTTTCAGTACCCTCTCCTGCAATGCAATGCAATGCAGGCTGAACACATTTTTTTTTTGTCTCGCGTACACATGTTACCATTTAAAAACCATCATTGGCTCTCACAAATTTTATTAAACTTGAACCTACACATTTAGAGCTAATCTTCATTTAGGCTTATGGCTTGGATCATCAATATTACTACTAAATTATGATATTATACATTATATCCATGGGCATAATTTCTTTTTGTAAAAATACATGACTTATGAGATTTAGCATGCATGTCTTATATTGAAAAAAAAAAAGTTTGCCACATTAGAATGCAATAGACAAGTGTGTGTTTAATTACCAATGACAAAGTGTGTGTTTAGAGTGCAATAGACAAGTGTGTGTTTAATCACCAATGACAAGTGCATTTTATTTTTTTAGCCATATTACCTGTTTGTGCCAATTTTCATCATATTTTATAGGTAAATTTTGCAAAAACGTCAAATAATAAATTAAAAGTGGTGTTTTATGTGCATTTTTTCAAAACAAATACTATTAATAAGCAAGGTAGTGCATCAAAAATCAATCCTTATCACCACCCTCACAAATAGCATAGAGACAACTCATATGTACCTCGTGCTTTCAACACTAAAAGCTAACTTTCTAACATCCACTAAAGAAAAGGTACTTGGCACACGCCTTTCGATGAAGAAGATATTCAGTCCCTTGAAACTAGAATGGATCATTTCGGTCCCTTGAAAATGTTCATAAGTAAAGTGGATTTAGCAACAATGAACAATAGCCAAATGTTGGGATTATAACTAAAATGTATCATTTATCATTTTAGTCCCTTGAAAATTTCAATTAGCATTTTAAATTTCGAGCTTAAAAAATATACTACGAATCAAGTTTTTCAAGCAATACCTCACCCCCCTCTTCTTTTTCAAATCATTCAAAAGTTAAGTATTTTTTATTAACAAGCATAGAAATGCATATAGGGTTGGATAGTTAACAATAGTTTTTGTTGGGCAAGGTAATTTGGTGCTATTCACCATAGAGGATGTGCTTGTTTTTTACATAAAATTGTTAATATGGTGCAATACTTGTTTTTTACATAAAATTGTTAATATGGTGCAATATGACTTTGCAAATCAAAATAGGGATTTGATTGAGGTATTAATGAACAAAAGAAATCTCACCATGTATTAAAGGCACAAATGACTTGATGAGACATAAAACAACTACAAAGCAAAAGCACCATCTCTTTGTGTAGTCTTTCTCTAGTATTAATGCAAAAGAAAGCTCACCACTTATTATCAAAGACAGAAATGACTCGACGAGACATAAAAACAACGACAAAGAAAAACATAATCTCTTTACATCATCTTACCATTGTGGTATAATATCAATGCACCCCAAAAGTGTACCTTTAGTGTAGGTGCCACACAAGTTTCCTTTTGCATAGTCCTACCATTGTGGCATAATTTTGATGCACTCCATAGTACAATGGGCCCTTAGTGGTGTAGGTGCCATGCTAGTCACACAAGCTTCCTTTTGGTAAGCCCAATAAATTGGCATGCCACATTCACATGCAAATTCTCATGCTATTTTGATTCCAATAGAGCCATAATAGAGAAGCATGGTTAGAGATGATCACTTTGACCAATGACGGTGTTTTAAGGATAATACAAAGCAGCATGGTATCCACGTTTTTGAGACAAGTTATTCAAAATCTCAAATGTAACCTTTAAAAGAATCAGATAGCAACATTGACCAAAACGACTTTGACCCCTTGAATTGAGAGGGTAACACTAGGTCCTCTTGCAGAACAAAAATCATCATATTTATGTTCAATTCTAGTGGACAAAATGCTCCAAAATTACACCCTTCACTAATATAACCTTTATTGAAAAAGTTATACCATTACACAAGTCTTGAGGGTTAAGTTTTGAACTTCTTTAAATAATTGATGAGCATAAATCTTTTACAATGCATAAATTGATAGATTGACGAGCATATCTTTTACTTTTTTGAACAATTAATAGATTGATGAGGATAAATATTCTAAAATGCATGTAGAATAAACTCTATTGAAAAAGTTATACCATTACACAAGTCTTAAGGATTACTTTTTGAACTTTTTTGAATAACTGATAGATTGATGAGCATAAATATTTTACAATGCATGTAGTTACATAGCCCTGTTCATGTGACCTTTCAACATTCATAACCGCTTCTTGCCCCACATAAGCATTAAAACCACATCAAACTTCAAGGCCCTCCTTGTAAATTACCTTGTTTACACTAAATTGGCATCATCACCTCAATCTATCAACCAAAGGTTCTAGATTGGTTAAGAAAAATTAGCTATGAGTAGCCATGAATAATAATAATAATAATAATAATAATAGAAGAAATGCAAAACAAATCTTTTTTCACCCTAAAAACTTACATTAGTTACATTTAGTTTTTTCATTGCGTGGATTGACTTCTTAATGGTCGATAGGCTCTTGCCTAAGTAGTTCACTCATGACCCACCCCTACCCCAGAGGTCATGAGTTTAAACCTTGACAACTCCTTGAAAAATAAAATAGATCAAGGCCCACATATAAGCATAGAATAGTAGAGAACAAGCTCTTCATGAAAAGATTTAAAAAACATCAAAGCATAGAATAGTAGAGAACAAGCTCTTCATGAAAAGATTAAAAAACATATACTATAATGCATCCTTCTTCCTTTTAGACCAAGATACAAGATATAAACTAATGTAATTGCATGCTTTCACACAAATATACCAATGCAACATGGTAATCCACCTAGCTTCAAAGCCCTTTGCATGTGGGTTGTGATGGCCATGTGGTGGAATCCTTGGAATTTCACCACATGTGGGTTGTGACAAGCATTTGGTGGAATCCTTGGAATTTCCATGTGGCACCATGGGCACATATCATATGCCCCCTCAATTTCACACCATTATCCTCCAAAAATCTACATGAGAAATCCCTCACCATGTCACAAGCATGCCACTTGAAATCTTCATATTTGTTTAAAACTTGGGTAAGCCCCCTTTGCAAGGAAGAATGACCTCCTTGCAAAGAGGAATGACCTCCCCTCCATTAGGCACATGCCGAATAGAATCCCAAAGTGATCATGATAAAAACACCTTGTGTTGTGATCCAAAGGTGTTGTTGACATAGGAGGCATATTTTTTCCATTACTTTGACGAAGTCATTTATCAGGTAATAACAATCTTAAACGGATGATGAATATTAGACTATGCTTAATGAAGTTGAAATGAAATGGCAAATTATAGTGTTGTTATAGGTGCACAGTGTGTTGTTTTGATGAAATAGCCCTCCTAGAATATCAAAGAGCTTGTAAAATATTATATTTTCCTTATTTTTGTTTTCACTCATAAGTACTATTGTCTAGAGATATGGTACTAACTTGCGGTCTCCATGTACCCTTGACAACTGCTTTGGTTTAATGATATTGGCCAATATGTTGAATTGATAATATTCACCTACTATGGCATGCACTTTCATGAAATGTACCAATATTTTTTATCAATTAATTTGGCAATATGTTGAATTGATAATATTCACCTACTATGGCCTCTACTTTCGTGACATGTACCAAGATTTCTTATCAATCTATTTGGTAATATATACAATATTCAAGATGAAGCATTTTTTATGTAGCTATAAGATGAAGCAGCCTAATGGCTACACTAACGGTACACTATTTCAACAATATTATTTCAACCTAATGGTACACTACCTGTACACTATTTCAACCTAATGGTACACTATTTCAACAATATTATTTCAACCTAATGGCACACTACCTGTACACTATTTTAACAATATTATTTGTACACTACAAGATGAAGCAGCCTAATGGTACACTAATGATACACTATTTCAACAATATTATTTGTACACTGCAAGATGAAGCCGCCTAATGGTACACTAAGGATACACTATTTCAACAAATTTTGTGTGTGTGTGTGTGTGTGTGTGTGTGTGTGTGTGTGTGTGTGTGTGTGTGTGTGTGTGTGTGTGTGCGCGGTTTAGTGTAGCTTCTATGGCTTGTTTTTTAACTACCTCACCTCTTTGAGAGGGTTATGTAGCATGATCTTGAGGAGTGCATGCCCTTCTCTCCAGGATGTTACTCCCTCAATCTTGTTTATGAGCTCTTCTTTTGCTGGGTTGATTTCTACCTTAAGTTCCTTTTATGAATACGACTCCTCGCATGATTTGGTGAAAGAACATCCTCTTTAATCCGTTCATCTCGAGAAAGGCTTCACCTATTTCCACCATTTTGAGATCTAGGTTAAGGAGCTTAAATTGGCATCATGTGGTTGGCCACTTAAATGATCCCTCTCTAACACTAGCTCTGTCTACATTTTTGAGATCTAGGTTAAGGAGCTTAAATTGGCATCATGTGGCCACTTAAATGATCCCTCTCTAACACTAGCTCTGTCTACATCAACTCCACTTCCCTTCTCTCCTTAATTTACTTAACCCTGCAGGTCCCTATAAATGTTGGCTCTCTTTTAATATAATAAAATCTACTCAAACTCACACAAATGCGGGGTCACACATTTTAAAACTCTCCCTTGATCGAAGCATCCATAATTCATTACTTGTGCCTGTTTACCAAATAGTGAATATGTCATCCTTGCATGAGGAGAAGAAAGGAAGGAATGCAAGGGTCTACCGAGAGTAGATAACCCTCTCTTGTGGAGAAGCTAGGGTCCTTTACCAATGTTGTCGCCAATGGAACTATGCAAACGGCAAAGAGGGAAAGAGTTATGGAAATTTCAATCTCAACCTTTATGCCTTCGTGTATACAAAGAGTGAGGGAGAGAAGGAGAAGGAGAAGGAGAAGGAGAGGGAAAAGAAGATAATAAAAAGCAATCATCACTGTAAGCACACACTATAATTTATCATCACTGTAAGATAATAAAAAGCAATCATCATCACTGTAAGCACACACTATAATCCACAAGCATGTAAGCATCAAAGAGAAAGCAAGCAAACATGCAAGCTATCACCACAAGAGCACAAGAGAAACTTGGACTTAATTGTGCTAATGGGATTATACGATTTCTCAAAATTACTTATATACAAATCAAATATGTATAAGGTCCACCCACCCAAGGCATGTCTAGGTTCCCAAAAGTTAATTAAGCTAATTTCCTAGGCTCATAAGCTCGGCAAATACTAATCTTGGTCATTAAGTTCAATGATATTCCATAATGTTTACATGAAGCACATTGCGTGGTTGTAAAAAGATGTGGTAAAAAGGCACAACCACACATGTGGTAAAAAGGCACAACCACACATGAGGAGGAATGTTAACCAATGTTGTGTAGATGTTTGGTAATAGGTGGGGGGGTGTTAGTGAGGCAAGGGGTGTCGAGGCTAATGGGGGAATGCCTGACTATGGTGGAAGAGGTGGGCCAATGATAAATCCAAGAATGATGCTCCAAAAAAATCTTCCTTCTAGAGGTGACAACATTGGTGGCGGTGAGAGGTGGATTGCTTGTAGATGGGGGTGGTGACTACAAGTTTTCTCGACCAATCTTAGGTACTATCTCTGGTACATAGGAGCTAACAGATGGGTCAATAGACAAGGAGGGCCTTAAATTCTCGTGCTTGTGCCACTTGTCCTTTATACAATCATCGTTCGTCGTCGTCGCCATCATCATCATCCTTGCCATCTCCCTCTTACTTGACTATGGCTACAAGCTTCATGGACTTGTAAAAAGCATGAGCATCCTTGTACTCCCCATCTGTAAAAAGAATTGGCTTCTATATACTCCTCATCCTAGGGGTAAGCCATGTGCTCAGTGTCAAAATATGCAGCGAAAAGATGCATTTGTATTAGTTGGATTTACATGTTAGATGGATTCTATGACTAGGTTTCGTGCAACAAAATGCCATCCCCACCACTAATAGATGCCATCTTTAAGGATTATGGAGGAGGAGGCAGGGTATGGACATAGTCCCTCTAGAACTATGAGCTCTACTAGCTCCCCCTCATCTAGTCTCTTTGAGCATGTGAGGATATGAACCCAACCTTTGAGGTTTAAGGGTAAGGGGATGGTAGTTTTTTTTGAAGAGGGTGGTGGAATTATTGAAAGAAATGTTACTTTGAGGCTTAAGGGTAAGGGGATGGTAGTTTTTTTTGAAGAGGGTGGTGGAATTATTGAAAGAAATGTTACTTTGAAAAAAGAGAATGGCTAAGGAGGCTTGTGGGAATTTGGCAAGCATTTGGGAGAAGGTGGTAGTAGAGGATGTCATCTTCAATGAAGATGTAAGAAGGTTAAGTTTCATGGATATGTAACGGACTTCTAGTACATGGGGTTATGGAGCATAGAGGCTCAAAATGTTGGTGATGTCCGCATCCATCTTGTGCTTAGCCTGTTGAGGTAACATGTTCCTCCATGAAAGTAGCCTTTGTTTATGAAAAATTATCCTCAAGTTGTTGGATTATTTTGTCTGTCTCTTACATGTCCAATCGAAAAGCTTCCTTTTTTTGAGAGTTTGTTGTCAAGAGTATCCATGGTGGTAAACCATATCCTGGGCCTATGCCAAATTTGTGTTGTTTGTATGAGCTCTTTTTGAGCCTACTTGCTTGCCACTTTGATCTCCTTCTACTCTATCTAGAGTATACTCTTATCCTCTCCATGCTTGATATCTTTGCAATGGTCTCTAGGATTTGCACCTATAATTGATCATTCAGGGCAATGGCCTCTATACTTTTAGCTAATGGTAGATTGCTTGGGATAGAAGGAGTGCTTGCTATGGTGGTAGATGGCTTGCTATTTGCTATGGTGGTAGATGGCTTGCAATGGTCTCTAGGATTTGCACCTATAATTGATCATTCAGGGCAATGGCCTCTATACTTTTAGCTAATGGTAGATTGCTTGGGATAGAAGGAGTGCTTGCTATGGTGGTAGATTGCTTGCTAGGAGGCTTGAATCTGGTCTTTATTTACCTATCCATGTACATGCTTACATTGCCCAAGCTCTTGGAGAAATGACGTAAATCCAATTGGGAGATCTAGCATGTAGCCCCTAGAAACTTTTACAACCCACCATGAAGTGCTCATGAGATAAGAAATTACCCTCGTGAATCCAACATAGGGTATTATGAGTGTTCTTGGCCTTGGCTCTTGGGTTGGGGAATCTACTAAAGCTAAGTGTATTCTTGACTTGTGGTGGTCGTGGCCTTTGATAAGATGAATGGACTTGTGGTAGATGCACTAGGCAAAGGCATTTGCGCTCCCTTATCACCTTGGTTTTTGCATTCATAGGGGTGATGCGAATAGGGGATAGGGGTGGTAAGCTAATGTCCATATAAAGGTGCAAATATAGGATAATGAAGCTTGTCACAAAAATATGCTATAAAAGCTCATCATTTCCCATGTCAATTTCTTCTTACTGTTCAATGTGCTACCTCTTAGCTAAGAGGGAGTTGACATATGTTTCCGCCTGAGTAATTGGTGTGGGGGGGGGTGATGCATTTTCACATGAGTGATCCCTCTTCTTGCTTGCTTATATGCTCTTGGATTCATGCATGCTAGATGGATTCTTGCTTGAATGGTTTTCTTGTAGGTTTCCTTCTTCCATTAGCCCCTTCTTCCATTTTGTGGGAGAAAACCATGAAGAATTACCATCCCTTGTTGCCTCCATCCAGGCATAGAGAGCTCTCCCTTCACCCCATTGGCAAAGGAGCATTCTAGTGTGATAACAAAGTAGCCATATCCAGTGGCCAAGTGTGGAAGATGATGTGGCAATGTGTGGTTAGACATTAGCAGACTGTGTGTGTGTGATGGCCATATCTAGTGACCAAGTGTGGATACTTTATCTAGTAGTTTAGTGTGAAAATTATCACTTGGCTATTTTGTGTTTGTGTGAATGAGAATGTAGATATGGCAGCCCATGCTTGTGAATGAGTGAGAGTGACAACAAAAATGAAATTTTAGGGTATGTGTGTATATGTCCCCTCTCTTTGTGTGTGTATTTGTCCCCTCTCTCTTTTCATGGTATTAGAGCCTAGAAGCTCTCACATTAGGGTTTGTGAACCCTTGAAGCTATGAAGAAGCAAGAACATGTGAAGTGAAGCAGTGAAGCTGTTGGAGAAGGCATTGGAGTAACCATTGAAGCTATCTCAATCTGAAGCTTGGCCAAGAGGTGAGTGTAGCCAGACCCTACTTGTGGATTTGCAGGACGTTCGAGAAGATTTAAGCAAGATAAGTGGGATGCCTATGTATTTGTTTGGAAGCTTTATCCATTGTGGATAAGGTTGACATATTGAGCAACACTCTGAGCATGCATAGCATTGGACAAGAATTGGATCTTGAAGCATGTATTGGAAGTCTACATGGGCTATACATTGATTGGTATCTTCATTGGTTCAAAATAGGGTAGATCGGCTTCTTGCAAAATCAGCACAAACTACTGAGGACCTTGTGCAGTAGACAACTAAAAGTAGAGCTACCCATATTGTTAAACCTCAACTAGAACATTTAAGCCTTAACCTTGAGTGTATGAGCTTGAGTACATTGCAATAATAGTAAACGAGCTGCTGTGCTGCCAGCTATGCTAGTAGGTGGCATAAACTATTAGTTGTATATTCAGCATACAATGCAAATGCAAGGTGCAAATGGGAGCTTGCCCCAATGTGTTGAATCACTTGCATACATGTTTTAAGTATCAACCAAGTGAATGTGAGCTTGAGGAGAGCACAAACATAAAAAATGAGAAATACAAGTCTTGCAATTTATAACAGTGAAAATAGAGTGCATTTCTTGAACGTTTTTGAGCTATTATGAATGGTTCAAACATCATGTAATGTGGACATTATGAATGGTTCAAACATCATGTACATGCACTATAAGATGTGTTAGAGACAATGAATCTTGGTGTTTGTATTGGTTGGTGAATTGAAGGCAAGTCAAAGTATTGTTATGAGGATTCATGCTCAAAGTAGAGAGCAATCTTTGAAGAATTTGAGCTTTATTAAGCTCTAGAACCTCTCCAAGTGATGCATAATGGATGTATATGTGGTATACATGCATAGATTAATTAAGCTCTAGAACCACTCCAAGTGATGCATAACAGATGTATGTGTGGTATACATGCATGGATTAATTAAGCTCTAGAACCACTCCAAGTGATGCATAGCGGATGTATATGTGGAATACATGCATCTACATGTCTATAAGCTCTTAATGAGCATGGAGAATTGATTTGAGGGTGTTTTACAAAAGTTGTAGAAAGCAATAAGTGTGCATAAGGTCAAGTGGTGATGACAAGTGGCCTCGAGTCTCAATCAATATCACCTTGGAAATTGTGACATGTATGGATGGCATCGGTGATCAAAGCACATGATTTTATGGCAATGTGGACATGTATATGATGTGTATCATGTATCTTGGATATTCATGGTTGAGCCAGTTTTGATGTACAAGTTTTTGGGATTCCACATTGTCATTGTGAAGAGCTTTTATACATGAATGTGGTGAGTGGTGTGCATTGTAACGCATCACATTTGGTTGATTTGTTAAGTGCCTAGTGAGAATTATGTTTGGCCAAGATGGGTGATAGTCTTGCACAAATTGTTGGTTGAAAGCTTCATAGGAACAATTTCTAGATTTAGAAGTATTGCACGACAAACTTTTTGAAAGGCAAGGGCTATTGGAGCTTGGTGTCAGGGTTGAGGTAGAGCCAAGGGGGTATGTAGACTCTCTGACCCAATACTTTAGAGCCATGAGTCAAAACTTCCAAGCTATGCCACTTGTACAAGCCTCCAAGTCCTTGTCTACCCAACCATGTTTCTTGGGGAAACACCCCACCTTTACAAATAAAGCTTAGCTCACAACATGTTATTATGAATAGAATGTTGTGTAATGTTTGAGTGGGCTTCTAAGCTGTGCCAAAACTTTTCACACTTCTAATGCCTCATTTACATGCTGCTGGAAAACAAGGTTAGTAGATTCCTTTACTAAGGATTGTGAACTATGATATAAATGATTTTTTATGAGAAGGATTTTGACTTATTAAATGATGTCCTTTACAAATGCTCTAACTAAGGTGGAAAAGAAGAAGAAAAAAATCCTTCTAGTTGGCTATGGTCTCAATGAATGCTTGTGATTTACTACTCCCAACAGACACAAGCACATCAACCTTTCACAATGAACCCAAACAAGGACACAAACCTAACAAGACTTCCATGCTTCAAAACACTAGTTGCATGCCAAAAATAAACCATCACTAAGAATGTTTGCATTCAATATTCCAAGAAGATACACCACTATATTTCATGCTAGAAAATTGATGTTTTATGTAGTGCACAACACATCAAAAAAGCTAAGTTCAAGATCATAGTACTTCTAAACAAAACAATCTAGGTGTTGCAAACTCATACACACCAATGGATCTCAATAATAACAATCCAGAACACACAATGCACCTATGATTCACATTCCCAATAGCAATCCATAGCACACCAGGTTAATCAAACCTAGGAACATCAACATCATTATAGCAAAAAATAGCCCAAAAGATAGATATCTATGAGTAGGACCCACAACATAAAAACCAAAGCATAAATGCCAAAATGAAAAAGACAAGACCCAAAAGCCTAGAGATAGTGTGACAACCGAAAAGTGTATCTACTAGTGAAAGAACCAAGGCTAATCGCCAAGGCACGAAAACAAACAACGACGGACCACTGCCACTGAAGTTGCTACTGTTCTTTTGCAATGTCGTCCATAAATCGAATGTTGAAAAGGATAATCCAAAACCAACTCACGGTCATAAAAGGGCTTAATCACCATATGGGGTGCCATAGTATCTACATACAAATCCACACCTACATAAATGGAAAAAGAATGAAATAAAGCATTGTATCGGCACCACATTTAAAACAAACATGCTCTTAATCTTAACCATTTTCAAAAATTTATTCATAATCCTTGTGCTAAACAACAAACCTTGATCTTGAAATTGTGAATTCTTTGGCCGATCACCTCTCTTTGATGTGTCCCTATCTCCTATTTCAACTTCAGCCCTCTACTACTCACTAATCTTTCTTTGCTCTTCATCTATTTTCTTTCTCTACTCATCATTTAAATTTCCCATGGATCCTGAATTCCCTTTAAATGCCTCTCAAAGAAGGTCCTCTCCTCCTTTATACATGTCCCTTGAGCCATATCTATCCACCAAGGATAGTGCTTCCTCTTCTAATAGGAAAGCACAATGTTGCCATGCGGTGTCTTATTCTCACATAAGATAGTTACAATGTACATGCAGGAAGCAAGTGGCGAGAGCATTATCCAAGCCTTACATATCACTGGCATTGCATCCAACTTCTTCAAATCCACCAATTGTTGCAAAAATGTTGATACACAAACCACAAAAATAACACACCAACATTCCCATCATTGATTGAAAACAATCTCTTACCACCACAAGCATCCAAAAAATTAGACACATCATACCTGTACACCAATTGATAATGTAATATCAACTTGCTTCAAAGGCAAAGCACCAATAGACATCATGGATGCAAATGGCTGATACAAATCTCCATGGTGCCTTGCCATAATGTCATCCAAGTAACTTTTTAAGGTGGGCTTCTCTGGCAAGATGATGGGCACCTTTGAGCCACTAGCCACCAAAACCTGTTGAAGGAGTTCTGTGGCCTCGCTCAAGACATGGTCCATGAACACCTCCTTGGCCAACCAGTCTATGAATGGATGATCCATAGATGGCATACCAAAAGAGCTTTTGATGTTGTTATCAAAACCAAGCAACCTCAATAGATGCAACTGAAAACTCTTCAAACAATTTACAATGGAAACCTAATATAGCTTGGCCTCACTAATCTTGGTCGAAGGGTCCTTAAATGGAATCTCCCACATGGTATCAAACCACTCAGAAACATGAAAGGGATTCACAATGGATATCATCTACAAAACATGAAAAATCATATGAACCAAAGCAAAAAAAGAAATAACCACAATGAGAATTTATATATGTGCACGAACGAGGTTCCACCTGTGCCATCCTCCGATTGAAAGAAGTTGCGTTAACTGTCTTCTTAATTTGCACACTGCTGGAGTCTTGCTCCACCTTAGACATGGCTGAGGGAAGCTTCTTACATTGTGCATCAAACTCCGCATTCCATTTGCCCTGATCATAAACACTTTTTCACTCTAAGGTGTGTGTCCAATGTATCAAAGTAGAAACAAGGAAGGAAAATGACTCTGACCATAAAGAACCTCGAACTCATTGTTTATTGATCTCCAATGCCTATCCCAACCACCCTTAATTTCATTTGTCACCTCAATAGAGATCCCATCTGGCTTTGAAATATACAAGATAAAAGAGGTTTTCATTGTATTGTACCCCTCCTTTTCTAAGGCTCGCTTTAAAAGAGACAAGTCCTTTCTTAACTGCCTCATGATAGAATAACTAGGCATCGGCAAAGAGGAATCAAAGGGACTACCACTCTAGGATTGACCACTAATGAGTTAAGAGTTTTTGACCCCTTTGTCCCTGCTACTGACTTTGGCATAACCTCCTTCGTCTAACCTCCTTCATCTCTATCTCTTCCCTTGTTGGCTTCCCAACATCATTTGCTTGCTGTTCATCCACTTTGTCTTGTACAGGCACAAGAGCCAAGGAGCTTGAGTCACCAATCTCTTGCTCCACACCCACTACCACGGAATCTTGTTTTTTTCTCCTACTACTTCTCTTATTCTAAGTAGGGACTGTAGCACGTTTTTTTGCCTCTATTCATTTGATACACAACTAGAAATAACTTTAGACATAAACCATTAAACTACTTGCATTACTAACTTTGTACACTGTTAACTAGTAGTAACCTTAAATAAACTTGAGACAAAAACCATTATACCATATTGGATTTCTAACCAGTGTAACCACTTTTGAATTTTTAACAGACGCACATATTAATTGAAACAAAAGCTGCAAATATAGCACAATTAAAGAACTCCCAGAAGAGGGAGAGAGCCTATGGACCTGTTTGGCAAAACAAATCTGCTCACGGTAAAGCTTTGTATGGTTTTGACGTACTTCTATCCTCGGCAAATAGTCCAGCAATTAATGCCGATCGGGTCCCTTAATGAAAATCTAGAGAAATATTTACCTTAGGCATGCTCTGGGAAGAGAGAGATACGAGTTGCCTTTGGACTTGTTTTACCAGTGAAACAGGTCCAAAGTCATATGTAACCTAGTTGGTGTGCAGAGATTTGCTTTAGGAGAGGTAGCTAAGAAGATTACTAGCTCCCTCGTGGTTGAGAGTGGAAAAAATTGATATCTTGTAGCCGTGGCTCAATTGGATTGAGAATCCCAAGTCTCATAGGAAAATGAGGCAAGATCAATGTAGTAGCCCAAGCAACTCTTGCCCTATTGTCTTGTGCTCCATTCGAACCAATCCTCACCAACATTGTGAGAGCTAGCCAATATGTTTAGAGAAGCACTAAAATGAGAAGGCATACAAGATCATAACCAAGAGTACCTAGTTCATCCCCATGAAAATCCACCCAATAAGTGAGAGTTGTGTGTTTTGTGTGCCATTGTGTTTTTTGTCTTGTATTTTGAGTATTAACAAGGCCAAACAAAAAATACAAGGGTTTGTGTGCCATTGTGTTTTTTGTCTTGTATTTTGATTATTAACAAGGCAAAACAAAAAATACAAGGGATTTGTTGTCTTGATGGCATCATTAGAATGATGTGCCTTGATAGTGGGCATAGTGGATATGATGAGGATTGCTGGGCATAGTGGGCATATTATTTAAGATGCAATTGCACCTATTTTGCCAACAAAACGGGTTTAAATGAAATCTTTGTGTGTGTGTGTATTGCCTTGTTGGTCCTTCTATTTGATGTACTAGAGAGTAGATGGCCATCTTGCTTCCTATGTTATGGAGGAAGGGATTCTAAATTTGCACTGTGAGAGGGGGTACCTTCCAAGCTTAATAGTTTCTAAGCATCAAAGATGCCTCTGGACCTATTTCACTGGTGAAATAGGTCCAAAGCCACCTTTCCTTTCCTCCTCATTCACCTTCATATTGTCTAGCACCTCCCTTAAAATGCCATGAAAGCAATCACCATGTTGCTGGTCCATACTATTGAATATCACTACTTGTGCAGATTCTTGTTTCTCCATCAAGTTATAATTGCATTGTGCCTACATGAGTACCCATATATTGAGAACAAGATGAGAATATCGTCACAACTATTTTAGGAATGGTATCAGCGAGTGTGTGGGCCACACACTTTGCCTCCATTTTAGTGTTTCATACTTAAGAGTACTCATGTATGACCAATTGGGCATGTATGTGCATCACTTTAGGTAAATAAGTCACTACCCCTGTCTTTGCATGTGCACATGGACATTACATGCCATTAACCTCATCTCGTGACAGCTAGGAACTTACATATTGCTGGACACATGGGAGAAGCCCTCAAGTCAGTGGGATTTCTTAAATAGGGGGACTGACCGAGAGTCCAATTGCGAGTGGGATTCAGAGTGTGATTTTTGATGGGATAAAAGAGAGAAATGGAAGAGATGGGAGCCTTTGAAACATGATTGCTTTCAAAAGGATATCCAAGTGGAGGATCGGATGGATTATGATCTAGACACTCATCTCATGAAGTGTTCGAGGCTACTCTACATCAACGTCCAATAGTCATAAGAAAGTACATTGAGAAAGGATGAAGGTGTAAGATGACCATGATTTCCAAGTTGGTATCTAATCTTTCCTTTCATGGGCATGTAGAGGGGATATTCTCTTTTATGGATTTCTTATAGACAATGTGGTATCCTTTCAATAGCAAGCTAAGTGGCTATTACAGTCATTAATATCCCATAATCTAAAGAAGAAAGCCACGAAAAAGTTTATTCCATTGAAAAGAGAGAATAGCGAAAGTCGATGGCTGGCAAATGGAGAAGTTGGCAGAGTGGCCAGAGAAGTTAACAATTAGCAACGTCACAGCGATTCAAGAGGTCGACAACAAGGAAGACAAAAGCTAGTACCCTAGTTTGCAAACGGGTTCCCCACACACACATAAAACCCCTTGGAACCTGTTTCGCCAGTGGAACAAGTCCAGGGAAGATTTAAACAAAACCCCTTTATTTCTTCTTCTTCTTCTTCTCTCTCTCTCTCTCTCTCTCACACACACACGCACAGAGGATGGTGACTCTCTCTCTCTCTCTCTCTCTCTCTCTCTCTCTCTCTCTCTCTCTCTCTCTCTCACACACACACACACACACACACACACACACACAGAGGATGGTGACTCTAGTGTCTACGAGTAGAGCTTTGATAAGGCTCTTGGCATTCCATTAGTGGTTACTCTTGGTGTATGTAGACTTACTCAAATTAGATACATTGCTATTGACATGTTGAGATATGATGAATGTATATCCCTTCACTATGCTTACATGATTAAAGAAATACATGATATAGGGTCCACTTACTTTGAGCAGGCACTTGGAAATAAAATTTAATGGGAAGATGTTGCGATGGATGAGGAGGTGGTAGCATTGGGCAGCATTGCATGCAAATGCAACATCATGGGAGTTAGTGGGTGTTAACGTCAAGCATAACTTAGATGGATTGAAAGGCAATATTGGTTACCAAGGGTTATGCGCAAACCTATGGGATTGACTATGAGGAGCCCAATTACAAGAATGGAAACCATGAGAGCTATTATTGCTATGGTTGCACAACGAAGGATTGGTGTTTACATTTGATGGATGTGAAGTTTTTTTTTTGCATAATGATTTACAAGAAGAGTTATACATGATGTAGCCACCAGGTTATGAGAGTGATGCACACCTAGATTTTTTGTATAGGTTATGCCAAGACTTGTATGGCTTGAAGTAGGTATGGCCAAACAAGATCAGGGAGTATCTTATTATCATTGGGTTTGGAATATCCAATGTAGATTTTTTACTTTATGTGAAAAAGGTAGATAGAGGGATTTTACTGTTAGCCATTTATGTGGATGACTATCACCATCACTGGTGATAGTGATGCTGATATACATGATGTCAGGATTCTTTTTAATAAGCAAAAGTTTGAGATGAAGGATTTGGATGAGCTGTGCTATAACTATGCCGCCAATAGTTTATAGGTTATGTGATAAAGGATTTGGGAAAGCTATACTAGAGTTGTGTCATAGTTATAGTGCCAACTCATGTAGCCATGTTTACACTATGGACCAACCTTTATATGTTATAGGAGAGTAATTTCCCTTATAGTATGTACTCTTATCCCTTTAGTTTATGGTTGTATAGAGAATAGAAGAAAATATAATAAAATCAGCCATCCATCTCGCTCTTATGACTTTCTCTCTCTTTTGTGTGTGTGTGTGTGTGTGTGTGTGTGTGTGTGTTTACAAGGAACTCAAGCTCTCTCTCTCTCTCCCTGGCATTCTCTTTAGAGTTATCTATGATCAAAGGGGGTTTTAGACTATTCAAGTGAAGCTTTTGAGTTTTTAGGGGTGCTTTTTGGACTATCTTGGAAGGTACTTGCAAAAAAAACCAATTGTATTGGCTCTATCCTCTATGAGGAGCCAAGATAAGCAGTTAAGGGAGGGTGAGAAGTGTTTTACCTTTACTTACCAATTTTTGGGAAGAACATGGATGTCGGTGTTACATTACTTGCCAAAATGTTGCTAGAATGTCAATAGCAGTTATATGAGCTCCTTCTTGTTGATGGCTTCTTGTCGGTGGTAGTTTTGCCTTGTTATCGACATTGATTTTGGTGTACCACTAGTGGTTACCTACTTTGTCAAGTTACAGATGGTGCTTTAAGCTTGCCCCAGTATGGCAGTGACCTTGCGAGAACACCATTGGCATTATTGGTATGTGGCCCTCAAGGTTTGCTTATAGGTCATGCTAGATTGGGGACTAGCATGACATCGTCTTGGTCTCCTTACTAGGGGGATTGAAACTTTGTTGGTGGCTTTGATGAAGTTGGTTGTTGTCTTAGTCAGTCATGCTAGCATCATGTGTGTCAATATTAAATTTGCTGATGCATATGGTTTGGATGCCGATGAAGGTGTTGTTTTGGGAGAGGTCAGGGGATCTTGTTATTAGAGAGGTCAAGGTTGGTGGCTTGAGTTGGTATGATGATAATGTTGTTGGTGGTAGTTTTATTAGTGAAGCTAGGTACAATGTGGTTATGGGGGCCATTTTGGTTTCTTATTGTCAGAGAGGTCGGGGGTTAGGGTTGATGTAAATGGAGATCTCTCTCTCTCTCTCTCTCTCTCTCTCTCTCTCTCTCTCTCTCTCTCTCTATCACACACGCTCTCTCTCTCTCTCTCTCTCTCTCTCTCTCTCTCTCTCTCTCTCTCTCTCTTGCACACATTGCTCTCCACACTCACATACTCTCTCTACATCTCTACTACTCTCTCAATCACTCTCTTAATGCCTCTCTCTCTCTCTCACCACTCTCTCAATACCTCTCTCACCACCCCTCTCTCAACTCCTCTCTCACCACTCCTCTCTCAACCACTCTCTCAACACTCTTCTCTCTCACCTCCCTTCTCTCTCAACCACTCTCTCACTCTTCTCTCCCATTGGAAGAAAATTTAAAAAAAGGAACTTGCTACTAGGGAAAATGGAAGCATTAGAGGGGGTGGGTGGAGCGAGGGCAACAATGGAGCTGTTAGACAGAGAAGACAGGTGTGGTGATGGTGGTGGTGGCTAGGGTGTAGGCATCGACACATGTAGCCTAATAACATGGAGAGGGAGGAGGAGATGGGTGGGGGCACAAGGCCCACAGGTTGCGTAAATGAGGGAGTGTGGACATGCAATGTGGAGGGAAGACAAGCATCGGTAGAACAGAGGTTTCTTGGCAAATCTGTGTAGGTAAGGAGGTGCTCTTGGTGATGATAAGCAACCATTAATTTCTCCATGATAAGCTACTCTCACCACTCCTAGTATGGACAATACTGCCAGTTCTCTAGAGTACGATGCTAGATTCAGCTAGCTCTCCATAGTGCGCTATTTTTCCAACTCCATCTTTATTAGATAGACTTACCATTGGAAGAGTATGGTATGATGAAATTGAAAGATAGACTTACCATTGGAAGCATCAAGTTGGATTATAGAGGGATTTGCATATGCATGCCAACCCATTAAGTATGGTATGATGAAATTGAAAGATAATCTCATTAACTATAAATTGAAAGATAATCTCATTAACTATAAATTCTGGATAAACTTTACCATTAGCAACACCAAGTTAGATTAGAGAGGGATTCACGTATGCCTGCTAACCCATTAAGTATGTATCATGAAATTAAAAGATTACCTCATTATGGCAAATTTTGCTTTTGTCATAGACCCCACATAGCACTCTTGCATGCTCTCCATCTTGTTCAAGTAGAAGAAGCCAATTTTATCAAGCATGCCTTCCACTTTCAAAGTTTTCTTTACCATCCTAGAATTTCTTGAACCCATGTGTGGATCATGAAACAAATAACAAGTTTTAGATGTCGTAAGCTCTAATAGCCCACCCAATTAAATAACAAAGAGAGAGAGAGAGAGAGAGAGAGAGAGAGAGAGAGAGAGAGAGAGAGAGAGAGAGAGAGAGAGAGAAGTTGTTTCCTACTATAGTCATGCTGACATGGGCATGTTGATAGTGCAAACTCCATAAATGGAGAACCTTCTCTTCCCAAGATGATAGGTAGACTCATTGGTCTTGAAAACTAGCCCCCCAAAGGCAATGGGCAGTGAAAAATTGCATTTGAAGGTAAGTTGCACAATTAGTGGGTGCAAGTAGGTGGATGTGTTGGAGAAAGGAAAATAACCACCCATGTTTTGGGGGTGAGCAAGGGTCCTTAGTTTCGGTCATTTGTCCCACATGGGAGTCTTTGGTGTAACCTTTTGCTTCCAATATAAAGGCTAATCTTCTAATAGAAAAGCAACTAAACTTTTGGTCAATTGCATATGCTCACTTGTGTGTGCAAAAATCGCTCTCTCTCTCTCTCTCTCTCTCTCTCTCTTGTTATAGTCACATCATCATTAATGTTAATTGTCTTATTAATCATGTTGCTTAATCTTCACTTCTATCCACCTTAGCTTCTACATCCCTAATTTCTAGCATGGTATCAGAGCCATGTTCATCTTAACTCTAGCCTTTATCTAAACCCTAGTCCTCTTTATGATTCATAGGCATCACTAAGCCTCATTTAGCTCCATAAATTTACCATTAATCTTCATTAGCCCATAATCTCATCTCTTTCTCCTCTTTGGAAAAATATAGCTTTCAGTGTTTTGATCATATCTCCCTCCATACTTAACAAAATCTAAAACTTTTTTATTAAAACAAAGCTCTTTCAGACTTTATCTATAGCTAAGAGGGCTTGGCCTATCTTATAGCAAATTGGTATAAAACTACACTGCAACAACATAATGCAAAAAATGTCAAAATTTCTCAAAATTGGTGCCATCTTCAACAATTGATAAAATTTCTTGGAGGTGTGTTCTATTGGGTCATTACTCTACACACACACATCAAATCTTGAAGCAAAATAACAATTGGTTGGGGAGAATCAAAACAAATCTTCATTTTTAGCCCATTATCATTAACCATGTGCTTATCACTAATTACCTTAAGTTTTTTTGGTGTTTCAACCTTCAAATCATAAGTGCATGAGTTGCTATTAATGCCAAATCACTTCTTTGCAAATAATAAAAGCCCCTTCATTTTAAAGATAATGTGGGGGAGAGTAAGATATTAAGTTCCTTGTTAGCAAAACAAACATACAAAAAGAAGAGCAAGACTTAAGAGAGAGATGGATGGCTAAATTTCCTTCTATCTTCTTCTCTTCCCTACAACCATTAACATAAAAGAGAGAAGAGTACATATTATAAGTGAAAGTACTCTCCTACTGTAACATACAATGGTTGTTCCATAGTGTGAACTATTGAGATTTTAGTGATCTAGCATCCACATTAAATCTTAGTGGATAGAGTTAGGGATAGAGACTCTAAGGTTATAAACTCTCCAATTACCATGGTTACCCTGGGTAGGCATGGTGGGTACTTCCCCTGATCTAGGAGTCACTTTTAGGTGAGTTAGGTGAGATAATCTAGGGGAGATGGAGTTGATTTATGAATTCTAGGTGTCTCCCTCTTGGAGATCTATATAAATGTGTTCTCTGCACTCATTTGTGAGTAAGAGAGGAGACTATGATATAGCTTTGTGCTACGCACCATTTGTTGGAAATATCCTTGGTGGTTCCTTTGTGGTAAAAAGGCCTCTCTCTATTACATTGAGGTAATCATGGTGTTTATCATTTGCATCTATTTCACTCTAGGTCATTAGCATTGTGTATGCTCAAGTATGGGGTTGTTTATGCTTAAGCTATTACTCAATCTAAGTGATTAACATCATTAATATTGCAATCTCATCTATTTTTTAACATGGTATTAGAGCCTCCCTTCTTGGGAGCTTTCTCTATTTGAGAAGCGTGTGGGTTTCATGAGTGATTTTTTCACCATCATTCTCTTCTACCATTAAATGGCAAATTGGTGAGAGATTTCTTGTTGCATTTGTTGCAAGAGTGGGCTAATTTTCTTGTCTTATTGAGTGGCACTTTTGAAGCATTTAATCAAGTCCTAATCAAGCTCTTTGTGAGTAGATTCATCACCTTCATTTGTGTGAGCATCTCCATCATCCTTAGTGAGCATTACTTTGTGGAATACCCCTTATATGCCATCTTCATTTGCTCTCAATCTTAGTGCAAGAGGAGAGATTAAGAGAGGGAATACCCTTGCTTCATCTTCATCTTGGGAGAGAAGCATTCTATGTGAGAAATACTTCTGCATAACAACATTTAGTAACTCTGCATCTTTAAGTAAGAAAGTAGACCTGAGAGAGAGAATTTCTCAATACTTGGAAGAGAGAGAGAGTGGTCTCAATCCTGTGGTAAATAGACATCATGCTTCATTGACCTCAAGGTAACTTGTGTGCATTGTCTTGCAACACATATGGATGTGCCTATAGGTTGTGTCTAGCTCTAAGTGAGCTAAAGCAAGGTCCTCAAAATACGTTATATTTCTAAGCTAGAGATAGAGTGAGCCAACCATGGTAGAGTCTACAAGCTCTGTATGAGCTAGTTTAGCTCATTGAAGACCAAGCTCACAGAGAGCTACTACAACGGCAAAGTGCACCACATTTACACTTGGTCCGTTTTCTTGTTCGATGTACTAGGGTGATGAATTTGAGGATGGAGCGCAGAGCTGGGTGCATAATTCAATGCCTCATTTCTCTCCTTGAGAAGAGGGAAAACGCCCCTTTAAATTTAAATCAAAAGTTTCTATTTTTAAAACCTTAGTGGTTATTTAGTTTTCAAACCTTTGTGATAAAAGGCTTTGGGTATCCTTACAACTTTGTGAGAAAAGGATCATCAAACCTTTGGCAAAAAAGGATTATTAAACCTTTGGCATGTTAAAATATCACTTGTGAGGGAGCATTACACATGCTTTTCTTGTGAGTGTCAAGCATTATGTACATTGCTGTAGAGATATAAAGAGCAACATCTCATCTTATTCTATGTGAAGGATTGGATTTCTTTCAGTGGAGAAATGCCTAGGTTCATTCATACCAAAACCAAAGCACAAATCAAATTATCTAAGGAGTCTTAGAAAATAAAAAAGGAGAAGTCACAGTTCTACTACTACTATCTTGCAAAATCACTTGAGTTTTTAGAATTTATTTGTACTCATATGGTGAAGGCAAATTCTATTTGGGGTAGTTTCTTCCATCACTTTGTGTAAGTGGAGTGGGATATGGGAAAAGTGTTTTCCATTGTATCCCTCTAGTTATAAAGGGCACCTTTTTGGTGTGAGGGGTCACTTAGTTGAGCTTGGTTACCATACCATTTCGACCAGTTGTATAAGATCATGAGAGACTGATAAAGGATCTCTCTCATCATTGTGTGTGAGTTGGCATAGCGTGTGCATCATGTCTCACTCGTCTAGTCATATTTTGGTCATTTCTTGGAGAAATATGAGAAGTTTGATGTCTCCAAATTTCACACATGGAGCATCAAGATGCATATGGGCTTAGTGGATCGAGATCTTAAGGCCATTATCAATGGAACAGAGAAAAAAGCCAACTAAGAACCCTGACAACATTGCTAAGTGGACAAGCAATGAATCCAAGGCACTTTGATTTATCATTTGTGGATTAGCTGACAATCAAATTCATCAAGTGAACTCTTCTAAGAGTTCTCATGAAGCTTGGAACTGTCTTAGATCAATATTTGGACAAGTTAATGCAGCAGCTAGGATGTTCCTTATGGAATGAAATTGTATAGGCTTGAAATGGATGAAAGAAATTGTATAGGCTTTAAATGGATGAAAAAGATAAAGTGGCTAATTATGTTAACAATGTAAGGAGTCTCATAGATCAACTCAGTGGGGCTGGGTTCAATATTGATGAGAGCAGGAAGCTATCTTCATTTTAGTTGCTAGTATGCCTAATGCTTATGTGAGCAGTGTGTGTTTGCTCTTGCAAGTTAATCTAACATGACTCTTGCATCAGTTGCCTCTTCTTTGATTCTTTAAGAAACTAGGATGGAAGCCAAGAAGACTTCCTAGGAACCTACTTCCCAGATTACAGTTGAAATAGCTCTCATCATAGATGAGAAGAAGAAAAAGAAGTTCCCCTGGACTTGCTACTTTTACAAGAAAAAGGGACATGAAGCCAAGTTTTGTTACAAGAAGAAGTGAGATGTGGAGAATAAGAAGACTGACGACAAGAAGATTGGGAGTAGCTATAATGAGGCTAATGTGGCCATTGATTCACTTTTTAAAGCTTTGTGCTAGTTATGTTTAGGAGTCTGTGTGACCTTCTTGACTACACATCTTGTGTGGTATGAATCTAGATTAAGAGAGGGTGTTGAGATTTTAGTGATCTAGCATCCATTAATATTAAACCTTAGTGGATAATGCTATGTGCACCTTGGGGATAGAGGTCCTAAGGTCATAAACTCTCCAATTACCATGGTTACCCTGGGTAGGAATGGTGGGTACTTCCCCTGATTTAGGAGTCACTTTTAGGTGAATCAGGTGAGATAATCTGGGGGAGATGGAGGTGATTTAGGGATTCTAGGCACCTCCCCCTTAGAGATTTATCATTTTCATTTATGATGTTTATTGCTTAATCTTTTACATCCTTAGTGCATCTATTTCACTCTAGGTCATTAGCATTGTGTATGCTCAAGTATGGGGTTGTTTAACATCATAATTAGTATTGAAACCTCATCTATTACTCAATCTAAGTGATTAACATCATTAGTATTGCAACCTCATCTATAATCTAACATGAACTTGACTATATGAGCTGGCACTATAATACAGAATGGTCGATCCATAGTGTGAACCTAACTATATGATAATCTCACCAACTATGCTAGTGGCATAAGTGTAGAAACCATCACCCAGGTGGGTCATCAATGTCCGTAGCACTAGTTGAGCTTGATATCTTAACGCTCCTCCTTGAGCACATGATACACTCCAAATAAGCTTCTAAACCTGTGGAGGTTCTCTGTGTCCAGTGCCTTCGTGAAGATGTCAGCCACTTGATCCTCTGTGGTATACAAGATCTACATTACTTTCTAGAACCTTCTCCCCAACAAAGTGATAATGTCCCTTAATGTTCTTTGTTATAGCATGGTATATTGAGTTGTTTTACTGACCAATTATATGCTACTCATGTTGTCACAATAAATGATAATAACCCTATTCACGGGTTCACCCATATCACTAAGTAGCTTTTGAAACTAAGCTACCTCATAAGCTACCGTAACAACACCATTGTTCTTTCCCTCTATACTTGATAAGCTAATTGTATATTTCTTGGTGCTGCAACTCATAGCAACACTCCCAAAAGAAAACATAAAGCCACTAGTAGAACTCCTGTTTGTGACACTATCAGCCCAATCAGCATCTGTACACACATGTAGTTGCATCTTTGTACCAGCCTCATAGAAAAGTCCATAATTAACTATGGACTTTATATACCTAACTTAAAGAATTTGTCATCCACATCCTAGTATGGTTTCATAGGGACTTGCATAAACTAACTCACAAGTCCAATAACATAGCTCAAGTCTGGCCTAGTAATGGTCATGTAGGTCAAGCTATCCACTATGCACATGTACCTTTATTCATGCTTAGTGAAACATCCCTTTTGGAAGTTAACATTGATTTTGAACTAGGGGTAGCTAGTAATTCATCTAGAAAGGACTCCTTTTGTAGATGGATGAACTTCTTTGTTGCCCACAAGCACACAGTCAAGAGGAGAAAATTACATATAGAAGCCTAAGAAGTAACTTCTCCCCATGTAGACGGACCTTTACTAGCTTTTCTATGTTGAGGCCATAGATCACATGAAACCTACACTTGGTAGTGGTGGAAAGCTGACCTAAATAAGGTTACCCTTTAGACCAAGATACTAGTTTATAAAATTGATGCGGATCCCATGAGCTTTAAGCTAACCTAAATAAGGTTGTAGATCACATGAAACCTATACTTGTCAACTATGGGGGAAGCTGACCTAAATAAATTCATCCTTCTACAAAAGTGAGAGGAGTCCAGGAGCTTTAAGCAAGCCAAGCTATGTCGGGCTGCTAAATGCAAGCTTAATAAGGTCAAGGCCAAGGCAAAGAAGGAAGCAAAACTCAAAGAGCTTTGCTGAGCCTTGAGAGAGATATGAGGCAAGTACCCAAGTACTTTAAGTCCTACAACGGAGACAAAGTGGTACATACAAAGAACATGACAAGAAGGCTCAAGGAAGCTGGGGAGAAGCGAGCCACATGCTTCTTATTAATGGCCCTACTTAGGTCAAGTAAGTAAACTTCATATGCCCAGGTGAAGAACCTAAGCCAATGTTTATAGCCAAGGTCCTCACCCGTGAGTAAGAATCGATAGCATTGCTCAAATAATTTTAGGATATGTTACCTAGAAATACAAAAGGAATTCCTCTAAAAAAGGGTGAAATACACCGTCTCCCAACATGAAGTCATGAAACCATCCAAATAGAGAGCCTATCACATGAATCCAAAGTATAGAAAAATGGTCAAAGAAGGGCTAGACAATCTCATCGACCCAGGACTTTTATATGAGATTGAGCACACTGAGTGGATATCACCATTATTAAAAATAAAGGAAAGCTTAGAGTGTGTGTAACCTTAAAAAAAGCGTAATGATGCCACCACAGTTCTGAAAAGATGCAGGGGGAAGAGAGCTTGAGCTCTTGCAAGCACACACACACACTCACAAAACCCTAATAGAGAACACACAAGGTGAGAGGCTGAAAATCTTCTTCTTCTTCACTCAACACTCAACACACCATATACAAGATAAGAGTACACTTAATATGAAAGGTACTCAACCAATACATACACGGGTTCTCTATAGTGTGAACCCAACTAAAAATGAGCTGGCGCTATAACTATGCCAGTCTCTAGAATGGCTGTCACACAGCCTGTCATCCCACTGGCCGCATATCACCCAAGATCTCACCAACCATGCTAGTGGTGTAAGTGTGGGGCCTATCCCCCATCAGTGTCCACCGTCTCACTAGACGAGCTCGATATCTCAACACTCCCCCTTGAGCTCAACTCCATCTCATGTACACCAAGCGAAGCCTTGAATCTGCGGAGCTTCTCTGTACCCAATGCTTTGGTGAAGATGTCAGCTACCTGATCCTCTGTGCTGACATAAACAAGGTCAAGGTCTCCTGCCAAGATCTTCTCTCTGATGAAGTGGTAGTGAACCTCTATGTGCTTCGTACGAGCATGAAAGACTGGGTTCCTGGCCAACTGTATACTGCTAATGTTGTCATAGACCCAAATCTACAAGTAGCTTCCTCAACCAAGCTACCTCACATGCTGCCATAGTAGCTCCTCTGTACTCGGCCTCTGTACTCGATAGAGCAACGATAGTAGGCTGCTTCTTGCTGCTCCAAGTCACAGTAGCACTCCCCAAAGAAAACATGAAGCCACTGGTAGATCTTCTATCTGAGATACTACCAGCCCAATCAGCATTTGTGTACCCATGTACACATATCTCTGTCCCAGTCTCATAGAATAGTCCACAATGCAAAGTAGACCTCACATACCTCAGTATGCGTCTCACTGCATCCAAATGCGGTTTCCGTGGAACGTGCATAAACTGACTCACCAACCCAATACCAAAGCTCAAATCTGGTCTGGTGATCGTCAAAGTGAGTTTGAGAGCTTGAGCTCTTACAAGCACACACACACACACTCACAAAACCCTAATAGAGAACACACAAGGTGAGAGGCTGAAAATCTTCTTCTTCTTCACTCAACACTCAACACACCATATACAAGATAAGAGTATAATTAATATGAAAGGTACTCAACCAATACATACACGGGTTCTCTATAGTGTGAACCCAACTAAAAATGAGCTGGCGCTATAACTATGCCAGTCTCTAGAATGGCTGTCACACAGCCTGTCATCCCACTGGCTGCATATCACCCAAGATCTCACCAACCATGCCAGTAGTGTAAGTGTGGGGCCTATCCCCCAGGCGGATCATCAGTGTTCACCGCCTCACTAGACGAGCTCGATATCTCAACAAGTTCACGATCACTACCCCTTGCCTTCCACCAAATACATGTTGGAAAGAGTCGCCTTGAAGCAAAAGCTTATAGCTTGTTTTGCATGCCTTCTTAGGCTCTACAACCAAGTTATGATTGACCTAGCCCCCCACCAATGCAAAATATCATTTGCTATGTCTATTGCATCATTTGCTATAGAATGGGAGACCTATGCATATTGCATTATTTGCTATGGAATGGGTAATCTATGTCTATATTGCATCATGCCATTTGGCTTGACCATGCCCTTGCTAGCTTCTTGATGTGTATAACTTTCAAGGATCTCCTTTGGAAGATCCTAGAAATATTCATTGATGACCTATGTGTATTGCATCATTTGCTACAAAATGGGGAACCTATGTGTATTGCATCATTTGATATAGAATGGGAAACCTATGTGTATGCATCATTTGCTATGGAATGGGGAGCCTATGCATGCCCTTGCCACCTTCTTAATGTGTATAACTTGGATTGCATATGGAAGATCCTAGAAATATTCATTGTGATCTATGCATGTACTCCAAATGGAAGGAGCATCTTGCTCTTTAAGAGATATAGACTCTAGTGCATCTTGCAAAACCCACTTAAATGCCAATTCTTGATTAAACATGGTGTCATCCTTGGACACGTCATCTATAATAATAGAAACTATATAGATGAGGATAAGTTCTACGTTATCTTACACTCATCAATTAAAAGTGGTGCACAGATTCATGGGGCATGTACGGTATTATAGAAGATTCATCTTCTTGTATGCCATATATGCCAGACTCTTGTATCTTGTATAAGATGTTGATTGTCTTTGGATGGATAGATAAATGCCAATGGCCATACAAAAAAATCAAGGAGTTAACAAGAACACCCATCCTGAGATCCCCTAACCACGATCTAGTTTTCCATGTATATATCGATGCTTCAACATTTGCTATTGGATGGGTATTAGTATAGTTAGGGAGCACAACATAGACTTCCAATGTGACCTTTCTTAGCCATCAACTCAATGACAATAAAAAAAACTATATAACCATGGAAAGAGAGGGATTAGCCATGGCATATGCTATAAAGAAGTACATGCATTACCTCTTGGCTACCAAATTTGCTTTCATTGTTATATTTGTTGGTGAATAACCTTACACCGTGGGGTGCATCATTAGTTCAACTTCACCATCATTATGTAAAAGGGATTTGTGAATGTCTATGTCAACCAAATTTCTATGTAAAATGGGTTTGTGCATGTTTATGTCAAAACGACATTTCCAGAATTCCAATTGGACAAGAATCCCCTCTACGAGTGGAAGATGATCTATTTAAGGTTGCTTCATTGTTCCACATTGATCATATACTAGATTGGAGAAGACATCACCCACTTCTAGGACAATGGATTTACCATTTACCATCTCATTTAAGGAGAGATACATGCATCTCATTTAAGAAAGAAGCCCCTTATCAATTGATAGTAGTAGGATTTCCCATCTCTCATCAAGAAGGAGAGATACATGCACCTCACTAGGAAGGAAGTCCCCTATCAATTGATAGTAAGATTTCACATTGACCATCTCATCAAGAAGGAAAGATAGCTACACCTCATTGGGAAGGAAGCCCCCTATCAAATGATAGCAAGAATTATTTACAAGATGGGTGAAGATAACTTTGTCGTCGTTCTTGAGCAAGCCCATTCTTACACACTTTGGTAAGGACATGATTGCCCATAAGGATCTCTAGCCCGACTTGGTGTCCTACAATCTTTGTAGATGTAATTGAGTTCGTTAAATATTTTAATTAACAAAAGATTGAACATGGCACCTCAAGCATACATGGCTATGGTGTGCTTTACCCTAATTACTATGATTAAAGAGAACACTAATCCTATGGTGGATGTAGCCTAGTTAACAATATAATGATGATCCTAATAATTTAATCAAGGTTGATTTAAGAACAATTAGGTTACAAGATGGAAAATTGTACTCATTGAGAGGCTTGAAAGCTTCTTGTTCCTATTGATATCCAAGTGTGATGTGGTTGTATGCTCTTGATCCTGGTCCTCTACTCATACCTTTCCCTCAATGGCACCACAAATCTCAATGGGAATTGGTCATAGGAATGACCATTCTTTGGGGGAGAGAGAGATATGCTTAATTTAAGCATAAATGTAAACTTTATGTGTTTAATCACTAAAATTCATTAGAGAGCTTCATTTGCATTGAAGAATCATTCAATTGAATACTTCTCAAGCTTGAGAGGGATTGAGAAGTGAAAAACATTTAGAGATTAAGAAAAAAAACATAAAGTCACACTTTACCTCCTGTTTTGCTTGATTCTTTAGTCTTAGGAGAGAGACCCCCAACCAATCAATTGGTTTAGTATGTTGAAGAAGACTCCAAGAAGATTGAAGAGAGAGAGAGAATCTCCAATCTCTCTAAATTGTAGAGGATTTTTAGAGGATAATAGAAAATATCATTATTTTAGTATAATACTGGCATGGTATAGTTCATAGATGATAATACAAAAGAATGAGGGTCTATTTATAGGTGAGGGAGGCCATTAACTGAGTCCAACTAAGTTCTAGAATTTTCCAGCTTGAGTTTGGCTGAATTTGGACAAGATTTGGACCAGTTTGGCTCCCTTTTTGATTTGGTTTGATCCAGGAGAGAGGAGAGATAAAAATATCTTAATATTTTTGAGTTTAAAACTCCTTCACATGTGTGAAATAGGAGCCTCCTTGAAGGCTCCCCCTTTCCTTACCAAGGTGTCAAAATGGTATGATTACTCCAAAATATCTCATTTTTTAGTAATATTTCATAAATTTTAACTAATTAATCTTGTACTTAGTCAACTCTTCATCTATGTGGGCATTTACTCATTTTTGGGTATTTTCTTTTATTCATTGGATTTATCTCATCCTAACACTTGGATTAATCTTATTGGTCCATAGGAACCTTAATTGGACCATAATCCAAAATTTTTAGAAAATCTTGGCCCTTAGGCTAAGGCCTTTTAAATTATTTTAAATTAATTTCAATTGCACCTTGGAAAATTTATTTTGATTTCTTGTTTTAGGGAAACATATTTTTGATATTTTTAGAATTTATATATCCAAAAATATCTTAATATTGAATTACCACTATCTAGAAATTTTCATCTTGCTAGGCAAAAATAAGGAAAAATAATATTTTCTTGTATTTAGAAACAGGGAATGATTAAAGGGTATTGAGGTAAAGGCTTATTTATTATTCAGGCTGAGGAGTAATCGTACATCCTCTTCCACTTGAAAAATGCGAGATGTCCTCATCTCGTACGGGTGGAGTATGATCTCTTTCATCTTCTTCTTCTTCTTCAATTGCTTCCAGCGTTACTGCCTTGGAAGTGGACGGCCGATTTGGGAACATCTCTCTTCGACTTCCCCTATTCTGAGGCAAAGGTCTTGCATCACTTTGGATTAAAATTGCGGGTTGGTTAGAGGGTCTACCTCTGGGATTTCCCTGATTTTGGCGAAAGGGAACTTGATTACTCTGCAAGGAAGAAGCTGGAGTCTGGAATCTTGGTCCCTGATTTCCCTGCCCCGAAAACCTTGATCCAAAAGGAGTTGGGCAATCCATACTGCGATGTCCAAATCCTTGACAGTTATAGCATTTCACTTCCTTGTTCAAGGGTGGAACTTCTGAAGTTGAATTCCAGGGGATTGACTTATGGGAAAGGGACCTTTCTTCCATTCTGGAACTTTCCATACTCAGAGCTTGACCTTGTTGTCTCTTAGACGGTGGAAGGTTGGAATCACCTCTTGGAGTTAGAAACCTTTTGAAAGATGATGGTGTTGGCTTCGGTGGGACCTTGACATCAAAGGCCTTGGCGAAATCCCTCACCATCCGCACTGCTTTGGCTATGGAAACTCGCTTGGCATTCTTCACTAGGATATTCAAAGGTTCGTTCAGTCCCCGAATGAACCTGGCCAATCATCTGTTCTTCATCTAGGGGTGGCGAGTATTTGAGGAGGAGAGCAAACGCTTGGTGATACACTTCAATAGTTCTGCTCCCCTGGGTTAACTCTAAGAACTCGTTCATCTTGATTTCTAAAAAGTCGGGAGGACAAAATCTCTTCCTTAGGTAAATTTTGAGATCATTCCATGTCTGAGTGTTCTGATTTCTAGACGGTTTTTCTCGCAGTGGTTTCTCCATGCCACTCTGGCCGTTTCTACTATCTTCAGCCTTGCAAGAGCCATTTTGCTCTTCTCATTGTACCCGGTGACATCCAAGTAGTCTTTCATTGCTTTGATCCACTTTTCCACAGCCTTGCCCAAGTTTTTCCCTCCACCCTTGAAAGGTCTAGGCTGCGATCTATGAAGAGTTTTACGAACATTCAAGTCGAGCTCTTCCTCATCGAGTTGGGGGTTATCATTCCTACCATGACGACCTCGATCCATGACCCTATCAATACGAAAATTCTTGTTAAGTCCCTTTATTTATAATTTAAATCCGACTTTAGATCCAACCGATTCTGGGGTTCTTTAGATTGGTCAGTCCCTCACAGAATCCTGAGATAAATATCCCTTCTAACAGAAGAACATACAGAACTCATTATCAGAGAATAATTTATTCATATTCTTAACAAAGTAATGGTCCATCAGACCGAAAATTTCATCTAAACATTCCTCCACGGGAATTTCAATTATGCAGGTTTTCAATTTGTCATCCCTTAACTAGAGTCACTAGGTCAAGGTCAAGAGTAGCAATCTGTCAGCACAATCCACTAATCTCATAGTGATTTGTTGAAGTCACAATCATCATTCCAATTATTATCATCATCACTGGGATTCATCCCATTCATCCTCATTGTGGCTTTGTTAAAGTTATCTTCTTTCAACTAGAATTCAAGAATCATTATCTTTCGATCAGAATCTGAATCAACTCATCAATTCTCAACCAGAATTCTAAAGTCATATAAATTAGCATTCGAATTCATCATTTGGATAGCATTTTTGCTTATAATTTCAAGGTCTTAGATTAACTCGTATATATTTCCAGTAAAGAGCTGCACTTATACCCTCGGTATATATAAGTAGTCACGGTCCTTGGAATTATAAGGTAAATACCATCATGTCTAGGCCTCAAGCAAGTCAGGGATTCCATACAATTGCAGTACTTCATCTGAAGACCCAATTACCTATTTATGAATCTTCATTCTGAATATCAATTTGTATGAATTTCATCACACAATTACAACCTTTTACTGCTACTTCATAAATTTTTGACATTTCTAGCTTCTCGGTTGATCCACTTTAGCCAATTCCCTCTGATACCAGCTGAAAGATCCCTGCCCCCTTTGCGCAACGAATTCGGGGGTGCTAGCAGCGGAAGTAGCACTTCTCACGTGGGGTAGGGCCTCTCACTCGGGGCCTCGCCCACCACGGATATCCGAACAAGAGACTAATCCCTCGGTTCTTCCAAAACCGAACCTGGAAAAACTTTCCTCGCCCAGAAAGCACGGGCGATTCCTCTAGGATATTTTTATTCTCACGTAGTCAAGGTCATCTGACCAAACTGATCCAACCAAACCTGTAAGTCACTTGGTTAGATCAAGGAAGAAACTAGCACTTTTGGATCATAGAGACCAACGCTTTTTTCCTCATCGAGAGGCACAACCGTTGATTCTTTTCCATAGAACAATTACTATCCGAGATTTACCTCATCTATCGTACCATAACAGAATTGAGTCTCATTTTAGGGATCCATCAGTCCAGCCTAACCCCATTCAGTCCCATGGGTTAGCCAACCACCCAACCATTGTAGTGATGGGATCCATTTAGGAATTTGGTTAGGTTTTGTCCCGGGTACCAAGGAAAGAGTTCCCAGGCCCCCTAGCCGGATTTTCATGCAAACTTCAAGCTAGTCACACCACTTACACACCCAATATGAAATTGCATATTTCACAAATTCAGCTATCTTTAAAACAATCTTTTAATGAAACCATAGAATCACCGATCATAATCCTCCAAAATATCTGGTTGAATTCTAATTTCCAACAATCATTCCTTCAACGGTGTACCTATGGCATCATTGGTATAACCAGAACGCTCACCACCTATCCAGTCAGGGGCCTTTTTGATAGTTCCTAGATCATAGTACCCAGCAATATATTTACTTATAAAAATCCAGATGGAATCTCCATTGAAGATCAGCAAGATCAACCAATAGATCCATATAAAAGAGCCATGGACTTATCCGTTTTGAGGACTAGCAAGGTCAATCAACCATATCCATGCCCGAATTCAGAAAACAACTCTTACTCCTTGTTCCAATATCTTCCTCAACGAACATGTGGGTATCTTCGGTGACCCAGAGCCCGAGCACCATATGGTTAGCACCCTCTAGGATCCTTCGCAGGTCACCTAGCACTTCACTCATAGGCCGCTTCCTTGGTCCCTTATCCACCGTATCGGAAGCTCACCATTTCAATCGAACCGAGGCTAGTCTCAAGACCTTGGCTGACCTTGCTACGCGAGACGTCCTCCATTGACTCTCCGTCAGCTGTTGCAACTTTATCAGTTAAGTCTCCAGGACCTCATTCACAAGACGGTAAAAAATGCTTCCCCAGCATTCTTGACATAAAACAGTCATTTAAAAATAGGTCATGAATACAATTTTTATAACGAACTCTCGTCTTTCCACATTGTTTCACATCAATCCACATTACTTAATCTAGTTCTAATCATATGTATTCCCATTGTCATTCATCCATTCTCATCCAATCCACATTACTTAATCCAGTTCTAATCAATTTTTATAACGAACTCTCGTCTTTCCACATTGTTTCACATCAATCCACATTACTTAATCCAGTTCTAATCATATGTATTCCCATCGTCATTCATCCATTCTCATCCAATCACATCATTACTTAATCCAGTTCCAATCATATGTATTCCCATCGTCATTCATCCATTCTCATCCAGTCACATCATTTTCCATCTCATCCATTCTCATCCAGTCACATCATTTTCCATCTCATCACACTTTTCACATTTATACTCATCACATCTTTTCACATTTATACTCATCACATCTCATCTACTCGTATCTACCCATATTCACATCTCATCGCATCACATTCATTTACATCTCATCCATATATATCTACCTCGATCCACATCACATCACATCCATTTCACCTCACATCTCATTCGTTCACATCTATCCTGATTCACATCCCATCACATCTCATCCATTCACATCACATCTCATTCATCCACATCTATCCCAATTCACATCACATTCATTCACATCACATATCATCCATTCACATCACATATCATCCATTCACATCTATCCCAATTCATATCACATTCATTCACATCACATATCATCCATTCACATCTATCCCAATTTACATCACATCTCATCACATCCATTTCACATCACATCTCGTTCATTTACAATCCATTTCACATCACATCTCGTTCATTCACATCACATCTCGTTCATTCACATCCCAATTCACATCCCGATTCACATCACATCACATCTCACCCATTCACATTCCATATCATTCATGCACATCCTGATTCACATGATCTCACATCTCATCCATTCACATCTCTCACTTCACATCCACATATATTCACATGACCTCACATCTCATCCATTCACATCACATATCATCCATTCACATCTCTCACTTCACATCCACATATATGCACATCACATCACATCATATCTCTTTACATCACATCACATCTTATCCACATCTACATCACATTCAGATCCACATCTCTTTACATTACACCACATCTACATCACATTCACATCCACATCCCTTTACATCACATCACATTCTTTCACATACACATCCACATCCATTCTTCCACATACACATCCACATCCATTCTTCCACATACACATCCACATCCATTCTTTCACATACATATTCACATCCATTCTTTCATATACACATCCACATCCGTTTACTTCACATCTCATCCACATTCATTTTCATTACACCACATCCTATCACATCCCATTTACATCTTATCACATCCCATTTACATCTTATCACATCCATTCACATCTTATCGCATCCCATTTATATCTTATCACATCCATTCACATCCTATCACATCCCATTTACATCTTATCACATCCATTCACATGTTGGAATTAGGGTTGCAGGAACGCACACAAAGCTTGGAGAAGAAGAAGCAAGAATGCACACAACACAAAGTGTATTAGATTGTGTCAATGTACAAAAGATAAGTTAGCCCTAGAATGATGGGTGTATATACAAGCCGGGGGAAAAAACCTCCTAAAGAGGAAAAAAGTGCCCCGGCAGTCCTAAGTGTGTTCACACACATCACTGCCTGGGAGTGATGGTGTGAACGAGTGCCATGCCCGAAGTAGATCAATCCACAAAGGGGAGCAAGCCCAAAGCTTTGCGGAAAGCTTCGAACTTCTCACGAGGAAGCGCCTTTGTGAAAAGATCGGCGAGGTTGTCCTGTGTTGGCACATAGGCCAAGCTGATCTCTCCTGCTGAGAGTCTCTCCCTGACATAGTGATAATGCACCTCAATGTGCTTTGTGCGAGCATGAAAAACTAGGTTTCTCGCAACTGCTAATGCACTCTGACTGTCAGTGAAAATAGAGGTGGCAGACTCCTGTCCAACACCCAAGTCAGCCATAAGCCGTCTGAGCCACACACACTCAACTGTAGCTATGAAAGCTGCCCTATACTCAACTTCACAAATCGAAGTGGCCACAGTAGGTTGCTTCTTGCTCAACCAAGATATGCATGAGCTACCAAGCATGAAACAAAAACCACTTGTGGACACTCTTATGTCATAGCAACCAGCCCAATCTGAGTCTGAAAAAGCATGCAAATCTAGCGGCAACGATCCCCCCTTGGGATAAAACAACCCAAGATGTATGGTGCCACTCAAGTAGCGAAAGATGTGTTTAACTGCCTTCCAATGCTGAGACCCTGGGCTATGCATAAACCTACTCACCTGTGAGACTGCAAACTGAATGTCCGGCCTTGTAATGCATACATAGATGAGGCAACCAACAGCTGTCTGATAGAGTGTGACATCAAACTGATCTCCAGCATCATGAAGACTCAACTTCAAACCTATCTCCATTGGAGTAGCAATAGGCTTGCAGTCTTCAAGGCCAAATCTCCGCAACAATGTCTCAATATACTTTGTTTGACACAAAGCAATACCTCCATCACACTGCTTAAACTGTATCCCCAAATAATGATGCAAATGCCCCAAATCTGACATCTCAAAAGAGGCATTCAAATCAGCCTTAAAATCAGCAATATGACTCTCATTTGGTCCTGTGAGCAGCATGTCATCGACATAGAGAGTAATGATTAGATGTACATCATCCACACGTTTAGCATACAAAGTGCTTTCTGTTGGACTATTCTGAAAACCATGTGTAGTCAAATATGCATGTATCTTTTCATACCAAGCTCGTAGAGCTTGCTTTAAACCATATAAAGCCTTTTTCAACCTGCACACTTTGTTTTCCTGCCCTCTTCGAGCAAAACCACAAGGTTGCGATACATACACCTCCTCATGCAAATCTCCATTCAAGAACGCAGTCTTTATGTCCAAATGATGTACATTCCAACCATTATGAGCTGCTAATGCACAAATGCTACGAATGGTAGTTGTAAGATTCCTCCCCCAACCCCCTTTTGATATCTAGTATCTTCCCCTGTAATCAATTCCTCTTCAGAAATATAAAGACCTTGTTTCTAACTGTTTTAACCTAGAGAGAGAAAATATTCTAGAGAGAGAATATTCAGATTTTTAATATTTTTAGATAAAAAATTATCTCATCTTATTAAAATAAGTTCCCCTGAAACAAAAAGTCAAAAAGAACTTTCCAATGTGCAATTAGAATTTATTGGAAATATAAAGGACCTTAGCCTAAGGGTCTAGATTTTCAGAAATTTCTGGATTATGGTCCAATTAAAGTTCCTATGGGCCAATAGCATCAATCCATGTGTAGGGAGGAGATAAATCCAATTTTGTAAAAGAAGATACCCAAAAATGAGTAAATGCTCACATAAGATGAAGAGTTAAAAATGTACAAGGTTTATTAGTAAAAAACTATGAGCAATGTACAAGGTTTATGAGTAAAAAACTATGAGTTACTTAATTTGATGAATGCTATTGAAGTTAATTGATTAATGATAGTTAAGAATTACATAAATTTCCATTTATGCTTAATTCAAATGGTTTTCATGTCATTTCTCTCTCTCACTCAAGAAATGGTCATACTCATGACCCATTCTCAACCCAAATGAAACTTTTCATAAAGCTTTTCCTTAATCCAAGATTAATCTATGCTTGAGGCCAAATTAATGGCTTTTTTCTATGCTTTTAGTTTATGTATTTCATGAATATTGATGATTCAATCCATTATGGATTAATGATCCAATTAGGGATCATTCTAATTATTTTCTTAATGATAAGCTTTATCTCTTAGAAAAATTGAGATTTATCAATCATAGCAGAGCGGAGCTATGGCAAAATTTTTATAAAAATTACGCATAAAATAATTTCATTCAAAGCATAAAAAGAGGACTTCCTACCATATTCTAGGAATTATCATCCTAGATTAATTGAAAGATATTCATTGTAATCCTAGAGAAATTGATTTTTATATTATGCATAATTGATTTTCATGCATAGAGGTATGCATAAAAGATTATTATTTTAACATAAAAGTGTTACTTTTATCATAATTAGATTTCATGCATAGAGGTATGCATAAAAGATTATTATTTAATATAAAAGTGTTACTTTTATCATAATTGAATTTCATGCATAGAGGTATGCATAAAAGTTGATTATTTTATTGTAAAAGTGTTACTTTTATCATATTGGATTTCATGCATAGAGGTATGCATAAAAGATATTCTTTTTATACTAAAAGTGTGAATTTTCATAAATGGATTTTATGCATAACTTAGATGCATAAGAGAAATTCTTTTATTCTAAAAGTGTAATTCCTACCAAATTGAATTTATGCATAAGAAGATGGATAAAGATTGATTTTTAATTCAAAAGTGTCATTCTCATCTAAATTGAATTTATGCATAGAAAAATGCATAAAAGATTGAAATTTAATTCAAAAGTGTCATTTTCATTTAAAATGAATTTATGCATAAGAAGATGCATAAAAGATTGATTTTTACTTTGAAAGTATTAATCTCCTTAAATAGAATTTATGCATAAATAAATGTGTAAAGAAATCTTATATCAAATATAAGAATTCTCTTGTATTCTATAAATAGATATGAGATGTGATAGGATGTGATAAGAGGTGTATAAGATGTGATAAGATGCTTATGAAATAAGTTAGGAGGTGATAAGATGAATTAAGATGTGATAAGATGTGTATGGGATGAGGTAAGAAGTGTATGTGATAGGATAAGATGTATATGGGTTGTGATAGGGCGAGAATGGATGTGATGTAAAAGATTAGATGTGAAGGCATATGGGGTTATATGAATGGGAATGTGGAAATGGATGTATGTATGTGGATGTGTGGATGTGGAGATGGGAGTGTGGATGTATGAAGGTGAAAATGGATGTATGCATGAAGATGTATATGCATAGATGTGAATGTGGATGTAGATGTGGTTGTATAGATGTGAATGTGGAATGTGGATGTGGATGTATGTATGTATGTGGATGTAGATGTGGATGTATAGATGTGAATGGAAATGTGGATGTGGATGTGGATGTATGTATGTATATGGATGTGGAATGTGGATGTGGATGTGGATGTATGTATGTATGTGGATGTAGATGTGGATGTATAGATGTGAATGGGAATGTGGATGTGGATGTATGTATGTATGTGGATGTGGATGTATGAATGAGGACGTGATAGTGAATGTATGCATGTGGATGTGGATGTATGGATGTGGATATGGATGTGTATGTATGAATGTGGATATGGGATGTAGATGTATAAATAAGGATGTGAAAATGGAGGTAAGCATGTAGATGTGGATGTATGGATGTGAATGTGGATGTGGATGTGGATGTATGGATGTGGATATGGATGTGAATATATGATATGTGATGTGAAGGAATCTGAAGTGAAGAGATGGAAAATGATGTGATGGGATGAGTACACATATAAATGGAATGTGGAATAAGTAATGTGGATTGATGAGGGATAATGTGGAAAAATGAGAGTTTATATAGAAACTGTATTTGTAAACTGTTTGTAAATACTGTTTGTAAATGGCTATTTTATGTCAAGAATGCTGGGGAAGCATTTTGACCGTCTTCTGATTAAGGTCGTGGAGACCTAACTGATAAAGTTGCAACTGTTGAGACGGAGAGTCAATGGTGGACGTCTCGCGTAGCAAGGTCGGCCGAGGTCTTGACCAGCCTCGATTCGATTAAAATGGTGAGCTTCCGGTACGGTGGATGAGGGACCAAGGAAGCGGCCTATGAGTGAAGCGCTAGGTCACCTGCGGCGAAGGATCCTAGAGGGTGCTGACCATACGGTGCTCGGGCTCTGGGTCGCCTAGGATACCCACGCGTGCGTCGAGGAAGATATTGGAACGAGTAAGAGTTGTTTTCTGAAACCGGGCATGGATCTGGTTGATTGACCTTGCTGGTCTTCAATGGACGAGTCCATGGCTCTTTTTATGGATCTGTTGGTTGATCTTGCTGATCTTCAACGAGAGTCCATCTTGATTTTTATAAGTGATTATATTGCCAAGTATTATGGGCTAGGAACTATTGAAAAGGCCCCTGTGAGTGGACAGGTGGTGAGCGTTCTAGTTGCCAATGATGCCATAGATACTTTGATGAAGGAATGATGAAAAATTATGAATCAACCGGATAAATTGGAAGATTGTGATTAGTGGTACTATGGTTTCATTAAAGGATTGTTTTAAAGTTAGCTAATGCTAAGAAAAAGGTAATTTCATATTGGGTATGTAAGTGGTGTGGCTAGTTTTATATTTGCATGAACTTCCGGCTAGGGGGCCTTGGAACTCTTTTCCTTGGTACCCGAGACAAAACCTAACCGAATTCCAAATTGGATCCCATCACTACAGTGGTTGGGCGGTTGACTAACCCATGGGATCGGATGGGGTTAGGCTGGACTGATGTATCTGTAAATCGAGACTCAAATTCTATTATTACGATAGATAAAGTAAATCCCGGACAGTAATTATTCTATGGATAGGAATCAACGGCTGTGCCTCTTGAATGGGAAAAAAAGCGTTGATCCCAATGATCCAAGTGCAAGTTTCTTCCTTGATCTGATCAAGTATCTTGAAGATGCAATTGGATCAGCTTGATCAGAAATGATCTTGACTACGTTAGAGTAAAAAGTTTTCCTGGTGGAATCACCCGTGCTTTCCGGTAAAGAAAGTTTTTTCCGGGTTCGATTTTGGAACAACCGACGGATTAGTCTCTTATCTGGATATCCGTGGGTGAGGCCCCGAATGTGGGACCCTTGTCCCGCGCGAGAAGTGCTACTTACGCTGCTAGTATCCTGAATCCGTTGCTCGGTGGGGGAACAGGGATCTCACAGTTGGTATCAGAGCGAATTGGCTAATAAAGATCAACTGGGAAACCAAATATGTCAAAAATTTATCAAGAAGCACAAAAAGGTTGTAATTGTGTGATATAATTCATACAATTTGATATTCAAACTGAAATTCGTAATTTGGTAATGGGGTCTTCAGGTGGAAGTACCGCAATTATATAGAATCCCTGACTTGCTTGAGGCCTAGACATGATGGTATTTACCTTATAATTCCAAGGGCCGTGAGTGACTACCGTATATATCGAGAGTATAACTGCAGCTCTTTACTGACAGTATATACGAGTAAATCTAAGACTTGAAATTATAAGCATTAATGATGATGATTTCGAATGTGGTTGATATGATTTTTAATTCTGTTTGAGAACTGATGAATTGATTTGGATTCTGATTGAAAAATGATGATCCCTGAAATTTGGTTGAAATGTAATAAGCTGAGCGAAACCTCAATGTGGATGATTGGGACGAGTCCTTGTGTGATGATAATGATTTCAGCAAATCACTATTAGATTAGTGGATTGTGCTGTCAAATTGCTACTGTTAACACTTGATTTGGTAGATCAAGTTAAGGGATGACAAATTGAGAACTTACTTAACTGAAATTCCCGTGGAGGAATGTTCATCATTAGAAGGAAATTTTTCGGTCTAATGGACCATTATCGTGTTAAAGATATGAATGATATGATTTGAATGAATTGTTATTTAATGATGAGTTCTATATAAGGGATATTATCCCAATATTTTGTTGGGTTGACCAGAATATAAGGAACCCCAGAATAAATTGGATCTTAAGAAAATGAGTTATCCTCTACTTTGCGAGATGAGGACATCTCACACTTTTTAAGTGGGGTAGAATGTAAGATTCCTCCCCCAGCCTTTGAGGTATACAGGAGTAAGAACCTCCCTTTCTGATCTTATAATTATTTCCTCTCTAAAATAAAATAAAGATTCTATTTAAAAAAAAGGGGAAGACCCTTTTTCCTACTTTCTTAGGAACCCCACCTGTTTTAAGGATTCAGAACGATGAGTTCAGAAGTGAGAATCGGTGTTTTGGATACCAAGGTTTTGGTCTTCATTCGAGTACGTCCCAAAAGAAATTCTTTATCTCTTGGGAAGTATAAGAAGTTTTTCCCCAGATATTGTGGACCATATTTGAATTTAAAGAGAGTAGGTGACAGCCTACGAGCTTCTTTTAACTCCTCATCTCAAAGTTCTTAATGTATTTCATGTAAGCCTTTTAAAGAAAAATATGCCAAAACCAATTCATCGAAAGGCGGTAAAACTTCAGTGAGGCAAGATACCCCGTTGGCTTCTAGGTTACGCTAGTTCCTTCTTCTATATAAGTCGTAACTTTTACTTGTCGCTCGCAGTAATCTTACTTCCATTGATCTCCTTTCTTTCTTAATCTCCTTTATGGCTTGGCAGCAAGAATTAGTTTTATCCATGATGATTTCTCACCTTCAAGATGCAAGCGAGTCTGTGAAGAAGGAGTTTATAGAACAGTATGAGCGCTCACTTTTCCCTCACTTGGGAACTTCTGTAGCTCAGACCAAATGGCAGACCTATCAAAACATAACTAGGGTAACACCTTGGAAACATCAACACTTTCGTAACAATGTTCGCTTGGCCATGGTTATTGAAGCTTTGGGTTTGGGTCCCCGATACTACTGTGTGATGAGATCAAGGCATGGTGGATTTTTTGAGCGGGTCTTCTTACTGGCGTGTTTTCTTCCTCATGAGAAGATATGCCTTTACCCCGTTTTTGGCTTACCTCTCAGAGGTCCTTTTGTTAGATCACCTCATACCACTGAGATAGGTGCGGCAATAACCAACAAAATTATTCCCATAGATGAGTTACCTTATACATGCGCAGCTTGTGAGTGCTGCTTTTGTGATCATATGATGGACGGGCTTATGGAAGTGTAAAGAGTTCTTCTATCTTTACTGTATATGTTTCAAGAATGAATAAAGTTTAAATCTTGTTCTTGTCTTGAATCTTACTCTCTTTGAGACTTTTCTTGGTGGTTAATCTTTATTCGTGCATCTTGCGAAATTATCCCAAGTTGTGAGATGAGAACATCTCACGTTTTTTAAGTGGGGTAGAATGTAAGATTCCTCCCCCAACCCCCTTTTGATGTCTAGTATCTTCCCCTGTAATCAATCCCTCTTCAGAAATATAAAGACCTTGTTTCTAACTGTTTTAACCTAGACAGAGAAAATATTCTAGAGAGAGAATATTCAGTTTTTTAATATTTTTGGATAAAAAATTATCTCATCTTATTAAAATAAGTTCCCCTGAAACAAAAAGTCAAAAAGAACTTTCCAATGTGCAATTAGAATTTATTGGAAATATAAAGGACCTTAGCCTAAGGGTCTAGATTTTCAGAAATTTTTGGATTATGGTCCAATTAAAGTTCCTATGGGCCAATAGCATCAATCCATGTGTAGGGAGGAGATAAATCCAATTTTGTAAAAGAAGATACCCAAAAATGAGTAAATGCTCACATAAGATGAAGAGTTGAAAATGTACAAGGTTTATTAGTAAAAAACTATGAGCAATATTAAAAATATGAGATATTTTGGGTATCCAAAAATGAGTAAATGCTCACATAAGATGAAGAGTTGAAAATGTACAAGGTTTATTAGTAAAAAACTATGAGCAATATTAAAAATATGAGATATTTTGGGTATAATGATTCCATTTTAACACATATGTAAGGAAGGGGAGTTCTTTAAAGGAGATGCATATTTCACACAAGATGAAGAGTTGAAAATGTACAAGGTTTATTAGTAAAAAACTATGAGCAATATTAAAAATATTCGATATTTTGGGTATCCAAAAATGAGTAAATGCTCACATAAGATGAAGAGTTGAAAATGTACAAGGTTTATTAGTAAAAAACTATGAGCAATATTAAAAATATGAGATATTTTGGGTATAATGATTCCATTTTGACACATATGTAAGGAAGGGGAATTCTTTAAAGGAGGTGCATATTTCACATGCTTGAATGAGTTTTAAACTCAAAAATAATGTGATATTTTTATCTCTCCTCTCTCTTGAACCAAACCAAATCAAAATGGAACCAAACCGAATCAAAAAAGTAACCAAACTAGGTCCAAATTCAACCAAATTGAATTTAGAAAATTCTAGAATTCAGTTAGCTTTGGTTAGAGCTTCCCTCTCCTATAAATAGAACATGAGTCCTTTGGAAAAAAATATAGAAGAATTTACTACACTAGAGTTATGCTGAAATAATGCTAATTTCTACTATTCTCTAAAATTCTCTCCAAATTGAAGAAATTGGAGCTTCCCTCTTTCTTCAATCCCCATTGGTGGCTCCATCAACATACTTAACCAATTGATTGGTTAAGTATCAATCCCCATTGGTGGCTCCATCAACATACTTAACCAATTGATTGGTTGGGGGCCTCTACCGTGAACAAAGAATCAAGCAAATTGTAAGGTAAATGGTGAATTTTGATCTTTTCTATAATTTCTCAATGCTTCTCTCTTCTCAACCCCTCTCAAGCTTGAGAAGCTTAATTAGAATGGTTTTTGAATGCTATTGAAGTTAATTGATGAATGGTAGTGAAGAGTTACTTAATTTGATGAATGCTATTGAAGTTAATTGATTAATGATAGTTAAGAATTACATAAATTTCCATTTATGCTTAATTCAAATGGTTTTCATGTAATTTCTCTCTCTCACTCAAGAAATGGTCATACTCATGACCCATTCTCAACCCAAATGAAGCTTTTCATAAAGCTTTTCCTTAATCCAAGATTAATCTATGCTTGAGGCCAAATTAATGGCTTTTTTCTATGCTTTTAGTTTATGTATTTCATGAATATTGATGATTCAATCCATTATGGATTAATGATCCAATTAGGGATCATTCTAATTATTTCCTTAATGATAAGCTTTATCCCTTAGAAAAATTGAGATTTATCAGTCATAGCAGCGGAGCTATGGCAAAATTTTTATAAAAATTACGCATAAAATAATTTCATTCGAAGCATAAAAAGAGGACTTCCTACCATATTCTAGGAATTATCATCCTAGATTAATTGAAAGATATTCATTGTAATCCTAGAGAAATTGATTTTTATATTATGCATAATTGATTTTCATGCATAGAGGTATGCATAAAAGATTATTATTTTAACATAAAAGTGTTACTTTTATCATAATTAGATTTCATGCATAGAGGTATGCATAAAAGATTATTATTTTAATATAAAAGTGTTACTTTTATCATAATTGAATTTCATGCATAGAGGTATGCATAAAAGTTGATTATTTTATTGTAAAAGTGTTACTTTTATCATATTGGATTTCATGCATAGAGGTATGCATAAAAGATATTCTTTTTATACTAAAAGTGTGAATTTTCATAAATGGATTTTATGCATAACTTAGATGCATAAGAGAAATTCTTTTATTCTAAAAGTGTAATTCCTATCAAATTGAATTTATGCATAAGAAGATGCATAAAGATTGATTTTTAATTCAAAAGTGTCATTCTCATCTAAATTGAATTTATGCATAGAAAAATGCATAAAAGATTGAAATTTAATTCAAAAGTGTCATTTTCATTTAAAATGAATTTATGCATAGGAAGATGCATAAAAGATTGATTTTTACTTTGAAAGTATTAATCTCCTTAAATAGAATTTATGCATAAATAAATGTGTAAAAAAATCTTATATCAAATATAAGAATTCTCTTGTATTCTATAAATAGATATGAGATGTGATAGGATGTGATAAGAGGTGTATAAGATGTGATAAGATGCTTATGAAATAAGTTAGGAGGTGATAAGATGAATTAAGATGTGATAAGATGTGTATGGGATGAGGTAAGAAGTGTATGTGATAGGATAAGATGTATATGGGTTGTGATAGGGCGAGAATGGATGTGATGTAAAAGATTAGATGTGAAGGCATATGGGGTTATATGAATGGGAATGTGGAAATGGATGTATGTATGTGGATGTGTGGATGTGGAGATGGGAGTGTGGATGTATGAAGGTGAAAATGGATGTATGCATGAAGATGTATATGCATAGATGTGAATGTGGATGTAGATGTGGTTGTATAGATGTAAATGTGGAATGTGGATGTGGATGTATGTATGTATGTGGATGTAGATGTGGATGTATAGATGTGAATGGAAATGTGGATGTGGATGTATGTGAATGTGGATGTAGATGTGGATGTATAGATGTGAATGTGGAATGTGGATGTGGATGTATGTATGTATGTGGATGTGGAATGTGGAATGTGGATGTGGATGTGGATGTATGTATGTATGTGGATGTAGATGTGGATGTATAGATGTGAATGGGAATGTGGATGTGGATGTATGTATGTATGTGGATGTGGATGTATGAATGAGGACGTGATAGTGAATGTATGCATGTGGATGTGGATGTATGGATGTGGATATGGATGTGGATATGGATGTGTATGTATGAATGTGGATATGGGATGTGGATGTATAAATAAGGATGTGAAAATGGAGGTAAGCATGTAGATGTGGATGTATAAATAAGGATGTGAAAATGGAGGTAAGCATGTAGATGTGGATGTATGGATGTGAATGTGGATGTGGATGTGGATGTATGGATGTGGATATGGATGTGAATATATGATATGTGATGTGAAGGAATCTGAAGTGAAGAGATGGAAAATGATGTGATGGGATGAGTACACATATAAATGGAATGTGGAATAAGTAATGTGGATTGATGAGGGATAATGTGGAAAAATGAGAGTTTATATAGAAACTGTATTTGTAAACTGTTTGTAAATACTGTTTGTAAATGGCTGTTTTATGTCAAGAATGCTGGGGAAGCATTTTGACCGTCTTCTGATTAAGGTCGTGGAGACCTAACTGATAAAGTTGCAACTGCTGACGGAGAGTCAATGGTGGACGTCTCGCGTAGCAAGGTCGGCCGAGGTCTTGACCAGCCTCGATTCGATTAAAATGGTGAGCTTCCGGTACGGTGGATGAGGGACCAAGGAAGCGGCCTATGAGTTAAGCGCTAGGTCACCTGCGAGGCGAAGGATCCTAGAGGGTGCTAACCATACGGTGCTCGGGCTCTGGGTTGCCTAGGATACCCACGCTTGCGTCGAGGAAGATATTGGAACGAGTAAGAGTTGTTTTCTGAAACCGGGCATGGATGTGGTTGATTGACCTTGCTGGTCTTCAATGGATGAGTCCATGGCTCTTCAATGGATGAGTCCATGGCTCTTTTTATGGATCTGTTGGTTGATCTTGCTGATCTTCAATGAGAGTCCATCTTGATTTTTATAAGTGATTATATTGCCAAGTATTATGGGCTAGGAACTATTAAAAAGGCCCCTGAGTGGACAGGTGGTGAGCGTTCTAGTTGCCAATGATGCCATAGATACTCTGATGAAGGAATGATGGGAAATTATGAATCAACCGGATAAATTGGAAGATTGTGATTAGTGGTACTATGGTTTCATTAAAGGATTGTTTTAAAGTTAGCTGATGCTAAGAAAAAGGCAATTTCATATTGGGTGTGTAAGTGGTGTGGCTAGTTTTATATTTGCATGAACTTCCGGCTAGGGGGCCTTGGAATTCTTTTCCTTGGTACCCGAGACAAAACCTAACCAAATTCCAAATTGGATCCCATCACTACAGTGGTTGGGCAGTTGGCTAACCCACGGGATCAGATGGGGTTAGGCTGGACTAATGGATCCGTAAATCGAGACTCAAATTCTATTATTACGATAGATAAAGTAAATCTCGGACAGTAATTGTTCTATGGATAGGAATCAACGGCTGTGCCTCTTGAATGGGGAAAAAAGCGTTGATCCCAATGATCCAAGTGCAAGTTTCTTCCTTGATCTGATCAAGTATCTTGAAGATGCAATTGGATCAGCTTGATCAGAAATGATCTTGACTACGTTAGAGTAAAAAGTTTTCCTGGTGGAATCACCCGTGCTTTCCGGTAAAGAAAGTTTTTTCCGGGTTCGGTTTTGGAACAACCGACGGATTAGTCTCTTATCCGGATATCCGTGGGTGAGGCCCCAAATGTGGGACCCTTGTCCCGTGCGAGAAGTGCTACTTTCGCTGCTAGTATCCTGAATCCGTTGCTCGGTGGGGGAACAAGGATCTCACAGTAGTCATACGACAAGTGGGAGCAAAGGTCTCATCAAAATCAATGCCCTTTTCTTGAGCATAACAACAACAAGTCTAGCTTTATAGCGATCAACATTGCCATTTGGCTTTCGTTTCAACTTAAAAAACCACTTACATCCAATGGCCTTTTTACCAATAGGCAAATCACACAAAGACCATGTACCATTCTTCATTATAGCATCATATTCACTTTGCATTGCAGCCAACCAATTTTCTGATTTTTGTGCCTCATTAAATGAAAGAGGTTCTTCCTCTTCACACATACTAGACACAGCCAAAGCATAACAATCTGATGCATAAGAGGCAAGCTGAAAACCTGAATGAGTATGACTAGACATAGGTGCATCAATTTTACTATCACGCAAGGTTTGCACCAGCCATTTAGGCATACCTCTAGCCTGCTCATTTTCAGCCCTATCCTCATAGATTACATCCTGTAAATCTGCATCAGAAATAGGCTGATCTATGATGTCGTTTGAAATCTGCATAGGCTGAGTATTTGCCTCATTAGGACTTACATTTGAATTCCCACGTGTAAATAGAGGCAACAACGTATCAAATACATTCCGTGAGCTCACACCTGTCTCTTTGGTACATGATAACAAAGGCTGCACAGCATCTTCCACAAAAACAACATCTCGACTAATTAAGATATGCTTTGACTGCGGATGATACAATCTGTAACCCTCGCTCTCAGCACTATAACCAACAAAAATGCATTTGATAGCCTTATCATCCAATTTTTTGCGTTGTTGCATAGGCACTAAAGCATAGGCCAAGCAACCAAAGACACGCAAGTGACCAATAGAAGGCTTCTTGCCATGCCAAGCTTCGTATGGAGTAATAGACTGCAAGGCCTTAGTGGGACACCTGTTGAGTACAGCACACATGACAGCCTCAAGCCAAAATGCATGTGGCAAAGCTTGGCTCTTGACCATACATCGTGCCATCTCCTTAAGTGACCTATTTTTTCTCTCAGCAACACCATTTTGCTGAGGGGTATACGGCACTATACATTGGTGTTTTATCCCACGACTAGCCAGAAATGCATCAAACTCTTTAGACATGTACTCCCCCCCTCGATCAGAACGGAGGGTGCCCACATTACAATTGGATACATTTTCAACCATAAGCAAAAACTATTTGAAGCACAAAAACACTTCAAACTTTGCCTTCAGTGGATATACCTATGCATGCCTTGAGTAATCATCAATGAAAGTCACGAAGTACAAGTGTTTACCAAATGACGGAGTTTGCATAGGCCCCCATACATCACTATGTACAAGTTGCAATTTGCGAGTGGCCCGCACAGAACCATCCTTTGGAAACACAGAATGCTGCATTTTGCCCAAAATACAGCCTTCACAAACATGTTTCAATGGTGCCTCAAGAGGGGACAATGAAGCAACCATATCAAATTTTTGCAAATGCAGCAAACTAGCAAAGTTTAGATGACCAAAACGAGCATGCCATAGTTTTGCATCTGAAACTGCCTTTTCATCAGAAATTGCATTTGCTGAATCTTCCACACACTTGTCATAAGAATTGAGCCTATACAGCCCACGAAACAAGGTGCCAGATACAATAATCGTATCACCAGAAGTCAAATCATGAACAGTACATCTGTCATCCACAAATTTGGCTATAAGTCCAAGTCTAGCAAGCGCAGAGACAGATAATAGATTCTTCTTTATCCCTGGCACATACAAAGCATCTGAAAGTGTGAAAGCACTGCCATTTGCAGCAGTAAGCATAATTTTACCAATGCCCTTCACTGGGTAAGAAGCATTATTGGCACATGTGACAGTATTCCCATTAGGGACAGCCTCAAGAGAAGTGAACATATCACGATGCGAGGTAATGTGCTTTGTAGCACCACTGTCAAAATACCATACATGAGAGTCAACAGAAACTGCCAAACATGCATCATGTACAGATGGGTCATACTGGCAATATACGCTAAACGCCCATTCTGTATCCTGTACAACATTTGCAGAATTTGCATTTGTAGAAGCATCCGCTATTGTGGCTGCATTTGACTCTTTCTTCTTTGCCTCTTTAGCCTTTAGCTTAGGGCAATTCTTAATGACATGATCATTTGCCTTACAATAGTTGCACGTGATCTTTTTCTTGCCTTTATCAAGAGCCTTCTCAGACTTATTGTTGCTACCTGTGGAAGGAGAAGTTGCAGACTTATTAATAGGAGAAGAAACAGTGGAAGGGACTGCCTTACCACTTCTTCTCTACTGGGCAGCAATAAATGCTTGATCAACTGCACGCTACCTAGCCCTGTTTTGCCTGGACTGTGCTTCTTTGCAAGAGCTTGTTGACTAAATTATCATACTTGACAACATCAGGTCTGTCCTCAGTAACAAGTCTCCACGTGGAAGCAAAAGTCTGATATGACTCAGGTAAAGCATCAAGAACAGTCTGCACAAGAGAATGATCAGGAATAATCTCACCTGTAGAAATCAACTGTTCCTTGAGATCTTTAATCTCAGCAAGAAAAACGTTCATGTCATCATCTTCCTGCATAATCTTCGATTCTAGCTCTTTATGCAGGTAAGAGGTTTTTGCCTCGTTACGACCTGCATACAAACCAGCTAGAATATCCCAAGCCTGTTTTGCTGTTTTAGCTAAACGAATATGTGGGGTGATGTTACGTTTGACAGAAAGTGCAATCAAGGCATGAGCCTGCGCATCTTTACCATCCCAACGAGCTTGTTCAGCAGTGGGTAAAACAGCAGCAATAGTAGAGCTGCTAGAACCTGCAACATCCTCAACAGATCCTACATCCACTGAACTTGGACGTACGTCCATACCCTGCACAATGTTTCACACTCCTTTTGCAACCAAAACATGCTGCATCATGTATGCCCAAAGTGGGTAGTTGCTGTCTCCATCCAGTTTATCATCAGCAGACAACATGCGAAATACATCATTGCTGTTATCAGCCATGGCCCCACTGACTGAAACTGATGCAAAAGCTACCTGTAATAAAGCAAAGACTGAACAGAAAACAACTCGTGCTATGTAGCACGGTCCACAATAGAATACGTATGCCTGTTTTGCAAAAAACTGATGACTCCAAAATATCTCACTTTTTTTAGTAATATTTCATAATTTTTAACTAATAAATCTTGTACTCAGTCAACTCTTCATCTTATGTGGACATTTACTCATTTTTGGGTATTTTATTTTATTCATTGAATTTATCTCATCCTAACACTTGGATTAATCTTATTGGTCCATAGGAACCTTAATTGGACCATAATCTAAAATTTTCAAAAAATCTTGACCCTTAGGCTAAGGTCTTTTAAATCATTTTTAATTAATTCCAATTGCACATTGGAAACTTTATTTTGAATTTTTGTTTCAGGGAAACATATTTTTGATATTTGTAGAATTTTTATATCAAAAAATATCTCAATATTAAATTACCACTCTCTAGAAATTTTTATCTCACTAGGCAAAAAGAAGGAAAAATAATATTTTCTTGTATTCAAAAATAGGGAATGATTACAGGGTATTGAGGTAAAGGCTTTTCATTATTCAGGCTGAGGAGGAATCTTACAAAAGATGAAAAAGAACTTGCCATTATAACTTTAGGTTTAAGTGATAATCTCATCCATCATATTGACGGGAAAGATACCTCAAATGAAGTTTGGGAGACACTTGATGTATTTTTTGTAGTTCAAGCTAAGAACTCCAAAATCTCTCTTCTTATAAAGTTCTTCAAATTGAAAATTAATGTGGGAGATTCTCTTCCCACTCATCTAAACTATATGAAGAGCATTCTAAACCAACTTGTAGGAATCAACAAACACATTGAAGATGATGACGTCAGTACTTCTGAAGAGTCTACCACAAGATGAGTATGGTAACATTGTTTACCACTTACCAACCTCCCTTCTCCTTCACTATTGGATGTAGAGGCCTTCACTACTCGATGTAGAGGCTTATCTACTCAAAGAAGAGAAGAAGATCAAGCAAAGGCAAGGGCACATTTGCAAGGAGGATGGAGGGAGGATGTTTACTTTAACCAAGGAAGTGATAAGGAACATGGATTAAAGACATTCTTCAAAGGAGAAAGGAGTTTCCTAAGAAGTCTTGTAACTTCTACGGGGGTAAACTTACCATGAAGAGAAGGATTGTTTTTCAAGGAAAAAGGCTAAAAAATCCTTACTTGCAGAGGAAGCAAATTCAAGTGGAGATGAAGCAAAGGAAGAAGCAGGAGACTCACATGAGGCCAACTATCTTGAAGATAGCTGGGCTTTCTAAAAAAAAGAATACCTACCCTTCTACAGGCATCCCCATATCCTAAACTAGTTGTAAACATATTTAGGATCTAGAATTTGTCATCATAAATGGCATTATAGACCTAACTAGGGTAAGACCTATGGGCACCAGCATGGTCATCACACCCATCATTGTAAACAGTAACTACGACTAGCAACTTTAGTCAAGAATATTTTGTTGAGGGAGGGTGTTGGATTGAATACACCAAAATATCCTTTATGACATTAGGGAACAAGGGGCTAAGGTTCATAATAATTTTATCCATGTAAAAGAACCAATAGATGAGTTACAAATTAGAGCCTATGAGTTATGGAGAGGTGGAGAGATTTTAGGCTTTATGGAGGAGGTTTAGGAGAAGATGTAGGAGATGCTCCTTAGGTTCATGCCCACGAGTTCCTTCATTGAATTAGTGTAATCATGATGCCTATTTAAGAGGAAACTCAGTTAATACAAAGTGTGCATGATTATACTAATCACACCTATGCTTATGTTAATCCATGTCTTAATCTCCTTAGCTTAAGTGTTTCATTATGCTTCACCATTTTGCTTCTTGATCATTTTATGAGCCACCATGCTGCTTCTCGATCATTATGAGCCACCATAATTGTTGCTTTTACACGGATAAAATGATTATGAACCTTAGTCCCTTGTTACCTAATGTCATAAAAAAGGATATTTTGGTGTATTTAATCCAACATTAGGGCTTCATGTGGACAGGAAGATTGCCATCTATTGTTGTTGCAAGATAAGATTAATAGCATACAGTTGGCTAGGAATCCAGTGTTTCATATACGGAACAAACACATAGAGGTCCATATCACTTCATCAAAGAGAAGGTCTTGGTAGGAGATGTTGATCTCATATATGTCTGCATAGAGAAGAAGGTAGCTGATATTTTCATCAAGGCCTTGGGAGCAGATAAGCTTCGTAGATTTTGCAACTATGCTTGGAGTCTTGGAGATCGAGTTGAACTTGAGGGGGAGTGTTGAGATGTCAAGCTCAACACAAGTTGACACTCATGATGCACCTAAGTGACCGTTCCACATTTACATCACTGGCAGAATAGGTAGCTAATAGTGATTCTATAGCTAGACTACACCTACCTAGTCTAGCTGAATTATGGCATACTTATCTTGCCATCTCACCTATTTAGTGTGCTTACATTATGGACTACTTGTACATAGTACTTTAGTACTTATGTTGGTTTTTCACTTATCTTTTAGTACCCTTATTCTAAGAGAAGAAGAAGATTTTAGCCTTCCATCTTTGTGTGTGTGTGTGTCTATGTTATCCATTGTTATGTGAGTGTGTGTGTGTGCTTGTAAAAGAACTCAAGATCTCTCCTCTCCCCCTAATCTTTTCATCTCCAGCCACTGTATGACAAGACTGTTTCCTTTTCCTCTATTGCCTCCTTTTCCTCAGCCTCAATGCCTTCACCACCCTTGTTTTTCTTTTCAACCTTGTTCTTCTCTTTAGCACACTATGCCATCTCACTTGTAAGTGTACCTTTAGTTGTAACTTTAGCACCTGTCCATCATCCTAGAGCTCCAACTCCCACTATGCAAGTTTCATTATTTCCTTTGCATTCTACAAGCAATCTTGGAGAGCCTCAAGGGACGTGAGCTCGGAACTTGGTAAGTACCGTTATCTACTGCTTGTTCCATTGTGGCAATTGTGTGGAGTTCTCTTGGGAGGTGCAGTAGGCCATAACATATTTGGTGCCGCTGCTGGGGAAACCACCATTTCTCTTGCTCTGGACAAACTGTACCTTCACAAGGGTCCACTACAAAGGAAACTGTGCATTTAGCCAAACATGTGTCATGCATTTCCTTCTAAGGGAACACTGTTGATCCACCATGTAATGCACCCATGTAGGAATAATGACATACCTTGCTTGGAACCTGCCAGAGATTCAACACTCTCCTTCTTCTTCCTTGTGTTCTTGCCATTATACTGTGATTAGATATCATTGCTCTTGTTTAAGAGTGCATGTCGCTTCATATTTTCATCATTCTTCTTTATAGCTAGTAACTCCTTTTTCTTGGATAGAGTTTTATCTATTTAAGAAAACAAAAATAGGTCAAGCCATATACCAATTCATTACATTTCTTCTAAATAAGAAAGAATGGGGTTTAGGAAATTAGTACCTTTAATAGTAAGCAGGCTGGCCCTCTCCAACACCTCATCCTCATTGTACTTGTTGTCCTCCTCATCATTGGCATCCTTCTCTTTGGCCTCCTTCTCATTGGTTTCATTCTCATTAGCCTTGTTCTTGATAGAATTTTCACATATCATTGATGTGAGTGCTCCCTTATGCAATTCTTTCTTGAAATCAACCGCAGCCACCATAGAACCACATAGATTCATAAGATTTGAACTGTTGTCGTGTAATGTACGTTTTCTTAGAATACTTTTGGGCTTCTCCTTAGAGAGTGTAGAAGAAGGTGCACCTACAAAATTTATACTATAAATCCCAAACATAAAACATCTCTACCTCTTGGAAGAAAACACAACACAAGGGATGCATAATACAAAGTGTTAGGCTACTATTGAGTACTCACATAATAGTACTACTACCAAATTGTTAGGCTACAACACTAAACTACTAAAATCAATAATACTCAAATAGTACTAAATAGTATTACTACCAATTAGTTAGGCTACAACAATAGAGTGCTATACTCAATAGTGCTAAAATAAGACTAAGATAGTACTAGACAGTACTATTGCCAAATTGTTAAAAAAGTGCTCGATAGTACTATTGCTATACTCAATAGTGCTAAAATAAGACTAAGATAGTAATAGACATTACTATTGCCAAATTGTTAGGCTAGAGCACCAAATTGCTAATCAATAGTTCTAAATATTACTCACATAGTACTAGATAGTGCAACTACCAATTAGTTAGGCCATAGCACTAGAGTGCTACTCAATAGTAATAAAATAAGACAAAGACAGTACTCAAGCCACATCACCAAAGTGTTAATAAAAAGTACTAAATAGTACTACTATAATATAGCACCATAATTATATTGAATAGTACTCACATAGTATTACTGCAATATAGCACCATAGTGCTATTGAATGATACTAAAATTTATAGCACTCAGATAGTAATACTACCATATAGCACCAAAATACTACCATAGTACTATCTAAATACTATGGTACTATTTGAGTATTACCTAGGATTGTTGTACTACCTGAGTACTATCTATTTTATTAATAGGATTATTGAACTCTCAAGCCACAACACTAAAGTGCTACTTAATATTACTAAATAGTTCTAGGTTTTGTTAGATAGTATTGTTATCGTACTATCTATCTAAGTGCTAAAGTAGATAGTACTATCTATTTTAGTACTATATATCTAAGTACTATACAGTGCTACTCAATAGTACTAAATAGTATCATACAATGGTATATAGTAATAGCATAGTACTATTTAGCATTGTGGGACATAGTACAAGTAACTTCTTAGAAAAAGAAAAATGCAAGTGCTCACCTTTACTGAACACCAAGGTAACCACCCGTGCTTCTGGTATGTGGTCTGGCTTCGCAAAATGGTACACAACATTGCAGGCTCTCTAAAAAGTGCACTACTCACAAAGCATATGGTACATGTGGAGACATGGAGTGACAATCACAAAGCATATGGTACATGTGGAGACATGGAGTGACAACCACATCCAATGTCTTTTAATTCGAAAGTGTTATTTTTCTTAAAATTGAATTTATGCCTAAATAGATGCATAAAAGGATTTTTATAAAAGTGTTATTCTTGCTAGAGTTGTCTTTATGCCTAATTAGATGCGTAAAGAATCTTTATATCAAAAAATTAGAATTCTCTTACATTCTATAAATGGATGTGGATGTGGATGTATGAATGTAGATTTGGATGTGGATGTATGGATGTATGGATGTAGATGTGAATGTGGATGTATGGATGTGGATGTGGATGTGGATGTATGAATGTGGATGTGAAAATGGATGTATGGATGTAGATGTGAATGTGGATGTATGAATGTGGATGTGAAAATGGATGTAGATATGATGTGGATGTATGGATGTAGATATGGATGTGGATGTATGGATGTGGATGTATGGATATGGATGTGGATGTATGAATGTGGATGTGAAAATGGATGTATGGATGTAGATGTGAATGTGGATGTACGAATATGGATGTGAAAATGGATGTATGCATGTAGATGTGAATGTGGATGTATGAATGTGGATGTGAAAATGGATGTATGGATGTAGATGTGAATGTGGATGTGAAAATGGATGTATGCATGTAGATGTGAATGTGGATGTGAAAATGGATGTATGGATGTAGATATGGATGTGGATGTGGATGTGGATGTATGAATGTGGATGTATGGATGTAGATGTGAATGTGGATGTATGAATATGGATGTGAAAATGGATGTATGCATGTAGATGTGAATGTGGATGTGAAAATGGATGTAGATGTGAATGTGGATGTATGAATGTGGATGTGAAAATGGATGTATGGATGTAGATGTGAATGTGGATGTGAAAATGGATGTATGCATGTAGATGTGAATGTGGATGTATGAATGTGGATGTGAAAATGGATGTATGGATGTAGATGTGAATGTGGATCTGAAAATGGATGTATGGATGTATGGATGTAGATATAGATGTGGATGTATGGATGTGGATGTATGAATGTAGATGTGGATGTGGATATATGGATGTATGGACGTGGATGCGGATGTATGAATGTGGATGTGAAAATGGATGTATGGATGTAGATATGGATGTGGATGTATGGATGTGGATGTAGATGTGGATGTATGAATGTGGATGTGAAAATGGATGTATGGATGTAGATGTGAATGTGGATGTACGAATGTGGAATAATGAATGCGAATTTGTATGTGAATGGATATGAAGTCGATATGAGCGAATGGATGAGATGAGATGTCATGTGAATCAGAATGTGAATGAATAATATAAGATGTGAACGAATGAGATGTAATGAGAAATGGATGTGATGAGACGTAATGTAAATTAAGAAAGATAGGAATGGATGTTATGTGAAGTGATTGAATCTGATGTGATGGGATGAAAAATGATGTATCTAGTCAAGAATGGATACACATATGATTTGGATTTGGGTTAAGTAATATGGATTGATGTGGAACAATCTGAAAAGATGTGAGTTCATTATAGAAACTGTATTTGTAAACTATTTGTAAATGACTGTTTTATGTCAAGAATGCTGGGGAAGCATTTTGACTATCTTGAGAATGTGGTCGTGGAGACCTACCCTGATAAAGTTACAACAGCTGACGGAACGGAGGACGTCTCGCGTAGCAAGGTCAGCCGAGGTCTTGACCAGCCTTGGTTCGATTTAAATGGTGAGCTTCCGGTACGATGGATGAGGGACCAAGGAAGCAACCTATGAGTGAAGCGCTAGGTGACCTGCGAAGGATCCTAGAGGGTGCTGACCATACGGTGCTCGGGCTCTGGGTCACCAAAGATACCCACACGTGCATCGTGGAAGATATCGGAACAAGGAGTAAGAGTTGTTTTCTGAAATCGGGCATGGATCTGGTTGATTGACCTTGCTGGTCCTCAACGAATGAGTCCATGGCTCTTTTATATGGATCTATTGGTTGATCTTGCTGATCTTCAACGGAGATTCCATCTTGATTTTTATAAAAGATTATATTGCCGGGTACTATGAGCTAGGAACTATTCAAAAGGCCCCTGAGTGAATAGGTGGTGAGCGTTCTGGTTGCCAATGATGCCATAAGTACACTGATGAAGGAATGATTGGAAATAAGGATTCAACTAGAGATTTTGAGGATTGTGATCAGTGACACAATGGTTTCATTAAAGGATTGTTTTAAAGATAGCTGATGCTGAGAAAAAGGCAATTTCATATTGGATGTGACTAGTTTTATGTTTGCATGAACATCCGGCTAGGGGGCCTGGGAACTCTTTTCCCTGGTACCCAGGACAAAACCTAACTAAATTCCTAATTGGATCCCATCACTACAGTGGTTGGGTGGTTGACTAACCCATGGGACTGGATGGGGATAGGCTGGATTGATGGATCCGTAAATCGAGACTAAATTTTTGTTTAGTTCGATAGATGAAGTAAATCTCGGACAAAAATTGCTCTATGGAAAAAAGAATCAACGGCTATGCCTCTCGATGAGGAAAAAAGCGTTGGTCTCTATGACCCAAGTGCAATCTGTCCCTTAATCTGACTATAGAACTTATGAGTTTGGTCAGATCAGTTCAGTTAGTTAAGGCTTTTGACTACGTTAGGGAAAAGTTATCTTGGTGGAATCGCCCGTGCTTTCCGAGCAAAGGAAGTTTTTTCGGGTTCGGTTTTGGAAAAACCGATGGATTAGTCTCTTGTCTGGATATCTGTGGTGGGCGAGGCCCCGAGTGTAGGACCCTGCCCTGTGCAAGAAGTGCTACTTCCGCTGCTAGCACCCCTGAATTTGTTATGCAGTGGGGACAGGGATCTTACAGCTATAGCTAAAGGCTGGTTTTTACATCAAATGGATGTAAAAAATGTGTTCTTGCATGGCAACTTGCAAGAAGAAGTGTTTATGGATCAGCCACACCACTTGGTTTTGGTCACCCATTGTATATGTATGTAAGCTTCGTAAGGCCTTGCATGGGCTCTGAAGCAAACTCCACGAGCATGGCATGACAAGATTGTTCAGTATCTTGTCACTATTGGTTTTCATATGGCAGATCACTCTTTGTATGTGCACAAGAGTGATAAGCGTATTGTGTGATCATCACCATATATGTAGATGATCTTATTGTTGGGGGTGACAACTTGGATGAGGTTGAGCATGTGAAAAGTCTTCTTAAAAGGAAGTTTGAGATGAAGGATTGGGAGATCTACGCTACTTTTTGGGAATTGAGGTCATTTGCACACCTGAAGGTATTTGGCTATCACACACAGAGAGTATGTGTTGACATGTCCAAGTATGGGATACAATGTTTTTGAATTGAAAACCCTTCCACACATGTGAAATAGGTGTCTATCTCAAGAGTCCCCCTCTCCTTACCCACTCTGTACATGAAGATTATGTGGGGAGTTTGATCTATGTCATGGTCAATAGGTTAGATTTGAGTTACACTGTTGCCTTAGAAAGCTTTTGCGCAAACCACATCTTGATAGTGTGCAATGCACACTTTGGTATTTTAGGGCCACTGTTGATTATGCATTGTTTTATGCAGCAGGTGTACTATTGGAGCTATATGGGTACACATATGTAGATTGGGCAGGTAGCATCTCAGACGAGATCTCTACCAGTGGATTTATGTTTTCATTGGAGAGTGCTGTTGTGATATGGAGCAGTAAGAAGCAACCCATAGTTGCCTTGTCAAGTACAGAGGTAGAGTTATAGAGGAGCAACCCACAGTTGCCTAGACACTAGGAGGATTTTTATCTCCAAAGATATTTCAATTTTGGATTTTCTCTCTCTAGGCCAAAACAGTGTAAAACAAGATCTTTCTTTTATTTTAGAGAGGGGAATAATTACAAGAACAGGAGGGGAGGTTCTTACACCTTTACACCTCAAAAGCTAGAGGGAGGAATCTTACATCCTACCCCACTTAAGAAACGTGAGACGTCCTCATCTTGCAGGTGGAGTATAATCTCTTTCATCTTCTTCCTCTTTAATCACTTCCAGCGTTACTGCCTTGGGACGGCCGATTTGGGAATATCTCTCTTTGACTTCCCTTATTTTGAGGCGGAGGTCTTGCATTACTTTGGATTGAAACTGAGGGTTGGTTAGAGGGTCTACCTCTTGGATTTCCCTGATTTTGATGGAAAGGAGTCTGATTACTCTGGAAGGAAGGAGATGGAGTCTAGAATCTTGGTCCTTGACTTCCATGCCCTGCAAACCTTGATCGAAAAGGAGTTGGGCAATCCATACTGTGATGTCCAAATCCTTGACAGTTATAGCATTTCACTTCTTTATTTAAGGGTGGAACTTCTGAAGTTGAATTCTAGGGGATTGAGTTCCAAGAAAAGGACCTTTCTTCCATTCTAGAACTTCCAATATCCTGAGATTGTCCTTGTTGTCTCTTAGGCGGTGGAAAGTTGGAATCACCTTCCGGAGTTAGGAATCTTTTGAAAGATGATGGTGCTAGCTTTGGCAGGACCTTGACATCAAAGGCCTTGGTGAAATCCTTCCCCATCCACACTACTTCGGCCATGGAAACTAGCTTGGCATTCTTCACTAGGATATTCAAAGGTTCATTCAGTCCTCGAATGAACCTAGCCATCATATGTTCTTCATCCAGCGATGGCGACGAGTACTTGAGAAGGAGAGCGAATGCTTGATGATATTCTTCAATAGTTCTACTCCCTTGGGTTAACTCTAAGAGTTCGTTCAGCTTGGTTTCCAAAAAACCGAGAGGACATAATCTCTTCCTTAGGTAAATCTTGAGATCATTCTATGTCTGGGTGTTCCGATCCTCCAGACGGTTTGTGTCATAGTGGTTTCTCCATACCACTTTATTTATAATTCAAATCTGACTTTAGATCCAACTGATTTTGGGGTTCTTTATAGTTTGGTCAGCCCCCCACAGAATCCTGGGGATAAAGATCCCTTCTACAAGAAGAATATACATAACTCATTACCAAAGAATAATTCATTCATATTCTTAACACAATAATGGTCCATCAGACCAAAAATTTCATATGAACATTCCTCCACGGGAATTTTAGTTATGCAAGTTCTCAATTTGTCATTCCTTAATTAGATCTATTGGGTCAAAGGTCAAACAACAGGAATCTGTCAACACAATCCACTAATCTCATAGTGATTTGTTGAAGTCATAATCGTCTTCCAGTTACTAACATCATCACTGGGATTTGTCCCATTCATCCTCATTGTGGCTTTGTTCAAATTATCTTCTTTTGCCTAGAATTCAGAAATCATCAATCAGAATCCAAATCAATTTATCAATTCTTAACTAGAATTCAAAAAAATCATATCAACCAGCATTTGAATTCATCCTTTGGATAGCATTTTTGCTTATAACTTCAAGGTCTTAGATTTACTCGTATATATTGTCAGTAAAGAGCTGCAGATATACCCACGGTATATACGGGTAATCATGGTCCTTGGAGCTATAAGGTAAATATCATCATATCTAGGTCTCAAGCAAGTCAGGGATTCCATACAATTGCGGTACTTCCATCTGAAGACCCAATTTTCAATTTATGAATCTTCATTCTGAATATCAATTTGTATGAATTTGATCACACAATTACAAACTTTTACTGGTACTTCATAAATTTTTGACATTTCTTGCTTCTCGTTGATCCACTTTAGTCAAATTGCTCTGATACAAGGTGAAAGATCCCTACCCCCTCCTCACTACGAATTCTGGGAGGCTAGCAGCGGAAGCAGCACTTCTTGTGCAAGGCAGAGCCTCTCACTCAGGGCCTTGCCCACCCACAGATATCCGGACAAGAGACTAATCCCTCAGTTTCTCCAAAATCAAACCTAGAAAAACTTCCCTTGCCTAGCAAACATAGGCGATTCCTCCAGGATATTCTGTTTTAACGAAGTCAAGGTCTTTACTAACCAAACTAATCCGACCAAACCTCTAAGTCTCATGGGGTCAGATCAAGGAAGAGACTTGCACTTGGATCATAGAGTCCAATGCTTTTTTCCTCATCAAGAGGCACAACCATTGATTCTTTTCCATAGAACAAGGTCTATCTAGGATTTACTTCAACTATCATAACTTAACAGAATTGAGTCTCATTTTAGGGATCCATTAGTCCAGCCTAACCCCATCTAATCCCATGGGTTATCCAACTGCCCAACCACTATCGTGATAGGATCCATTTAGAAATTTGGGTATGTTTTACCCCAGGTACCAGGGAAAACCATAGTATCAGTGATCATAATCCTCCAAAATATCTAGCTTGAATTCTAATTTCTAATCATTCCTTCATCGGTGTACCTATGGCATCATTCGCACAACCAGAACGATCATCACCTGTTCACTCAGGGGCCTTTTCAATAGTTCCTAGCTCATAGTACCCGAAAATATATTCACTTAAGAAAATCCAGATGGACTCTCCGTTGAAGATCCGTAAGATCAACCAATAGATCCATATAAAAGAGCCATGGACTCATCCCTTGAGACCAGCAAGCCCAATTAACCAGATCCATGCTCGAGTTCAGAAAACAACTCTAACACCTTATTCCATCATCACCTGTTCACTCAAGGCCCTTTTCAATAGTTCTTAGCTCATAGTACCCAAAAATATATTCACTTAAGAAAATCCAGATGGACTCTCCGTTGAAGATCAGTAAGATCAACCAATAGATCCATATAAAAGAGCCATGGACTCATCCCTTGAGGACCAGCAAGACCAATCAACCAGATCCATGCCCGAGTTCAAAAAACAACTCTAACACCTTATTCCATTTTCTTCCACGACGCACGCATGGGTATCTTCGGTGACCCAGAGTCCGAGCACTGTATAGTCAGCACTCTCTAGGCTCCTTTGCAGGTCACCTAGCGCTTCACTCATAGGCCACTTCCTTGGTCCCTCATCCACCGTACCGAAAGCTCACCATTTAAACCGAACCGAGGCTGGTCAAGACCTCGGCTGACCTTGCTACGCAAGACGTCCTCCATTGACTCTCCATCAGCTATTGCAACTTTATCACTTAGGTCTCCACGACCTCATTCAAAAGATGGTCAAAATGCTTCCCCAGCATTCTTGACATAAAACAATAATTTAAAAACAGGTCATAAATATAGTTTCTAACGAAGTCTCATCTTTCCACATTGTTCCACATCATTTCTTATTATTCCACATTCTTTTACACCAATTCACATTGCTTATTCCACATCCAGTCATATGTATTCCCATCGTCCTTCATCCATTCTCATCCAATCACATCATATTACATCTCATCACATCTATCCACATCTATCCTCATCACATCACGTCCTCACAACATATCCACATCACATCTCATACATTCATATCCACATTGTTGAAATATACAAGTGAATAGGGTGTGTGTGGGAACAAGCTCTTGGATAGAGGCTGTAAAAGAGAAGATGTAATTGTGAAAGAACCTGTGAAAAGGTGAGAAGAATCTACTGGGAGAGAATAATGGGTAGCATGAGAGAATTTAGGAGTGTGGAGATATTCTGGGAGAAGAGAAGAGGTGGAGAGAATCAGGCAGGAGGTGGAGATATTCTGGGAGTGAATCATGGAGAAATCAATGGGATTTGATGCTTGATATAAACTCTATAAATTGAGACATAGCCCTAATGAGAATTTGCTGGTTTTTGAGTATCCATGCCTACATTAATCTATTTGCTAATTATTCACTAATTACGTCTTAATCATTTGCTAATCACTTTGTTAATGATATTGATTCTAGTGTTTGATCCACCATAGCTCATCATTATGCTCAAATTTCAACATGGTATCAGAGCCATGCCTAGAATCAATTAGGTTTATGAGCCTATTAGTTAATTAATTAAGATTAGTAGATAATTAGCAAAAAATCAAATTTTTAGTGAGTTTTCACTTCTCCCCTTCACCCCCAGCCAGTGGAGGATCTCTAGCACCTTGCACACATAGAATTAGGGCATAATATTCTAGAGTATGGTAGCTAACATCCTTGGCTTCATGCTCAGTAAGACGGCGCAGCAAACCGCATAGAAACGAAGGAGAAATCAACGATGAAGTCAGCGCATTTTTTTCTGAGTAAACTGCAGATTTCTCCTTGCTCAAATCAAATTGCTTCAATTCCTCCTAGCCCAAGGGGTAATCAAGCATGCTCTACAAGCTGGTGAAGACAGAATTCAATTTCATTAAGTCTACATTGAGATCAAAGCTCTTCATCAAATCTGCAGGTGACTTTGGTAAAACAGAGATTAAGCTTTCATTATTTGGTCAAATCTTGTGTTTCTTGGCTTAATCCTCTACTAGACTCATTGCTATTGATGCCTTTGAAAGCATTTGAGTTCATTTGAAGTGGAAGGCACCAGATCTGGACTCCCCACATACTCTGTTTTCTACACACAAAACAGAGCATTAATTTACTAATCAGTGATTAATAAGTACTAATCACTATATTTTGGTGCAATTGAGGGTTCAAATTAACCATTAGGTATCTGATACAAATCCCTATAACTTCAGATTTCAAATCGGAGTTGGTTTGATACTCCAACCATCCCGTACAAATTGGTTACCCTCAATTTAATGTAATTTCTGGTGATTTTATGCTGATAAAATTGTTGTAATCATCTATTAAACACGAGATTGAGTTGTAAAAGGGTAGACACTGCCCTTGAATCTTGAAATTGGATCAAGAGGTAAGACCCCCTTCACATCACCATGAGTTCAGCACAGGAAATAGCCAAATTTAATGGGGAACAGTTTTATACATGGCAGACAAAAACCATGTATTTGCTGATGAGGAAAAATCTGTGGGGATTAGTTGAAGGGAGAGATGAATGCCCAGAGAGAGGGAAAAATGAGTGGAAGAGTAGGAATGAAAAAGCATTGGGACTTATTGCACTCAGTTTAAATGATGAAATCATTCATCATATCACAGGGATACAGTGGGCAAAAGATGCATGGGATGAACTCAATAAATTATTTGGTACACAAGCAAAAAATTCAAAGATAAATCTGTTAATGCAATTCTACAAATTGGACATGAAGGAAAGTGAACCTTTAATCACACACTTGAACAAATATAAAAGCATTAAGCAACAGCTGGCAGCTATTGGCAAAAAGGTAGAAGATGATGAAGCATTAGCTGTACTTCTGAAGAGTGTGGACAAAGGAGATTATGAAAACATTGTAGCAATACTAAAGAATGTACCTGAATTGAAGATACATGAGATAGAAGCAGCTCTACTAGAGCAAGAGAGTAGAGGCAAAGAGAAGAAAGGGCTCGACTCAACAGCAGGAGAGGAAAAAGCATTCTTCACCCGAGGAGGATTCTCTCGAGGACGAGGACGAGGAAGAGGCAGAGTAGGAGGGAGGACCTTCACTTGCCACAAATGTGGAAAGCCAGGACACATGGCGAGAGACTGCTACAGCAAACCCAGTGAAGAAGGAACAACATCGGCAAACTTCATGGAGGCTCCAAGGGAAGTGGAGTCAGATCATCTTTTCTGAGAGAGAGAGAGAGAGAGAGAGAGACCCCACAACCCAATGTAACCTGCCCCAATAAAGTAAAACCACCTCTGAGCCACTGATGATGTAGGCCAAGTGGTAGATGTATGTGTGAGCACTTTAGTCAAGGTCGCGGGCACTTATAGTAGCCTTGGACACATAGAGAGAGAGAGTGTCAAGGACTATGGAGTTTAGGGACTTGAGGCACTGGTCGCAGGCTATCAAGTAAGAGGGAAACTTGATACAGGGTCTAGGTGTGCTAGGATTATTCACTTGAGGGGAGGTGTTGAAATATACAAGTGAATAGGGTGTGTGTGGGAACAAGCTCTTGGATAGAGGCTGTAAAAGAGAAGATGTAATTGTGAAAGAACCTGTGAAAAGGTGAGAAGAATCTATTGGGAGAGAATAATGGGTAGCATGAGAGAATTTAGGAGTGTGGAGATATTCTGGGAGATATTCAGGGAAAAGAGAAGAGGTGGAGAGAATCAGGCAAGAGGTGGAGATATTCTGGGAGTGAATCATGGAGAAATCAATGGGATTTGATGCTTGATGTAAACTCTATAAATTGAGGCATAGCCCTAATGAGAATTTGATGCTTGATGTAAACTCTATAAATTGAGGCATAGCCCTAATGAGAATTTGCTGGTTTTTGAGTATCCATGCCTACATTAATCTATTTGCTAATTATTCACTAATTATATCTTAATCATTTGCTAATCACTTTGTTAATGATGTTGATTCTAGTGTTTGATCCACCATAGCTCATCATTATGCTCAAATTTCAACACACATCACATCTCGTACATTCATATCACGACACATCACGTTCACATCTATTTACATCACTTCACATTCATTCACATCTACCCAATTCCACATCACTTCACATTCATTCACACCTACCCAAGTCCACATCACATCACATCTCATCTATCCACATCATATCTAATCGAATCCACATCACATCACATCACATCCATTCACATCTCCGATTACATCACATTCACATCTCACCACATCTCACCACATCACATTCACATCTCACCACATCTCACCACATCGACTCACATCTCATCACATCCATCACACCCATTCACATCCCACATTCATTCATATCTCGTCACATCCATCCTCATATTATCACATCTCGTTCACATTCATTCTATCCATATTACATCACATCTACATCTATCCATATCACATCTCATTCATTCCATCCCCATTACATCACATCCACATCTATCCATATCACACCACATCCATTCATAGCTCATCACATTCATCCACATCCATTCATTCACATTCACATCTATCCATTCATTCATTCACATTCACATCTATCCACATCCATCTCATTCACATCCCACATCCATTTACATCACATCACATCTCATCACATCCACTCACATCTCATCACATCACATTCACATCTTATCAGATCCATGCCCGAGTTCAGAAAACAACTCTAACACTTTATTCCATTTTCTTCCACGATGCACGCATCTTCGGCGACTTAGAGCCCGAGCACTGTATGGTCAACACCCTCTAGGCTCCTTCGCAGGTCACCTAGTGCTTCACTCATAGGCCACTTTTCCTTGGTCCCTCATCCACTGTACTGAAAGCTCACCATTTAAACCAAACCGAGGCTGGTCAAGCCCTTGACCGACCTTGCTATGCGAGATGTCCTCCATTGACTCTCCAACAGCTATTGCAACTTTATCACTTAGGTCTTCACGACCTCATTCACAAGATGGTCAAAATGCTTCCCCAACATTCTTGACATAAAATAGTCATTTAAAAACAGGTCATAAATACAGTTTCTAACAAAGTCTCATCTTTCCACATTGTTCCACATCATTTCTCGTTATTCCACATTCTTCTACACCAATTCACATTGCTTATTCCACATCCAGCCATATGTATTCCCATCGTCCTTCATCCATTCTCATCCAATCACATCATATTACATCTCATCACATCTATCCACATCTATCCTCATCACATCACGTCACAACATATCCACATCACATCTCATCCATTCATATCACGTCACATCACGTTCACATCTATTTATATCACTTCACATCCATTCACATCTACCCAACTCCATATCACATCACATCTCATCTATCCACATCATATCTAACCAGATCCACATCACATCACATCCATTCACATCTCATTACATCACATTCACATCTCACCACATCCACTCACATCTCATGACATCCATTCACATTCATCATGCCCATTAACATCTCGTCACATCCATCCTTATCTTATCACATCTCGTTCACATCCATCCACATAACATCACATTCATTCCATCCATATTACATCACATCCACATCTATCCATATCACATCTCATTCATTTCATCCACATTACATCACATCCACATCTATCCATATCACACCACATCCATTCATAGCTCATCACATTCATCCACATCCACTCATTCATTCACATTCACATCTATCCACATCCATCTCATTCATATCCACATCCATTTACATCACATCACATCTCATCCACATCTCATCACATCCACTCACATCTTATCACATTATATTCACATCTTATCACATCACATTTACATCTTCTCTTATTACATTCACATCTCATCTAATCACATCGCATCCATTTGCATCCATCACATTCATTTACATTCATTTAGATCCACATCACATCACATTCACATTCATTTACATTCATTTAGATCCACATCACATCTTATCACATCCACTTTTAGTATCGTTTTTCACTTTCGATACTGATAGGACTTTTTTAAGTTTTTGCCAATTGCTTAGCCTAGTTAAAGGTACTTTTTCTTGATCATCCCATTGAATCTACGTATCAAAGTGTTGTTGAAGGTTTAAAAAGGAAAAATAAACCTTATCAGAATTGAATAGTAAAAACTCAGAAAGAGCATTTAAGTATTGTATTTTCATTCCTTAAGCTTCATTAATGAGAATTAGTTCTAAACTTTCATTTACTTATTGGATCCTCGATCCTCCCAGAGATTCTAGATTCTCTTTTTTGAATAAGAATTATCCAAGTTTTCTCGATGGATATTTTCATATTCTTTCTCAAATTTCTCAAGTAAAATATACTCAATATTCTTCTTTTCGAGTAAAAGATTCATGGGATTTACAAAAATCAATTCTACCCATATTTCCTAATAAAATTAATAATTACTCTAAATTCCACTTTTGATAAATACTCATAATTTGAATTATGCCAAAAATTCATCTTTTACCATTTAATTACTCGGATCTCAATTATCATGGGAATTCCTCTTTTTTGCATAAAAATAAATTTACCAAAAATTCCTCTTTTTGCATAGGATGTCCAATCCTAGAATATGGTAGGAGGTCCTCTTTTAGCTTTATGCATAAAAATAAGATATGCATTATTTTCTAAAACTTTTACCATAGCTTTTTTGCTATTACTGATAATTCTCAATTTTTTTGAAAGAATAAATGCTTGTAAATGAAAATATGATAGTAGTTCCTCTTTTATGCTTAAAATCAAACTATGAATTTAAATCATAATTTTAACCATAAAATTAAACATAACTATGATTATCCCACTAAATTAAGCTAATTTCAACATCATCTTTTCCCAAATTGTTAGGATAATCCATTCTCATTTAGAATGAATTAGAGTAGTTTTCAACTACTCATAAACAATCTAAAAGATTTTACCATTATTTTAATAGCACAAAATCATGAAAATATCATTTTCTTAATCTCTAGCTTATCAAACCTAGAGTTTACCTTTGAATTAAGAGACTATCATTGAGAAGCATCCTTTTTCAAGGGATTTAGCCATTAAGATGTCTATTGTTTTAGAGAGAGAGATTTACTTAAAGAAAGCATTACAAATAAGCATAAAGATTAACTTTCTCTTAATTAAACATTAAGACTTTAAGAGAAAGCTTGATTTGAATTAAAATAATCATTTAGAAAGCTTCTCAAGCTTGAGAGGGGTTGAGAAGAAGAAAGTTATTGAGAAAAAACCATAAAAATTGATTTTACCTCTAAGTTTGGCTTGATTCTCTAATTTTGCAGTGAAGCCCCCGACCAACCAATTGGTCCACCAAGAGGAGAAGAGCAGCTCCAAGATTTGTTGTAGAGAGAAAGAGAGAGCTCCAAGCTCCCAAGAGAGAGAAAAATTTAAGGGATAATAGAAAATATGATTATTTTAATATAAGACTGGCATGATATAGCTCTAATATTTTATTACAAATGATTGAGGGTCTATTTATAGGTGAGGGAGGCCACTAACCAAGTCCAACTGATTGAGGATCTATTTATAAGTGAGGGAGGCCACTAACCAAGTCCAACTGGGTTCTAGAATTTTTCAAGTTCAGTTTGACTCAATTTGGACAAGATTTGGACTAGTTTGGCTCCCTTTTTTATTTGGTTTGATCTAGGAGAGAGGAGAGATAAAAATATCACAATTTTTTTGAATTAAAAACCCTTCCACACATGTGAAAGAGGCACCTACCTCAAGAGTCCCCCTTGCCTTACCAAGGTGTCAAAAATGCATCATTATTCTAAAATATCTCAGTTTTTTAGTAATATCTCATAATTTTTAACTAATAAACCTTGTACTCAGTCAACTCTTCATCTTATGTGAGTATTTACTCTATTTGGGTATTTTCTTTTATTCTCTTGGATTTATCTCATCCTAACACTTGGATTAATCCAGTTGGCACATTGGAATCTTAATTGGACCATATTTTAAATTTTTTTGAAAAATGTAGACTCTTAGGCTAAGGTCCCTTATACCATTTTCAATTAATTCCTAATGCACATTGGAAAGTTCATTTTGAACTTCTATTTCAGAGGAATCCATTTTAGACACTAGGAGGATTTTTATATCCAAAGATATTTCAATTTTGGATTAACTCTCTCTAGATAATTTCTCTCTCTAGGCCAAAACAAGGTAAAACAAGATCTTTCTTTTATTTCAGAGAGGGGAATAATTACAAGAACAGAAGGGGAGGTTCTTACACCTTTACAACTCAAAAGCTGGAGGGAGAAATCTTACAGTAGCGAGAAATCATGTAATAGGAGATGGGCACGGATGTAGACGCTTGACTAATAAAGAGGACACATGGAACCTACTTTTGGCATGCCTTGCTTCAAGAGGGGTATGGACTGAAGTGAACATATATATATCTCAGGTACTGTAGTCTAGAGTATCCTAGTCTCACTAGGTCTTAGGCAAGAAACTTGGCCCTACTCAAGACTCTCAAAAACTTTTTGGCCTAATAAGGTTTACAATGTTGTGGAAAGTATGGTGTTCAAGGAGTGATTTATTATATGGGGAAGGAGCAAATAAGAGTTTAACTAGTTGTTTGTTGATGTTATATAAAGTTTCTCATCATCAATCATTTGTATACTAATGGAAAAAAGGGGATTAGTTTTCATGCCATCATTAGAGCAGGTTTGACAAGATCTAGATGAATATTGTCATGCTTCTGGCTCTTGATGTTTGTAATTCTTTATTCTCATTGATGTGGATGAGGAAGATATGCCTGATGATTAGCTCTTGTACTTGGGTTGGAGCTGGTAGAGAGAGAAAACACCACACTAGGGGTCAAAATAGCCTTGGGCTGACGCCCTCATATGTATATATATGTATGCATATGTATATATATATATATATATGTACCATAATCTAAAAATTGGACCATAATCCAAAAATTTCTGAAAAATGTAGACCCTTAGGCTAAGGTCCCTTATACCATTTTCAATTAATTCCTAATGCACATTGGAAAGTTTATTTTGAACTTCTATTTCAGAGGAATCCATTTTAGACACTAGGAGGAT